>NC_053395.1:176596155-176933655 GCF_905171765.1 Bufo bufo
TCCGCAGTTGCGGACAAGAATAGGACATGTTCTATTTTTTTTTTCGGGAACAGAATTGTGGATCGGGAAGTGCGGATCCTTAAATGTGAATATGTTGATACAAATAGAATGCTACGCATGTGTGGTCAGCAATTGCCTCTGTCCCTGTTGTCTCACCCGCATTTGGTGTCCATCTACTATGGTCTTAGCCTAGCCCATTGAATACATTTTTTTGCCCATATTATTCATTCTCTTATCAACCAGGGACTCATCCAAAACTATCTGTCTGACCCCTAAAAATCGGCTGTAAGGGAGGGACTGTAGGTTTAATAAACAGATCAGTAAACAATCTACCATTATAAAAATAGACCCTTGTGCTCAAAAAACTGTAAGGACTCCTGGGAAAAAGCAAGTGTAAAGTGGAGATCTCGAAAAATCCCTTTCACAGGAAACAAAAAATCCTGTAGATGGGTTTCTCTTTCGGTCCAGATAAAGAAAACATCATCAATGTATTTCATTGGAAATTGGAAGAGGCTGGATGAGTATACATGTTCTGCCTCGAACTTCGCTATGAATATATAGGCATAAGTTGGGGCCACATTGGACCCCTTTGCAGTCCCTCCGCATTGTATGTAAAATGTGTCACAAAAAAAGAACCAAGCAAAGTTAGTCAGCACATCCTAATGCGCAGGTGCACGTTGCCATGGCTGAAAATAAAAAATCAATGCACATGATCATAAAAAAAGCCAGTATAAACCAATGCTATACTCACTATATAAATGAATGTGATGCCCTTAGCAAATACTGTACATTTTGATAAAAATCATTTGTGATCAAAATAATTGTTTTGTATGGGAACCTAAGCAAAATGCTACATCTTGTGGTGCCAACTGGCCTCCCATGAGTTCCTCATATATACTGAACCCAATCTGTATTTTATGTTTCTTGGTGCCAGCAGAGCTCCGGTCAATACAGGGAGAGACGGCTTTAGCTTTATAGTACACTAATTAAAATCAGCCAGTGGGATAGATGGATTAGTCGGGACTCAGTGCACCACCAAAATGGAGACAGCCATACTTCTGAGTGTGTACTGCAAAAAAAGAAAAAGAAAACAGCATTAAGCCCCAGTCACACAACCATATTTTAGCTGTGCATTCAATCTGCATTTTTTGCGGATTGGATGAAGACCCATTTATGTCAACGAGGACCCATTCATTTCAATGTGTTGTCCTCATCCGTATGTCCATTCTGCAGGCCCACAATAAAGATAGAACATGTCCTATTCCTGTGCGTTTTTCAGACCAGAATAGGCATTGTTACAATGGGTCCTCCAAAACAATGGATGCAACATGGACATCACACGTCATCCTTATGTTTTGCTGATCCGCTTTTTGCGAACCGTAAACTACACTGCTCAAAAAAATAAAGGGAACACAAAAATAACACATCCTAGATCTGAATTAATTAAATATTTTTCTGAAATACTTTGTTCTTTACATAGTTGAATGTGCTGACAACAAAATCACACAAAAATAAAAAAATGGAAATCAAATTTTTTAACCCATGGAGGTCTGGACTCTTGGAGTCACACTCAAAATTAAAGTGGAAAAACACACTACAGGCTGATCCAACTTTGATGTAATGTCCTTAAAACAAGTCAAAATGAAGCTCAGTAGTGTGTGTGGCCTCCACGTGCCTGTATGACCTCCCTACAACGCCTGTGCATGCTCCTGATGAGGTGGCGGATGGTCTCCTGAGGGATCTCCTCCCAGACCTGGACTAAAGCATCTGCCAACTCCTGGACAGTCTGTGGTGCAACGTGACGTTGGTGGATAGAGCGAGACATGATGTCCCAGATGTGCTCAATTGGATTCAGGTCTGGGGAACGGGCGGGCCAGTCCATAGCATCAATGCCTTCGTCTTGCAGGAACTGCTGACACACTCCAGCCACATGAGGTCTAGCATTGTATTGCATTAGGAGGAACCCAGGGCCAACCGCACCAGCATATGGTCTCACAAGGGGTCTGAGGATCTCATCTCGGTACCTAATGGCAGTCAGGCTACCTATGGCGAGCACATGGAGGGCTGTGCGGCCCTCCAAAGAAATGCCACCCCACACCATTACTGACCCAATGCCAAACCGGTCATGCTGGAGGATGTTGCAGGCAGCAGAACGTTCTCCACGGCGTCTCCAGACTCTGTCACATCTGTCACATGTGCTCAGTGTGAACCTGCTTTCATCTGTGAAGAGCACAGGGCGCCAGTGGCGAATTTGCCAATCTTGGTGTTCTCTGGCAAATGCCAAACGTCTTGCACCGTGTTGGGCTGTAAGCACAACCCCCACCTGTGGACGTCGGGCCCTCATATCACCCTCATGGAGTCTGTTTCTGACCGTTTGAGCAGACACATACACATTTGTGGCCTGCTGGAGGTCATTTTGCAGGGCTCTGGCAGTGCTCCTCCTGTTCCTCCTTGCACAAAGGCGGAGGTAGCGGTCCTGCTGCTGGGTTGTTGCCCTCCTACGGCCTCCTCCACGTCTCCTGATGTACTGGCCTGTCTCCTGGTAGCGCCTCCATGCTCTGGACACTACGCTGACAGACACAGCAAACTTTCTTGCCACAGCTCGCATTGATGTGCCATCCTGGATAAGCTGCACTACCTGAGCCACTTGTGTGGGTTGTAGACTCCGTCTCATGCTACCACTAGAGTGAAAGCACCGCCAGCATTCAAAAGTGACCAAAACATCAGCCAGGAAGCATAGGAACTGAGAAGTGGTCTGTGGTTACCACCTGCAGAACCACTCCTTTATTGGGGGTGTCTTGCTAATTGCCTATAATTTCCACCTATTGTCTATCCCATTTGCACAACAGCATGTGAAATTGATTGTCACTCAGTGTTGCTTCCTAAGTGGACAGTTTGATTTCACAGAAGTATGATTGACTTGGAGTTACATTGTGTTGTTTAAGTGTTCCCTTTATTTTTTTGAGCAGTGTACATATGGCCATTTGAATGCACCATTAGTCAGTACATCGCTATGGCTGGAAATACAAAAGCATTCTGCATACAGAAAATGTATAAACTAACTCCGCTGCATTGTGTTTGACAAAAAAATAAAATTGTTACAAATCAATATAATCTCCAAAATAGATAAGACAAACTGTTAGATCTCCGATAATAGGTCAGTACTGTCTAGAGCCCAACCAATTGCAGCAAAAGCATCATCTACGAATAACCTAATTTTCCACATAATTTCAAACTTACTTGAGGGTGGGTTGTCACATGGTTATAAGGTCCATAGTCTCCATTTACTTCTTTGAACTGTGTCTGCAGTACATTCCAACAAAAACTTGCATCAAAATGCACAGCATGACATGTACAGAGAGACTCAGTGTGTCGTATTATAGAAATGAGAGATTTGTACACAGTTCTGGCATCAGCACAGTTCTGATTGTGACAACTGTCACTTGTCAAGTCCGTTTTTCCATGTGGCAGCTTTAAAAAATGCAAATCTGGAAAAAACTGTAATCCTTCTTACCCCTGCTAATGCTATTTAAAGATTTAGTCCAAATCACTTCCCCTAACTAGGAATATTACCTATTAAAATCAAGAGCAAAGAACTACAGACAAATCGCATTTCTCAATCAATAAAGCCTCATTCCATCCGTGTCCGTGCTCGAATCTGTGAGCAGGTGGTCAGTGATGCATCCGTGAAGCTATCCGTGAAGGATCCATGTTGGGTCCATGTGTCCGTTTTTTGCTTTCCGTGTTGCATCAGTGTTTCACTGACACCAAACAGCTGAATTCTTTTTTTTAAAGAATCTTTTCTTAATGATCCATGAAACACGGATGCAACACGGATGGCATCCTTGGTTTTCACTGACCCAATGACCATAGACAAAATAGAGCGCGCATCCGTGCCAAAAGCATGAATCCACGGACCGTGCTAAAGCACTGATGTGTGAATACATACATTAAACTGAATGGGGACGTGGAGAACACGTACAGCGCATGTCCATGAAACACTGACGTGTGAATGTGGCCTAAAAGCCCAGTTCTTCCAAAGAAAAAGAAAGCAAAAAAATAAATAAATTCTAAATTGTGCGTTTTTCACGCAGCCTTAGCTCCATAGAGGTGAATGAGGCTTGTTTGAAAAACAGAAGGCATCCAGATGCAATGCGTTTTTCACCGACGAATGCTAGGAGATGTAGATTGTTATCCTACAGTTTTAAATCAAGCGTGTAAAAAACGCATGAAATCCAGATACAATCCGGACAGAAAAAAATGAAATACTGAACTCAATCGCAGACACAACTGTCTTAACTTGCATGCAAAACCATAATTTTTTCCCCGAACAGATCCTGACACAATCCTCATTGCTCATGTGGCCTTAGAGCTGAATTTGGAGCCACTAGGCGACTTTCACACGGTCAGCATTTGGTAAGTATCAGTATTTGTAAGCCAAAACCAGGATTGAAACCTACAAAGAAAAAGTATAAATACAACTATAGAGAAGGAGCATAATGGAAAGATTTGTGCCTCTTCGGTGTTTTGGAGCCGCACCTCATTTCGGCTTAGTAATTCTAATAGAGAATACTTAGCAAATACTGACCGTGTGAAAGTGGCCTTAGGGTATATGGCTAATGAGCTGATTCATAAATTACCTATATGAAAGAAAGGAATATATTCCATCATCCAATTTCAAGATAAATGCAGTCTTTATTTCATCCAGTAAAAACAATCCAAACAGCAATATGATACCGTACACGCATTTCGGGCGTGAAGGTCGCTCCTCCTAATGGTTACCATTGATCTGGGTCCACAGATATTCTGTGCGCTGCAGGTGACTCTCAATAAATAACCTATAAGATGATGTGTCCTGTGTGCAATGAAAACAACAAAGATTAGGATGACATTATTGTTCTGGATCAGGCCCTCAGAATCAGTTTCTCTGGTGGACACGAGGATTCCCTAGTTTGACACTGTTTCTACTTAACAAAATGGAATCGATCTATGCAGATCACTACGTGCTTTTCAAGCAGATGGTGACAAAATGTCATATCCCTCTAGCTACAGGGGAAACATAAGGAAACACTTATGCAATACTGAAAGTTCAGTCTCTTCCCTAACAATGGATGTAATGTAGAAAACACACCAAGAAAATGAGTGCACAGCACAGAGACTAATTACTGCAAATTATCCTCTCACATGGGCAGTAGTGCTGAGCGGCAGGGGCAATATTCGAATTTGCGATATTTCGCGAATATTTGGGTGAATATTCGTCATAAATTTGCCAGTATTTTCTTGATTGAGAAAATCGGCAATGTAATATGCGCGTATTGCGCACGCAATACAGGCGTGGGTCACTTTTGCTAAATTTTTCAAGCTGCTAGAAGTTTCCTGAGACTGGAGAAAATGGTTGGCACGGCAGAACATTACAATAGCTTTATATACAGATGGAGTGCTCCAATATATTTGCGCTTGCACAAATCGGCAATTAATGATACGCATATTTTGGCGCAATACGTGCACTAAGTATTGTTGTGAACTTGTGACATCACAGCACTATAGGGGAGATTTATCAAACTGGTGTAAAGTAGAACTGCCTTAGTTGCCCATAGCATCTAATCAGATTCCACCTTTCATTTTCCAATGAAACTGTGAAAAATGAAAGGTGGAATCTGATTGGTTGCTATGGGCCACTAAGCCAGTTCTACTTTACACCAGTTTGATAAATCTCCCCCAATGTCTGTAGCATGTATGTATGGACAGCAGAACCTATCACACTGCCTAACACCCTACACTGGAACCTATCAGCTACACTATAGATCAATCTAACCTACACTGATCTCCCACTGACTATCTATATTATATATATAAGCTATCTAACTATCTAATGTAATTACACAGCCAAGCACAGAGCACAGCAATGACACTGCTCTTTCTCTCAGAACTGCAAAAAACTGCAGAAAATGGCTGCTGGGGAGGTTCTTATATAGTAAGGGGTAGGCAACTTTCTTATTGGTTGCTAGGGATGTTGCTAAGCTCAGACAAAGACATTGCAGCCTTCTCATTGGCCCACAAGCAAGAAGCAGGGAAGGATCATGGGTTCAGATGAAAAAAAATTTAGAATATTTGTGAATACGAATATATAGTACTATATTCTAAATCTTTGCGAATTCTTGAAGTGGCGATATTCACGATTAAAATTCACAATTCGAATATTCGCTCCCAACACTAATGGGCCTGAATGAGTGCCAATTGACAACATAGGAAGTCAATTACTGCTGGTTTTTACTGTACCGGTAGATTTATTGCAGTTAAACTATTTTAATGCCCACAGGAGAGATCAAATCACCAAAAAATAAATAAAAAAAAATCTGCATTTTATTGATTGGTCAGATATGGGACAGTGATCAGGAACAAACATTTCTACCTTCGTATAAAAGGTCCATAAAGTTGTTTTACGGTACTTAGATATTGATATCCTATCCTCAGGATAGGTCATCAAATCACTGGGGGTTCTACATCAGTTGTTTGGCGCAGCTGCCTGGCACCAGCAGCACAAGTGTCTGTCCACTATATAGTGAGCTATTAGCAAGCTCTGCCTTTAATGCCACCAAATGTAAGGTATCTATATCATAAGTCAAAATTCAACCTTTTAAAAAGGCCTTGAGACATGCCTTGGATAATAAATAAGCCAGCACCTCCTCTAATGCAGCTATCCTAGGCCTATTTAAAGGGTCAAACACTGACTTATAGGATAGTTGCCTTACATCTGGTGGCATTAGAGGCAGATCTTGTTAAGAGCTCATTTGCATCCCTTCTTCCCAGAATTCCAGAGGAGCATGTATGGCTGATAAGTCTCCTCACAACGATTAAGACACTCTCTCCAAGGAGAGATCGTATTCCCCCATGTCCACTGTATAGTCTCCAGCGGTGGTGGCTTCCCGAAACAGCTGATCGCTGGGGGGTGACGGGTGTCAGATCTCTACCGATCCAATATTGATGACCTATTCTGAGGATAGGCCATCAATAGATAAGTACCAGAAAACTCCTTTACATCAACCTTTGCATTCTTAAAGGCATTGTCCCATTACAAAAACTTATCCCCAATTCCCATGGTAAGGGATAAATGTCTCATCAGCTGGGGTCTGACCCAATCATTAGAATGAGTGCCCATGTCCCTCCATTTGTATGAAGTTGTGGAGATGCATGCACACTTCCACTCCATTCAACTCTACCGTAGTTCTGGAAATAGCCAAGGACAATCATTAGGCTATCTCCAGGATCCCCATAGATTTGGATGGAGGGACAGCCTGCATGCATGTTCTACCTGCCATTCAAACAGGGAAACACTAACCTCTGTTGTGATGTATGGGGTCCCAATAGTCATATCCCCACGTCCTCCCATTCAGGCAATTATACCCTCTCTTGTGGATAGGGGATAGGTTGTTATAATGGGTCAATTACTTTCATTACTGGGCACACACCAGAACCACAAGGCCACCTACTTGCTTCATTCAAACAGGGGACTTGGGTAGGGGCACCAGAGGTTGGACTTATTGCGATCAAACACTTAGCGACTATCCTGTGTAATGTGCGATAAGTTGTTATGGTGGGGCAAACTCTTTAACAGAAAGCTCTTCTGTAGACGTACAGTGCTGTGAATTCCCCTTCAAGATGTCCTCCAATCATGTGGATTTGTCATGCTAAATCTGTAAATAAAATATAGTGATTCAAGGGGAACTTGAGGAAACACACTACACAGTGTTTGAATTTTGGAAAAACATACAGCATGCATATCACAGTGTGAAGAGAAACTGCCCCCTTAGGCTAGGTTCACACTTGAGCGTTTTACAGCGCGTTCCTACCCGCTATAAAACGCTCAACAGGCAAAAACCAATGGGCATTTTTCCTATGGGCATGGTTCTCACCTGAGCGTTTTACAGCGTGTACGAACGTGCTGTAAAACGCCCTACGCCCCAAGAAGTACAGGAGCTTCTTTGGGGCGTATTGTGGCAGTTTTTCATTGGATGCCTCTGTGGTTAATCACACAAATGCGCGTACTACGCGCGTTTCCAAAATACAAAAACGCCCCAAAATACGCCTCAAAAGCGCCCGATAAAAACGCCTGTAAAAAGCGCTTATCGAATACGCTCAGGTGTGAACCCAGCCTAAGTCACCTAGTCAACCAATTGATTAAATTGAATTGCTCATTAGATTAACCTAATGGAATACAACCAGGCTGTAATGGAAACCTTTCTTGTTGCATCTCAAACCTAAAACAGCCACGTGATAGGTTTCAAGAAAAGAAGAATGAACGTCAACATTTCCGCAGTATCCAATTTTTATGGAGCTTTCATCAATACAATGTGCACACTGTATTGAGGAAGGTGCAATAACAACTGGA
This sequence comes from Bufo bufo, assembly GCF_905171765.1. Lineage (NCBI taxonomy): Eukaryota > Metazoa > Chordata > Amphibia > Anura > Bufonidae > Bufo > Bufo bufo. Next base: position 176,604,545 of record NC_053395.1, read on the forward strand.
TACTGCAGGAATGCTGACATCCATTCTTCTTTTCTTGAAGTCTTCTAGGCTCGTTCTCCTGCCTTCCCTAGTCTGCAGGCGATGATTTGTGCTACTCTCACTCTGCCTTTCATACAGTCCAGCAGCTTATCTCTCCCGCCTCCACCATGAAAATGCATGTTTAGCTATCCATGACTAAGCACCAAACATATTTGAAAAATATATAAGGATGATTGCTAAGCTGTTTGGGATTATGTTCTATGAACATATGAGTCAAAAGTAAAAATCCTTGGACAATGCAAGCTCAGTTATGTGTATCATAAAGCAAATACAGCATTCCCCGGTGAGAACATCATCCCAACAGTCAAATATTGAAAGAACCATGAAGTCCACAATACCAGCAAATATATAAGAAGACTATCTACTCGTATGTGCATATACAGCAACTGAGCTTGTTTTCAGCGAAGCGAAATAATGCTCAGCGGAGTGCTTGTACTTCCTCGTTTTGCACCCAGATCCCAACCAATTAGAACTGTTCATACATCACTATGAAAAGTCAAATATTTCATTAAAGCCAGACTCTTCACTCAAACAGGGAATCCTCTAAAATGACCATAAACCCTAAGAGCTGTTTCACACGAGCGAGTCCATTGCGGGAATCACGCTCCGTGTATGAGCGCGATCCTCCATTCTGGACTTGCAGGAGCGCAGGGCATTATACTGATTTATAATGCTATGTGCCTCTGCTTGACCTTACTTCTACAGAATCATAGTATGATCCTAGTAGAAGTAAAATCAAGCAGAGGCACTTAGCATTATAAATCAGTATAATGCCCTGCGCTCCTATAAGTCTAGAACAGAGGATCACACTCACAAACGGAGCGTGATTCCTGCAATGGAGTTGCGAAACAGACCTAGGGCATATGTAAAGGAATTTGTGTAATGAGACAACCCCTTTAAGGCTTTGATATATATGTTTTTGGTAGACTTTGTATTTGTACAGATATTGCACCTTGTTTGCAATGCAGTGTCTCTCTACTTTGGGAATTTTTCATTGATTTTTTGTTTCTCCGTAGATGTTTGGACGTCCATTTTTTTTTTACAATAATTTTAGTATTCTCAGGCAAAGTTCAATTCTTGTGTTATCAAAGTTTGGTACTGCTGGTTATCGGGATTGCTAGATCATGAGGCAACAGTAACCAGATTTGTGAGTAGACTTAACAGAGTCTACTTTGGAACCACTTATGCAATATCAACTTTTTTTTCCATTTTGATTTACATTTATTAAATTTTTCTAACACACGTAAAATTTTTATGACATATGAATACCCTGGCCACTGTCATTTGGTGTGGGATTAGTTGTTTTCTATCATCTAGTGTTTCCATTCGTGTAAGTGGTTGAATCGGATACAATCCATGTACTAACAGGTGCTATATGTACATGTACTATATGAAGTTTACAGCGTGAGCCTCCCCTATTTTGTAGTCAAAATGAATGTTTAAATATGTGAAAGTAGGATACCTGGGATTCGAGTCCCCACCTATCCCTTGGTTGAACCTGATGGACTTATGTCTTTTTTCAACCGTATTAACTATGTAACTATGTAACCTACTGTCATTTTCTGATGGTATTTACCGAGAGCGTGCATAACCTTTGTACCCAGCCATCATTTTGTACAATACTACCTACTGTGACATTACCTTTTCTATTTTTCCTGTGTCCATTATGACAATATATTTTTTCTGAGACATCACTGTGTGCTCTATTTCTATGCTCTGACACCTCTGTGGACAGTAACCCAAAACTGTAAAATCTTGGTAATGGTGTAGGCACCCACCTGTGGCACAATAGAGTAGGTAATAAAAAGGAGCACACTAAAGCTCATACCACAAAAATGAAACTATCTGTGCTTTGCAATAGTGTTTCGAATGCAACCCAAATACAGTATCACGTGTGTAAATTTAATTCCGTTGGCGAATGCTTGCTTGAAGAATTCTGGTGCCTTAGGATGTTCTCATGATACAAAACCAAGTGAAGGATAATGTAGATGGGCAGTCATGTGGCAATACCTCATACATTTGTTTAGCAAATCTGAAAGAACCCATTCAAACCTTGTAGAGGGTAAGGGCAAATCTTTGAAACATGCTCAGGGATAAGGATGTGGAATTGCGAAGAGATGTGACACTACAATTAGCCTTTGTTTTCCAGACTTGCCATTTATTCATCATTAAACAGGCTATATTCGCACAGTCTGTATCCTTGCATTGACAGTCCTATTATATGAGATTTCAGTACAGTATTGGAACAAAGTTTTTTGCGAATCGACTTTGGATGTTTCATCCGAAGTCGATTCACTCATCCCTAATTTTAAGGTGTGTCATATTTTTTACACGCCTTCTCTCTCCGCAGCTTATGTGCAAGCCTTGATTTATTTTACTAATTAGCCCTTCCCTAAAAAATCTGCCTTACGTCCTGAATGTGAACTACATTGAGGTTAGCATACATGTTTGCTCAGAGCATGTGTCATTCTGGGTGTGTGCAAATCAATGTCAGTCTAGTAGCTATAATCACAGTAAACAGAGCAGAGCCGTAGTGACTAAGAGTTGTTCAGCTGCTGCTCAGCCCAGTGGTGTACATAGAGAAGTAAGGGCCCCATAGCAAGGATCAAACCAGCCCCCCACACAGGACAGAAGGGTTTCTGCCTAAACCCCTTTCAATGACCCTTGGGCCATTTTTTCCACTGCCTCATTTGCTAAAAGTTGTTCCTTTAGAGGGTGAAGTCCTGACCAAGTTTTCACCCCCAGTAAAGGAGGAGATGATACCAACTGGTCCCTCTCTTGCCCTGGGCCCCATAGCAGTCGCATTGTCTGCTTCTATGGTAGTTACGCCCCTGGCTCAGCCTTTTTGTTTCTGGGCATGTGAGAATGTTCCCATCTGTACCTTTTTTGTCTATTATTAGTATATTTAAAGAGAAACTGTCATCTTTGCTCCTTTTATATGCACTACAATGATGATTGTTTTTTTACTATCAATTGGAGTATTTTCTGATAAAGATGTCTGTTTTTTTTATGGGAAAATACCATAGAAGGACTGTATTCTTTATTCAAATTATGGTGCCACGTATTTTAACCACGTACCAACTGTGTCTGGTAAGGTTCTTCAGAGTTCTTGTAGCCCAACTCATAATTTCTTTAGTCGTCATCTGGCAGCAATCTAAGAAGTTTTTTTATTGACTTACCTGTCATTTGAATAACAGCATACACATCTAGGACAATGGCCAGCTTCAGTTTTGGGATGTTGAGTTGTGCCAGGACATATGCTCAACTCAACTAAGTCAGTATTGCTTTCACTGATCTGTGCTACAACATCAGTCCTGACAATATTACTAGTGTTAAGTGAATCAAAACCAAATGAAGAGACTTCCATCCAAAAAATTTTTCAAAAGCAGATATGTGCACTTATGTATAAAATGTGCCTTCTGACATGTCATAGAGACATACTAGAAGATAGTTTAGGTGTGAGTAGGCACGCTAGGACCCCACCATTGCTAAAAAGGAGGGCTTAACAGAGTATCTAATAAATGAAACCAAGAGAATTCAATGAGAGACAAAAGAGCAACTCCATTATTTGTACTATAGAGGTCACTGGGAACCTCAGCACTTTATATATTGGTCAGATGATATGTCAAAAACAAAGGTGTACATATATTTAGGGTGGGCTTAATAGGAACATAGCAATTTTATCATAGACAGCAATAGTACTAATGATGGCATGTTCAAGTCCCCTAGGCGGTGTAAAAAAAATGACATTAAAAAGTTTTTAAATATGTAAAAAAAAATAAAGGGGTTATCCAACAACTAAATTGCCCCCCAATACTCCCGGGCTCCTCACAGAGGTTGTACTTACCTGGCTCCCCAGCACTTGTGTTGCTTCTGACGCTGCATCTCCCTGTCTCACGGAAGGGGGGCAGCCTATAGCAGGCCACAACTGGGACGAGCCTCCCTAGCATTACGGGTGATGCTAGGGAGGCTTGCTCTCGTCGCGACCTGCTATTCGCTGTTTTCATCCGTGCACCCGGGAGATGCAGCGGCGGATTTGCAGGCATCTGAAGTAACGCAGGGGCTGGGGAGCAAAGTAAGTACAACCTCTGTGAGGTGCCCGGATGTATGGGGAGGTATTTTAGGGATTGGATAACCCCTTTAATTCAAATCACATTTTCCATAATTTCCCATTTTACTAATAAAATAAAAAAAATAAACCATCATTGGTATCACCACTTCCAAAAATGCCCAAACTATTAAAATATAAAAACATTTATCTCATACAGAGGATGCTGCAATGGAAAAGAAAACAATAATACACAAATTAGTATGTTTGGTCACTTTGCTTCCCAAAAAATTGAACAAAAAGTAATAAAAAATTCATACATAGTCCTAAATGGTACCAATAAAAATTAAAGCGTGGCCCACAGAAATAAGAGGTCTTACACCACTCTGCAGAGGGAAATATTAAAAAAAGTTATGGGTGTTAGAATATGGGGACGCAAAGAATTTTTTTTTTGCTTCTTTCAAAAGTATTAAAACAAAAACTATATATTTTAAAACTATAGCAGCACAGCAGTAGTTTCATTACGAAAACATTGCTGACAGGTTCCTTTTAATGCAAAGAAGAAAACAAGCAGAATTATGTGATCACATGGCAGATACTATTAAGGATTTCATTGTGGAACAAGGTAATTTTTTGAGGTCTTATACCTTCATGTGAGTAATAGCACTATAGCCAAGACAGTGCTGTGTAAGGCTTTATGTACAGTGCCTTTAATTGATCTTCTCCTACATTATTCATACTAGGAAAACAGTATGAATGATAACAAAGGAAAGTGAGGAGAGGCCAATTAACCCAAATGTGTATTTTGTACTCTGGTACTGTATATCGTGCAGTGGTAAAATCGCTTTCCGTGTGAAATGCAGTATACAAAATGATTGCAAAAAAATATTAATTTAAAAAAAAGACACTGAAAAACAGGTATTTACAGCTTTTCATACTTACGAAATGTAAGCTGCTGGAACCTGTGCTCTGCCGAAGTTAATTATCGATGATGTTCACAACCATTTGGAGAAAAGAGAAATATAATGGTTAAACTAATGATTTTATCACAACAGTAATTCATTTCAGCATTCATTTTGGTATATTTTCTCATGTCTTTAGAAAACAGCTACTAGATATCAAAAGAAAACAATTATTAAACAGAGAAAGATAACAGAAAAGTAGTGGAAAGATGGAGGGGAATGAATATGGGGTTAGCAGAAATTTAATTTCATCTTTTAATGGTGGTCCCACGACAGCCTATTTTTTTTACTATATGACCAGTCAATAAGATAAGCCATAAAAGTAAGTAAACTAAAAGGTCCTACCTCTGCTGGAGAGCAGGACAAGCATGAATTTCATTCATTTCTATATGAGCTCCAGAAATATTGGAGCACTCCACTCAGCTATCTCTGAAACTCCCATACAAATGAATAGAGCGGCAGCACTCACAATCTGATAGTTACCCTCTATCCTGTGAATAGGGGATACATTTTACCTACCGGAATACCCCTTTAAGTATCATGACTTAAAATTAAGTGACTGTATTATTGAATTTCTTTTATTTCTCCTTTCTTGTGTAATCTCCATTAGTATGTGTTCTACTATTGACAACGTAGTCCAGTGCACATCTTGTCAAATGCATGCAGTTCTTAAACAGCCATTTGAGGGTGCATATCTTTGTTCAAAATGTGAGCAAATTGCACGTTTGGAATCACACATTTTGTATCTAAACAAGCAAATTTCAACATTGAGATGCGTTCACAATTTAGAAAAGAGTTTACTGCTCACTGAGTAGGTACTCTGTGGGGTAGATGCGGAGAAGAGTGGTAGTTATGGAGAATTAGGAAAGTGAGGTAGCTTAGCTAGTTGGGTAACAGTTAGAAAGCGGGCTAGAGGGAGGTTAAAGAGTAAAGAGACTAAAGAGTGCCAGGGAGGCTAGCCCTGATCTGACACACCCCAACAAGTTTGCAAGGTTGGCAGATGAGGAGCATGTTACTTCAGGGAGAGCACTGCTGCAGCCAGATACTTCCTCTGCCAGTTAGGGGAATGTCAGCTCCAGTAAGCAGGGGAACGGGAGAACAGGGCAGGCCAGACAGGTGCTGGTAGTGGGAGATTCGATTATTAGGGGTACAGATAGGGCGATCTGTTACAAGACGCTGGGATCGTCGAAGGGTATGTTGTCTTCTTGGCGCTTGAGTTCAACATATCGCAGATCTGGTTGATAGATTACTGGGAGGGGCTGGTGAAGACCCAGCAGTCATATTCCACATTGGAACCAATGACAAAGTTAGAGGTAGGTGGAGCGTCCTTAAAAATGATTTTAGGGATTTAGGTCACAAGGTCAGGACAAGGACCTCAAAGGTAGTATTTCCCAAAATACACGAGCCGCAGCGGGAGATTATTAAGTGGCTCAATAACTGGTGTAGGAAGGAGGAGTTTAGGTTCCTGGAGAACTTCTCTGTCAGCTACAGGCTCTATCATAGGGATGGGATACACCTCATTGGTGAAGGTGCAGCTGTTTTGAGGGATAAGATGGCTAGAAGGTTGGAGGAGTGTTTAAACTAGGGACTGGGGGGGGGGGGGGTAATTACATTAAAGGAGGGGAAGATGGTGTATATGGAGACCTGGGGAGAGGTAAGGAAACTAGGGGAGGAGTGGAAGGAGGGACTAGAACAGTTCATAAGGAAAGGTGTAGGGTAAAAAATATACAAATACCTCTTAATTGTATGTACACTAATGCCAGAAGCCTGAGTAATAAAACTGGTGAACTGGAATCAGTAATGTCTTAGGAGGACTATGACATAGTGGAAATAACTGAGACATGACTCGATTATAGCTATGACTGGGGGGTTAGCATACAGGGTTACAGTCTGTTTAGAAATGATTGTGGAAGGGTTTTCCTTTATGTAAAGTCCTGTCTAAAGCCCACACTACGGGAAGATATAAATGAGGGAAATGAACATGAGTGTCACGGAACCATGAACCAGACGTACAACAAGAGATAAGTGAAAATAAGAAGGCTTTATTGAAAATAAAGCTGTAAAGCAAAAGTCCAAACGGATGGTGAAACCGAGCAGAGTCTTTGCGAAGCCAGAGGTCAGGAACCAGAAGGGTAGTCAGACGAAGCCAGGATCAGGAACCAGCAGGGTAGTCAGACGAAGCCAGGATCAGGAACCAGCAGGGTAGTCAGACGAAGCCAGGATCAGGAACCAGCAGGGTAGTCAGACGAGGCCAGGATCAGGAACCAGAAGCAGCAGCAGTCTTAGAAGCATGTGAACACAAGAGGACCAAGCAAGGAACTGAAGCCACAGACCTCCTATATATATGAGCTAGGCATCCAGCTCCTCCCAGGGGAAGGAGGAGCCGCAGGATGGAAGGCTACAAGAAACCCAGGACCCAAGATGGCCGCCAGCACATGTCAAACGAAGGAGAGCAGCAAGCAGGTAAGACCATGACAGTACCTCCCCCTCAAGGGCCCCTCCTCCGCGAAGCACAAAACGGTTTCTGAGGGAAGCGTGCGTGGAAGGCTCGGAGCAAGGCAGGAGCATGGACATCTGCGGAGGGAACCCAGGAACGCTCCTCTGGACCATAACCACGCCAATGGACCAAAAACTGCAACCGACCGCGGACCAGGCGTGAGTCCAGGATATTGCTCACCTCATATTCCTCACGATTGCCCACTTGGACCGGACGAGGCCGAGGAACCGAGGAAGTGAAACGATTACACACCAGTGGCTTCAACAGGGAGACATGAAACACGTTGGAGATCCGCATGCCAGGAGGAAGCGCAAGGGCATAGGCTACCGGGTTTACCCTGCGAAGCACTCGGAAGGGACCAACAAAGCGAGGCGCCAGCTTGGGAGTGGGCACTCGAAGGTTGAGGTTGCGGGTGGACAACCATACACGGTCGCCGACCTGGTAGGAAGGAGCAGGCGCTCGTCTGCGATCAGCCTGGAATCTCTGGCGCTGCGCAGAGACCTCAAGGGACTTCTGGATCTGTACCCAAGAAGCACGTAGGACGGAAAGGTGATCCTCCACAGCCGGAATATCCTGGGGAGAGAATACCTCCGGTAACACGGCAGGTTGGAACCCATAATTGGCCATGAAGGGAGACGTCCCAGAGGAAGAGTTCACCGCCGTGTTCCTGGCAAACTCAGCCCAAGGCAGGAGGTCAACCCAATTGTCTTGGTGATCGGAGACATAGCAACGAAGGAATTGCTCCAAGGCCTGATTGGATCGTTCTGCGGCCCCATTGGACTGAGGGTGGTAGGCCGAGGAGAAGGAGAGATGAATCCCCAACTGGGAGCAAAAGGCGCGCCAGAACCTGGACACAAACTGACTCCCCCGATCCGACACAATCTCCTTAGGCAAACCGTGCAACCGGAAGACCTCCCTGGCAAAAATCGTGGCCAACTCTTGTGCAGAGGGTAACTTCTTGAGAGGAACACAGTGGCACATTTTGGAAAACCGATCCACAATCATGAGAATGACCGTATGGCCTCGGGATGCAGGGAGGTCCACAATGAAATCCATCCCCAGGTGTGACCATGGGCGCTCCCCGGTGGCTATGGGTTGCAGAAGGCCCAACGGAAGGTGCCGAGGGGACTTACTCTGGGCACAAACGGAGCATGCCGCTACATATGCGGCGATGTCGGAACGTAGGGAAGGCCACCAGAACAGACGTGAAACAGCCCAGGACAGCTGATTCTTTCCAGGATGCCCCGCGGTCTTGGAGTTATGGTAGGTTCGCAACAACCGAGTGCGCAACTCCTCAGGCACAAAACCTCTGCCGTTGGGTCTCCCAGAGGGAGCACCAGATTGAGCCGCCAAAATCTGCTCACCCAGGGGAGAGGTCAGGCTGGTGCGAATGGCGGCCAGGATCTGATTCGGAGGTATGACCGAAGTCGGAATCGACTCCTCCCTGGACAGCTCGGAGTACTGCCGTGATAAGGCATCCGCCCTGATGTTCTTGGAACCGGGTAGGTAGGAGACCACGTAATTAAAACGTGACAAGAACAGAGCCCATCTGGCCTGACGTGGTGTCAATCTCTTGGCCTCAGAAAGGTAGGTCAGATTCTTGTGGTCCGTCAGGATGAGAACCGGAACCACCGAACCCTCGAGCAAGTGCCTCCATTCTTTAAGGGCCTGCACGATGGCCAATAACTCCCTGTCACCAATCTGATAGTTGCACTCCGCGGAAGACAGTTTCCGGGAGTAAAACCCACAAGGAAGCAGAGGACCCTCTGGTGTTCTACGCTGAGACAGAAGGGCGCCTACTCCCGTCTCAGACGCGTCCACCTCGAGGACAAAGGGCAACCCAGGGTTGGGATGCGACAGAATCGGAGCCGACACAAAGGCGGACTTTAGGGCCTCAAAAGCTCGGATGGCCTCGAGCGGCCAGACCTGGGAATTACTGCCCTTCCTGGTCAGATCCGTGAGAGGCTTGGCCAGCATGGAAAAGTCCCTGATGAACTTCCGATAATAATTGGCGAAGCCCAAAAAGCGCTGCAGGGAACGAAGACCACTGGGCTGGGGCCACTGTAAGACAGCCGAAACCTTCTCAGGATCCATGGAGAACCCCTCAGCGGAAATGATGTAACCTAAGAAGGTTACCTGGGATCGGTGAAATTCGCATTTCTCAAGCTTACCGAACAGCTTGTTCTCTCGTAACCGTTGCAACACTCGTCTGACATCCAGAATGTGGGCCTCCATGGATTCAGAATATACCAAGATGTCATCCAAATAGACTACCACACACTGCTGCAACAGGTCACGGAAAACATCGTTGATGAATTCCTGAAAGACTGCGGGCGCATTGCACAACCCAAAGGGCATAACCAAGGATTCGTAATGACCGGTCCTGGTGTTAAACGCGGTCTTCCACTCATCGCCCGCCTTGATCCTTACCAGGTTATATGCCGCCCTCAGGTCGAGTTTGGTAAAGACCGTGGCCCCTTTAAGGCGATCGAACAGCTCGGAAATCAAGGGTATCGGGTAAGCGTTCTTGATCGTGATGCGATTGAGACCCCTGTAATCGATGCAAGGCCTCAACTCACCGCCCTTCTTTTTCACAAAGAAAAATCCAGCCCCTGCCGGGGACGAAGATTTGCGAATGTGTCCGCGTGAAAGCGCCTCCCTCACGTACTCCTCCATGGCCTCATTCTCCGCTACCGACAGTGGATAGACTTTGCCACGAGGAGGAACGGCACCAGATTGTAACTCTATGGCACAATCGTATGGGCGGTGCGGAGGTAGGGCAACCGCGCGCACCTTATCGAATACATCCCGGTACTCCTCGTATTCAGGAGGCAACAGAGAGTCCGAGGAAGTACACAGCAACTTGACAGACCCATGGATGCAACTAGCCCCACACTGCGGTGACCACGAGAGGATCTCGACCGATCTCCAATCGAAAGTCGGATTATGCTTCTGGAGCCAGGGGTACCCCAAGACCACCGAGTAGTGTGGAGACGAAATAACCTGGAGGCAGACCGACTCTCTGTGAACGGCACCAATGGCTATCCCCACTGGAAGGGTCTCATGAGTCACGTGTGGCGGCAGAAGGGGTCTGCCGTCTATCGCCTCAAGAGCCAGTGGGGAACCTCGAGCCTGCAGAGGAATGGAATTGGCGGCAGCGAACACACTATCAATGAACAAACCACCAGCACCAGAGTCCACCAACGCCTGGGTCGTCACCGAGCCCCCGACCCAGGAGAGGACAACAGTGATCAGTGGTTTGTCAACACGGGAAACCGGGGACGAGGAGACTCCACCCAAGATCTGCCCCCGACAGGATCTCAGGGTACGAGCGTTTCCCGGACGGTTCGGACATGCCAACCGAAAATGCCCACCGAGACCACAGTACATGCATCGGCCCTCGCGTCTCCGGAGTGCCCTCTCCCCCTCGGACAGGCGAGCAAACCCCAGCTGCATGGGTTCACCCCCAGACAAGTCATCCCCAGGAGGCGTGGGAGGAGAGGGAGGCACGGGTGGGACAGCAAACGTAGGCACCAATCTGTTAGAAGACCTCCGCAGGTTCTCCTTAAAGGAAGGTCTCTCCCTGAGTCTGGTGTCAATCAAAATCAGGAAAGAAATAAGAGACTCGAGCTCAACTGGTAGGTCCTTAGCTGCAACCTCATCCTTCAAGGCATCCGAGAGACCATGAGAGAAAGCAGCGACCAGAGCCTCATTATTCCAGCCCACCTCTGCTGCCAGGGTACGAAACTCAATGGCGTATTCAGCTACGGATCGTGAACCCTGTCTGATGGACATAAGGAGCTTCGCAGCAGAGGCAGCACGAGCCGGCACATCGAATACCTTCCGAAGAGAAGCAACAAAACCGGAAAACTCGGCAACCACCGGATTGTTGTTCTCCCATAAAGGGCTGGCCCAGGCCAAGGCCTTGTCCGAGAGCAGCGAGATCAAGAAGCCCACCTTTGATCTCTCAGTAGGAAAGGCATGTGGCAGCAACTCGAAATAAATGCCCACCTGGTTAAGGAAACCTCGGCACTGAGTTGGCTCTCCCCCAAAGCGCTGTGGAAGAGGGGCAGAACCGGTCATACCCCGAAACACCGCAGGCGCAACAACAGGTGTCGGGGTAGACTCTGGCGCAACAACCGGAGCGGCAGTAGGAGCGAGCCCAGGAGCGACAACCGACCCATCGGCAACGGGAGCGAAATGAGCCGTGCGTTCAAGCAGGGTTTGCAACGCCACAGCGAACCGACCCAACAGGTGATCCTGCTGATCAAGTCTGGCAACCAGCGTGGGTAGCGAGGATGGCCCTGTACCGTCAGAATTCATGGCTTGGTCCTAATGTCACGGAACCATGAACCAGACGTACAACAAGAGATAAGTGAAAATAAGAAGGCTTTATTGAAAATAAAGCTGTAAAGCAAAAGTCCAAACGGATGGTGAAACCGAGCAGAGTCTTTGCGAAGCCAGAGGTCAGGAACCAGAAGGGTAGTCAGACGAAGCCAGGATCAGGAACCAGCAGGGTAGTCAGACGAAGCCAGGATCAGGAACCAGCAGGGTAGTCAGACGAAGCCAGGATCAGAAACCAGCAGGGTAGTCAGACGAGGCCAGGATCAGGAACCAGAAGCAGCAGCAGTCTTAGAAGCATGTGAACACAAGAGGACCAAGCAAGGAACTGAAGCCACAGACCTCCTATATATATGAGCTAGGCATCCAGCTCCTCCCAGGGGAAGGAGGAGCCGCAGGATGGAAGGCTACAAGAAACCCAGGACCCAAGATGGCCGCCAGCACATGTCAAACGAAGGAGAGCAGCAAGCAGGTAAGACCATGACAATGAGTCACTGTAGGTAGAAATAAATGGAGGCAAAAACAATAATAAAATGCTGATAAGAGTAAATAGATGAGATGGAAAATCATAATAAGGGTACTTCAACTTCCAGGATATAGACTGGTAAACTGAAAGCTATAGATCTCATTAAGGAAACAGGTTCTTGGATAACCATCCTAAACTCTAATTGTGAGAGGTTTATACCTTAAAATAAAAGGGCAAGGAACAAGAAAAAATGTGGATAAGTAGAAATGTAAAGGAAGCAATAAAGGACAAAAGAAACATTTAAATCACTAAAACAGAAAGGTAGCGAGGAAGCATTGAAAAACTATAAAAAAAAAAAAATTAATATGTAAAAGAAAATGACCCAGGAAGAAGTTAAATGACAAATTGCTGGGACCAAATGGCATACACCCCTGTATCGTAAGAGATTTATGTAATGTCATAGACAGACCCTTATTACTCATATTTAAGGACTCTATATTGACAAGGAGCATTCCACAGGATTGGCGCTTAGCAAATTTGGTGCCAATATTCAAAAAGGGGTAAAAACAGAGAGCCCAGAAACTATATGCCGGTAAGTTTAACATGTGTTGTGGGTAAACTGTTTGAAAGTTTTCTAAGAGATGCTATCTTGGGGTACCTCAATGAAAATAAGCAAGCAACGCTGTATCAGCATGTCTTACTGAGGGATCTGTCATGTCAAACTAATTTAATCAGTTTCTATGAGGAGGTAAATTCTAGACTTCACTGGGGTGAGTCAATAGATGTCATTATATTGACTTCTCCAAAGCAGTTGATACAGTGCCACATAAAAGGCTACTATATAAAATGAGAATGCTTGGACTGGGAGAAGATGTGTGTATGTGGGTAAGTAACTGGCTCAGTGATAGAAAACAGAAGGTGGTTATTAATGGTAGACAGGCAGATTGGGTCACCGTCACCTCTTCTACACAAACATAGAAGAGGATTCCTTATGGTAAGAGCATTGAGACTATGTAACTGTCAGTCGGGGAGTGGGGGAAGCCCCCCACCGTGCGGTGTCAGAGGGTAAAGGAGATCAGCCTGGCCAAAAGGAGTAATAAGGGAGCAGGTCACCTTCTACCACGTCCCTAATCCTCTCCCTGATTCTTCACTGTATGAGCGGACCCCGATGGTAGGACGACTCATACTCAGGATTCCTAAAAAAAAAATAAGTCGCCCTGGTAATCCCTCACATAGGAGCAGGGGAGAGACAACCTGTTCATCCCAGTAATGGAGGAACAGGAGTCTCTATCTGAGGCCAGGCTTCAAGGAGAGGGGAACACATACAGCCATAGAGATGGCAGGTAAGCGAGACTAGTAACACACCTACCTGCCACAGACACACTGACTGGAACCCGTGCACAAGTGCTGGTGTCCACACCAACATTAAAAGGACACAACACACACCACAACCACACATGAACCCAGGACAGCCATAGCTGCAATAAACATGAGACACCATAAAAACATCTATGACCACAAGGGTGGCCCTCACTGGACAGATGGAATATGAAGACCAGAACGATAGCTCCAGCATACACCATGGCTGGAGTACCCCTCAGCTTCAGGCATCCAGCAGAGGCTAAATAGCCCAAGCAGCCACACACACACACACACACACACACACACATAAACCCAGTGTTAACAAAACACTAGGAAGGGAGTTAACCCTTCCAACACCAGACAAGGGAAAGAAGCCACTTAAAGAGGACCTTTCACCGATTATTACACTATGAACTAACTATACAGACATGTAGAGCGGCGCCCGGGGATCTCACTGCACTTACTATTATCCCTGGGCGCCGCTCCGTTCTCCTGCTATGTCCTCCGGTATCTCCGTTCACTAATTCATGGTAGGCGGAGTCTGCCCTTGTTCTTCAGTAGCGCTGGCCAATCGCATTGCAGAGCTCACAGCCTGGGAGAAAATAACCTCCCAGGCTGTGAGCTCTGCGCTGCGATTGGCCAGCCCTAGAGCAGAACAAGGGCAGACTCCGCCTACCATAACTTAGTGACTGGAATCTCCGCCTACTATAACTTAGTGACCGAAGATACCTGAGGGCATAACGGGAGAACGGAGCGGCGCCCAGGGATAATAGTAAGTGCAGTGAGATCCCCGGGCGCCGCGCTACATGTCTGTATAGTTAGTTCATAGTGTAATAATCGGTGAAAGGTCCTCTTTAAAGGGGAAGTGCACACACAAGCATAGAAAGCCACACGTTGCCGCAGGCAACAACATGCATGGCAACCATGTCACGGCAATCACCCAGAAGGCCGAGACACTGCCACCGCATGCACACACAGCAACACGTTGCCGCGGGCAACCGCAAGTGTAGCAACATTGTCACAGCGCACACCATAGGCCGTGACAGTAACTCTCTGCCTAAGAAAGTGGTGATGGTGAGTTCACTAAAAGAGTTCAAGAGGGACCTGGATGTAATTCTAGAGTGTAATAATGTTACTGGTAATAGTTATTAGATTTCTGGAGAAGGATTGCTGATCCAAGCCGTATTCTGATTGCCTGATTAGAGTCAGGAAGGAATTTTATCCCCCTAAAATGAGGAAAATTGGCTTCTACCTCACAGTTGTTTTTTTTTTGCCTTCCTCTGGATCAACTTGCAGGATGACAGGCTGAACAGGATGGACAGATGTCTTTATTCAGGCTAACAAACTATATTACTATATTAATATATACATATTAATATAGTAGGGATCTGCCCCAATGGTAGCCTTCAGATAAGAACACTGCAGCAGCCTTTTAGCAGTGAAAGCAAAGCAACGGTTGTCTTTTATTCTTGACAAAACAATAAGGCAGTAAACGGCAGTGACCGTCTTGCTCCATCCGGCGTTAAAGAAACAATAAAGTCCTGTATCTATAGCACAACACAGGTATGGTTTTGCACAGTACCGTAACCCAACGGGGTGTATGTGGACCTCGCTTTGTCCTCAGTATTTCAGATGCAACAACTCCAGCTCAGACTCTGATGCCACACAGCCCTCCACAGAGCTCCACAGTCAGAGAGTTAATCACCACCACCTGATACTGCTGGCTGTTTTCTGTAGGCCAGTCAAAACGTGGGGAGTAGTCACCCACCCAGCACTATAACTACTCCCAGTAAGAGCCATCCCGGATCAGCTATTCACAGCTATACAAAATAACAAAGTGTCAACCACCTACTGCAGCTGACACCTGAAATACTGGCTCTTACTTCACCGAGGCAAGGAACCTTGGTGACACATATCTACCATAAACGATGGTCCCTTGTGCCTTCCTACAATATATATATATACCCCATATTTTTGCCCTATAAGACGCACCCCCTCAAAGTAGGGGGGAAATGTCAGTGAGTCTTATGGAATGAATACTAATGAGCGCTTCTATTATGGAAGTGTTCATTAGTACAGGAGGACCAGGAAGTGGTGAATGTACTCCCCGGGCTCTGTACTCACCACTTTGTGGTCCTCGGCCGCTCACTGTGCTGTGACTGTGCACAACGTGAGGACATTAGTGCATTGGTTCACAGCACAGTGTGCAGCAGGAAGAGTCGGAAGAGCAAAAGTTAGATTCCAAGGGCGGCGTCTGTGTCCGGAGAAGCAGGGGTAAGTTGATTTATTGTTTTTGTCTAATCTGAAGTCTGAATGGACGTCTTAACATTGGGGGTCTGATCTGAGTGTCTGAAAAGGGGTCTTATCAACATGCCGGTCTGATCTGAGGTCTGAATGGGGGTCTTAACATTGGTGGTCTGATCTTAGTGTCTGAATAGGGGTCTTATTAACATGGATGTCTGATATGACATCTGAATAGGGGTCCTAACATTGGGGGTCTGATCTGAGTGTCTGAATGAAGGTCTTAATAACATTGAGGGTTATAATAGCTAAATTTTACGTATGCTGATACAACATAAGTGCTTTTTTCTAAGGTTACAGCTGAAGTCAGACTGGATGACATTCACAAATAGCCTGTGAGAGCAAAGCAATAAGTGATACATAGGAACAGCAGGAACTCTGCAACCATAGAACAGTCATTTAAGGATAGCAACATCTGTACTTGACAAAGTGTGTGAACCTTCATGCTTCCTACTGGGGGAAAGTGCTGTTCTCTCAGGTAACTGTTAAGGTAATGCATTTTCTGTGCGAAAATATACTGTCTTACTGTAATAGACCTAGTGCTGGTGCTGCACACAGCTTAAAAGATGTAAAGAATAGAAATGGTGCAATCACTAAAAGTGAACTTTGTATTCTACAAATCTTAGATTGTTTTAGGTAAAAATAAAATGCCACAAATATGTTAATCCAGTGTGCTGTACTAATGATGTAATTAATACTAATGATGTAAGTATGCAGATATATTCATTTCTTTTGCTTATATAGTGCTGACATATTCCGCAGTGCTTTACAGACATTGGCATCACTCAATGTCCTCAGTGGAGCTCACAATCTAGTTTCCCTATTAATGCATCTTTAGGAAAAAAATCCACACCAAATGGGAAGAACATATAAACTCCATGCAGATGTTGCCCTTAGTGCTAATGCACACGAACATTTGCCGTTCTGTTCGGAATTTTCAGTCCCCAATGCCCAGGCACCATCCGCGTAACTGCCGCAGACGAATGCAGACCGATTCAACTTGAATGGGTCCATGACCACAGAGGCACTCCGTAGTGCCTCCGTTCCACACTGCACCTTCCAGTTTGCAGACCCATTCAAGTGAATGGGTCCACATTGGTGATGCGGTGCACAAACAGCTGTTTGCGGACTGCAATACGGTCTTGTGCATGAGCCCTTAGTCGGATTTTAACCCAGGACCCCAGTGCTAACCACTGAGCCACCAAAGATATACAAATATATCAACAACATTAAATGGGGTCATTTATAAACTATTAAAACAAAACAAAAAAATGCTATTCTTAAACATTATGTAAAATTTCAGATATTGCGGTCATGTGTGCCTCTGCCCAATGACTGGCCTCAACTGTGGCATGTTCCCAAGCAGTACATCACAACTGGGTCAAGACACATCACTGCTGAGTCCAGTCATTGGCTGCAGCAGCACACATGATCCTGTCCATCCAGATGTTTGCAGAACAAGA
Source organism: Bufo bufo (assembly GCF_905171765.1). Lineage (NCBI taxonomy): Eukaryota > Metazoa > Chordata > Amphibia > Anura > Bufonidae > Bufo > Bufo bufo. Next base: position 176,622,024 of record NC_053395.1, read on the forward strand.
AGTGGCAGACCAGTGAAGAGAGCCAGATGGGAGTGATGGAGCAGGGGAGTATGATTTTTTTCAGCAAGTAAACAATGCTGCTGTCCAAATTAAAAAAATGTCCCAAAGCCATTTGAGTGCAGTGTACAGCGCTATCTATTTTTTCTGTCATACTACCATCAGATTGTCCAAGATTTCACACCTCGGGCAAAGTCTTGCTGAGAGCTAGTTGGTGGTATAGTAATACCCATGTGAGGGGAGACTCTTCACTACTTTAATAAATACAACACAAAACTAGTTCTGTGTCCAAAGTTGGGGTTCGGGTTATCGAAGAATCCCGTTATGGATTCCACTACCACGGACCATAACGGAATTTGGAATCCATAACGGGATTCTTCGATAACCCGAACCTGAGCTTTGGATGCAGAACTTAAAAAACAAGTTTGCTCAACACAAAACAAAATCTAATTATTTTAACCACTTTACCAGAGTGTTTACCCCCTTCCTTCTCAGGCCAATTTTTCAGTTTTAGCTATGGGCCTATCTAACTGCAAAAAACTCATTAATTTCTGAGCCAACCTATACTTATTTGATATTATTTTTCACAGGACACCTTAGACTTTTCTTTTGTGCCATTAGGTGACAGATATACCGTAATATATTTTTTAAATGTTTAAGGAAAAACTGTAAAATTGATAAAAATATATATTTTTTCTTTCTTACCAATTTTTTTTCCCAACAGTTAGAAAAGGTTTCAAGGCAAAACATTTCTAAAACCATTACCACATGTTTGTACCATGAAAATGGATGCTATTTGTGTAATTGTGCAAGACTTTAAAAGACTAGAGCACATTTTGGATTTTGGTGGCCTATTTTTATATTGCTGTTGTATGGCGCTAAAACATTAGCATCCTCTTTAAAGTGACTTTTTATGTTGTCCCTTTAAGGTATTTATCTTGGGTAAATTTGGATATATTGGAATTTTTGACATTTTTTTTATAAATGAAAAAAATATGCAAGTATATTTTATGCTGGGTGGAACGTTATACTGAATATAGCTAAAACAAATAACTAGTTTTTTTTTAAGAAAGCAAAAAGGAAAAAAAATTGTGTATGTTTGTATATTTTTCACACACAAAGTCCACTATACTATTGCTGAAACTAATAAATATATACTTTTTATATATTATGAACGAAAAGGGGAAAAAATGTGTGTATGTGTGTGTACATAGTCTGCTATACTATTGCTAATACTAGTAACTATAGCTATAACTTTTTAATTTTCTTTATTTCACTTTTTAAAGTTATGATTCATTTTTATGATGTTTTGTTATTAATTAATTTTATTTGTAATATAATTTTTTTATGAACCAAGTGCATTAACCCTTTCCAGCAGCAGTCAGAGCAGGAAGGGGTTAATTCAGAGAGTGCAGGCTAACCATTAATTTTACAGCCAGCAGGGGTGCTCTCACATCAAGAGTGCTTCCCTGCCAGCTTTTACACTTTACACTGCAATGGATCATTGTTGCGGGGTGCTACAACGGTGCCACAGAGCGCCTGCAGATCGTAATGCAACTGGACATTTTTATACGTTGGGTTACAGTTGTGCTCGGATCGGCTCATGATGAGAGGGTCCCCTACCTAAGCCTATACTCCCCCTCCTACCTAGAAGCAGCAGAGTTATGCCGGAACTGCTTATCGAAGGGTAGCCTAAAGGGGGCCACACCAATGATGAGTCCTGAGAAGAAGGGAGGGCTTCTGGGTGGGTCGAAAGCATTCAAACCGACAAGTGGGGGCAGGAGAGCCAGGTTTAAATAATTAAAGCCCCGCCTCCCCTCACACAAACACGGCACTCTTAATTGCCTACCACTTGTGCTCGGATCGGCTCATGATGAGAGGGTCCCCTACCTAAGCCTATACTCCCCCTCCTACCTAGAAGCAGCAGAGTTATGCCGGAACTGCTTATCGAAGGGTAGCCTAAAGGGGCCAAAAGAACCATGCATAGGAGTTTGAAAAGACTTTGATAACAGAAACTACAAAACCAAAACTCGAAAGCCAGTGACATTTCGTATTAGGGATCCGGGATATAACGCATGGAACACGTGGAACTGCGACGACCCAACCGTTTGATGACATGTACTGGCACCTTATGCATGGACGCCGCAGCTGCCGCGCCCATGCGGAAGGAATGTCCTGTGCTCCAGAGAGGACCGACCCCTGAACCTGTCAACTAAACCCGAATGCGTGAGAGACTCTAATGGCGGAGTCATATGTGTAAAACTAAAGCGAAGAAGCCATGCGCGAGAGACTAATGGCGGAGCCATGCGTGAGAGCCTCTAATGGCGGAGTCATATGTGTAAACCTAAAACGGAGAAGCCATGCGTGAGAGACTCTAATGGCGGAGTCATATGTGTAAAACTAACGCGAAGAAGCCATGCGTGAGAGACTCTAATGGCGGAGTCATATGTGTAAACCTAACACGGAGAAGCCATGCGTGAGAGACTCTAATGGCGGAGTCATATGTGTAAAACTAACGCGGAGAAGCCATGCGTGAGAGACTCTAATGGCGGAGTCATATGTGTAACCTAAAACGGAGAAGCCATGCGTGAGAGACTCTAATGGCGGAGTCCTATGTGTAACCTAAAACGGAGAAGCCATGCGTGAGAGACTCTAATGGCGGAGTCATACAGGGAGTGCAGAATTATTAGGCAAGTTGTATTTTTGAGGATTAATTTTATTATTGAACAACAACCATGTTCTCAATGAACCCAAAAAACTCATTAATATCAATGCTGAATATTTTTGGAAGTAGTTTTTAGTTTGTTTTTAGTTTTAGCTATTTTAGGGGGATATCTGTGTGTGCAGGTGACTATTACTGTGCATAATTATTAGGCAACTTAACAAAAAACAAATATATACCCATTTCAATTATTTATTTTTTCCAGTGAAACCAATATAACATCTCAACATTCACAAATATACATTTCTGACATTCAAAAACAAAACAAAAACAAATCAGTGACCAATATAGCCACCTTTCTTTGCAAGGACACTCAAAAGACTGCCATCCATGGATTCTGTCAGTGTTTTGATCTGTTCACCATCAACATTGCGTGCAGCAGCAACCACAGCCTCCCAGACACTGTTCAGAGAGGTGTACTGTAAATCTCACATTTGATGATGGACCACAGGTTCTCAATGGGGTTCAGATCAGGTGAACAAGGAGGCCATGTCATTAGATTTCATTTTTTTATACCCTTTCTTGCCAGCCACGCTGTGGAGTACTTGGACGCGTGTGATGGAGCATTGTCCTACATGAAAATCATGTTTTTCTTGAAGGATGCAGACTTCTTCCTGTACCACTGCTTGAAGAAGGTGTCTTCCAGAAACTGGCAGTAGGACTGGGAGTTGAGCTTGACTCCATCCTCAACCCGAAAAGGCCCCACAAGCTCATCTTTGATGATACCAGCCCAAACCAGTACTCCACCTCCACCTTGCTGGCGTCTGAGTCGGACTGGAGCTCTCTGCCCTTTACCAATCCAGCCACGGGCCCATCCATCTGGCCCATCAAGACTCACTCTCATTTCATCAGTCCATAAAACCTTAGAAAAATCAGTCTTGAGATATTTCTTGGCCCAGTCTTGACGTTTCAGCTTGTGTGTCTTGTTCAGTGGTGGTCGTCTTTCAGCCTTTCTTACCTTGGCCATGTCTGTGAGTATTGCACACCTTGTGCTTTTGGGCACTCCAGTGATGTTGCATGCATAAAGAGGATGATGTGGTCAAAATACTCATTTGCCTAATAATTCTGCACGCAGTGTATGTGTAACCTAAAACGGAGAAGCCATGCGTGAGAGATTCTAATGGCGGGGTCATATGTGTAAACCTAAAACGGAGAAGCCATGCGTGAGAGACTCTAATGGCGGAGTCGTATGTGTAAAACTAACACTGAGAAGCCATGCGTGAGAGACTCTAATGGCGGAGACATATGTGTAAACCTAAAACGGAGAAGCCATGCGTGAGAGACTCTAATGGCGGAGTCATATGTGTAAACCTAAAACGGAGAAGCCATGCGTGAGAGACTCTAATGGCGGAGTCATATGTGTAAAACTAACGCGGAGAAGCCATGCGTGAGAGACTCTAATGGCGGAGTCATATGTGTAACCTAAAACGGAGAAGCCATGCGTGAGAGACTCTAATGGCGGAGTCATATGTGTAACCTAAAATGGAGAAGCCATGCGTGAGAGACTCTAATGGCGAAGTCATATGTGTAACCAAAAACGGAGAAGCCATGCGTGAGAGATTCTAATGGCGGAGTCATATGTGTAAACCTAAAACGGAGAAGCCATGCGTGAGAGACTCTAATGGCGGAGTCGTATGTGTAAAACTAACACTGAGAAGCCATGCGTGAGAGACTCTAATGGCGGAGTCATATGTGTAACCTAAAACGGAGAAGCCATGCGTGAGAGACTCAGATGGCGGAGTCATATGTGTAAACCTAAAACAGAGAAGCCATGCGTGAGAGACTCTAATGGCGGAGTCATATGTGTAACCTAAAACGGAGAAGCCATGCGTGAGAGACTCAGATGGCGGAGTCATATGTGTAAACCTAAAACGGAGAAGCCATGCGTGAGAGACTCTAGTGGCGGAGTCATATGTGTAACCTAAAACGGGGAAGCCATGCTGGACCCTCGTACCGCGTGGGGAGCAGCGCCACTCCCTGGCAATGTGCACCGGATCAGAGGGAGCCCTTCCTTTACCGTGGGCCCCAGCCCCCGCTGGTTTGAATCGTGTGCCGCGTGAGGAGCCGCACAGCTCCCTGGCATTGTGCGCCGGTGCGGGAGTGCCCCCCCTTACCTAGGGGCTGGTTGTTGTGACTGGAACCCGCTGGGAGACTGAAGCCTGACCGGACCTACCTGTGACCGTGAAGGCTGACCTCCCAGGCCGTGGCTGACCCGCTTGCGTAGACGTGGCGCAACTACCCGTAGATGCCCACCCAGTGCCTGTAGTCAACGGAAGTGCGACCGAGTCTGTGGATGTGACCGACTAGCCCCTGTAGTCGTGAGGGGACCCTACATCGAGAGTAGCGGTAACGGACCATCGCCTGTAGACTTGGTAGTATTACCTCACGAGTCTGTTGTCGTAAGACTACTGCCTGCAGTTGTGGCCGGCCTTTATAATGAGTTTGTAGTCATAACAGATTTGTGCCTGCAGTCGTGGCAGGGCTTTAGAGCGGGTCTGTAGTCGTGACAGACTGATGCCTGCAGTCGTGGCAGGGCTTTATAACGGGTCTGTAGTTGTGACAGACTGATGCCTGCAGTCGTGGCAGGACTTTATAACGAGTCTGTAGTCGTGACAGACTGATGCCTGCAGTCGTGGCAGGGCTTTATAGCGGGTCTGTAGTCGTGACAGACTGATGCCTGCAGTCGTGGCAGGACTTTATAACGAGTCTGTAGTTGTGACAGACTGATGCCTGCAGTCGTGGCAGGGCTTTAGAGCGGGTCTGTAGTCGTGACAGACTGATGCCTGCAGTCGTGGCAGGGCTTTATAACGAGTCTGTAGTCGTGACAGACCTGGCAAAGCAAAATTTCTATCTAAATAATTATTATTATATATATATATTTATTTTTTTTACTTTCCACCAAAGGCCACGACTGTAGGCGCCACCCTGCAAGACATGCGCCAGTGGCCTGGGCATTAATAGGCCACCATACCCAGTCCCCCAAGCCCACGCAGGAGTAAAAGAGGGGGTTGGCCCACGCATGCGCACCACACCTGACTCACCTGGCGGCCATGACAGCTACAAACCCCACAGTATCGCAAAGTAGCCAACCACCTGTGGACCTGAATAAACAAGGACAGACATGTGAGTGAGCGAACCCCGGCTGAGTGACCCTTCATCCACGCAACCGCTCCCTAGCTAACCACTGGTTTGTCGCGGCTGCGCCCGAAACCGACCCACTGACTCCCGATGTACCGTATGGGCTTATGGGCGGCCAGGCTGCGTGCGCAAGGCGAAGTGGCCACCCCCCTTCCTTGAACCCTCTCTTTATTTAATACTTAAAACTTTTTTTTGCCTGCCTTAGTGCCTAGCCACTGGTGCTGAGCAAGGAGGCCAGTACCTGGACTGCAGTACCAGCATGGCCTGTAGGTGTCGCCCTCTCTCAGACCAGGACCTGCTGGAGCGTTGAAGGCCAGTGAGCCGCACTGTGGAGCCGATAGCCGGCGTGACCGATGCGCTGCGCGCGATGGTATGAGAGCGGGAGTGTGACTCGCCGCAGCGGAGCCACAGGTGAGGGGTGACGAGGAGGCTATTGCACCGTTAGCCTGGGGGACGCTGCATGTGAGCGGGGGAGCCTTAAACCGGATCGGAAAGTGCGGGCAGTCCCAGGTGCGGCTTGGAACAGACGGCAACGCTCGGCCGCGTAACATGACATAAATAAACGAGACGGGTGGGCATCCCCCCGACCTACCTATACTCCGCAGCGATGAGCCCGACGCAGCCGACCACACGAATTAACAACGAGACACGCGACCTCTCTGGAAGGACAGCCAACCCACAAGCCGATTCGAAAGCATTCGAACCGACAAGTGGGGGCAGGAGAGCCAGGTTTAAATAATTAAAGCCCCGCCTCCCCTCACACAAACACGGCACTCTTAAATGCCTACCACTTAAGAGCTTACGCCACAAACTATAAAGTTGTGCAGTTGTAATCAAGTGGTTAAATGGTGTTTTTTATTCTTTGGTATTGCAATGTCCAGCAAAATAAATGTAACATATTATTTATAACAGACAGGGAACATTGTAAAAATAAATCCCCCATAACAACGTTGGAAATGGAATTGCTGTTTTTTTTGGGTGTTTTTTTTTTTTTTTTACCATTTCTCCCCCTCAAATTTTTTTTAAAACCTTATTTAATACATAGTAACATAGCAACGTAGTATATAAGGCTGAAAAAAGATATTTGTCCATCCAGTTCGGCCTGTTATCCTGCAAGTTGATCCAGAGGAAGGCAAAAAAAAACTTGTGAGGTAGAAGCCAATTTTCCCCACTTAAGGGGAAAAAAATTCCTTCCCGACTCCATTCAGGCAATCAGAATAACTCCCTGGATCAACGACCCCTCTCTAGTAGCTATAGCCTGTAATATTATTACACTTCAGAAATACATCCAGGCCCCTCTTGAACTCTTTTATTGAACTCACCATCACAACCTCCTCGGGCAGAGAGTTCCATAGTCTCACTGCTCTTACCGTAAAGAATCCTCTTCTATGTTTGTGTACAAACCTTCTTTCCTCCAGGCGCAGAGGATGTCCCCTTGTCACAGTCCTGGGGATAAATAGATGATGGGAGAGCTCTCTGTACTGACTCCTGATATATTTATGCATAGTAATTAGATCTCCCCTCAGTCGTCTTTTTTCTAAAGTGAATAACCCTAATGCCGATAGTCTTTCAGGGTGCTGTAGTTGCCCCCAGCCCAGTTATTACTTTAGTTGCCCTCCTCTGGACCCTCTCCAGCTCTGCTATGTCTGCCTTGTTCACAGGAGCCCAGAACTGTAGACAGTACTCCATGTGTGGTCTGACTAGTGATTTGTAAAGTGGTAGGACTATGTTCTCATCACGGGCATCTGTGCCCCCTTTGATGCAACCCATTATCTTATTTGCAGCTTAGGCTACTTTCACACTAGCGTTCGGGTGTCCGCTTGTGAGCTCCGTTTGAAGGCTCTTACAAGCGGCCCCGAACGCATCCGTACTGCCCTAATGCATTCTGAGTGGACGCGGATCCGCTCAGAATGCATCAGTCTGGCAGCGTTCAGCCTCCGCTCCACTCAGCAAGCGGACACCTGAACGCTGCTTGCAGCGTTCGGGTGTCCGCCTGGCCGTGCGGAGGCAAGTGGATCTGTCCAGACTTACAATGTAAGTCAATGGGGACGGATCCGTTTGAAGATGACACAATATGGCTCAATCTTCAAACGGATCCGTTCCCCATTGACTTTCAATGTAAAGTCTGGACGGATCCGTTCAGGCTACTTTCACACTTAGAATTTTTTTTAAACTATAATGCAGACGGATCCGTTCTGAACGGATCCAAACGTCTGCATTATAGGAGCGGATCCGTCTGTGCAGACATCAGACGGACCCGCTCTGAACGGTAGTGTGAAAGTAGCCTTAGTTTGCTGTTCACTAAAATTCCTAGGTCCTTTCCCAAGTCAGTGTTACCCAGTGTTTTACCATTTAGTATGTACGGGTGATTTGCATTATTCCTTCCCATGTGCATAACCTTACATTTGTCAGTGTTAAACCTCATCTGCCACTTCTCTGCCCAAGCCTCTAATCTATCCAGATCTCTCTGTAGCAGTATACTGTCCTCTTCTGTGTCAATTACTTTACACAGTTTAGTGTCATCTGCAAAAATTTATATTTTACTGTGCAAGCCTTTTACAAGATCATTAATAAATATGTTGAAGAGAATAGGGCCCAATACTGACCCCTGATGTACTCCACTAGTGACAGTGATCCAGACATTTTCTCCCAGTCCGAGCATTCTCATTTTATATACTAACCTTTTATGCGGTACAGTGTCAAATGCTTTGGAGAAGTCCAGATATACGACATCCATTGATTCGCCGCTGTCAAGTATAGAACTTACCTCCTCATAGAAACTGATTAAATTAGTTTGACATGACCGATCCCTCATGAAGCCATGCTGATATGGCGTTATTTGCTTATTTTCATAGAGGTGCTCCAAGATAGCATCTCTTAGAAAACCGTCAAACAGTTTACTCACGACGGATGTTAAACTTACCGGCCTATAGTTTCCGGGCTTTGTTTTTGGACCCTTTTTGAATATTGGGATCACATTTGCTATGCGTCAATCCTGTGGAACACTTCCTGTCAGTATAGAGTCCTTAAATATCAGAAATAAGGGTCTGGCTATGACATTACTTAATTCTCTTAGGATATGGGGGTGTATGCCATCTGGTCCTGGAGATTTGTCTATTTTAATCTTTTTAAGACGCCGCTGTACTTATTCCTGGGTCAGACAGGGCACTTTTAATGGGGAATTTACTTTTACATTCTGCATTTCATCTGACAGATTATTTTCTTCAGTGAATACAGTGGAGAAAAAAAATATTAAATAGCTTTGCTTTCTCCTCATTGCTCTCTGCAACGAGCAATACATGTTTCACAAATGCTGCCATAGCTTTTGGAATGTGCTGAAATAAATACTAGGCTGCTTCCTTAAAGGATAACTGTCACATTTAGACCCTAATTTCAATTTTCATATATGTAGTTACTAAAAACATGATATTCCAGAATCAGTTACTATTAGACTGACTTACGCCATATTTAATAAGATTCAGCCCTTAGCAACCAGTCTTCATAAAACTGCAATTTCACTATTCAGTTAAGATGGCCGCCACTGCCCTCACCCTGAGGCTAATCCCGCCTGCCCTCACTAGCCAGTAACAATATCCCCCAAAAGTGTCAGTAACCAGAGCTCTCCCCCCTAAAGGGTTAATCTCCTGCAGCACAAAGGGGTCCTCTTACCACATGTTGCTTTCATTTATACACTGAGCAGATGGCAGATCTCCCTTCCCTGGTCTGCGCTGCTACAACCCTGCATCCTCCAGCTCTGCTGAGTGAGGGAGCTCCTGCCAAGCGCAGGGACAGGGAGAAGTGCACACAGCCCAGGCACTGTTATCAGCTGCTGGGGAGGACCTGGCTTTAATCATTTACTTACAGTCCCTGGCTGTCAGTAATGTGACCTTGCACGCAGCCTGCTTCTGCGTCTTCCGTCCTTCAACAGATAGACGGACCATGCCTAGCAACCCTATTTTAAGCACAGGTAAAAGTAGGCAGTACAGGGAACAAAAATGTGGAATTAAGGGGTAATTGAATACACAGTGAAAAGTTGAAATAGTGCCACCAAGGTGATATTAATCACCACAATCCAATACTTCAAAAAAAATAAAAAATACGACAGTTATCCTTTAAAAGGTTCATACCCTATCTACAGGATAGTGCATAGGCATCTGATCAGTGGGAGTCTGAACACTAGGACTCCACTGATCATGGGAACAGGAGTCCCAGTCTCCTCAAAAAAATAACAGGGATGCAATCTATTAATTCTCTATGGGACTACTGGAGATAGCTGAACTTACTAATTGGCTGTCTCTGGTAGTCCCGTAGAAAATGAATGCAGTGGCTGCAATCATACTCAACTGCTGCTCTATTCATTCGGGGCATTTGGGACCCCAATAATGTAAATGGTGGTCCCAGCAGTCATACCCCTACCAACTACATACTTATCCTAAAGATAGGGAATAACTAACTATATGCTTGAACAAACCTTGGAAGCAGCTCCATATTGTCTATTACGTTGCCTGTAAGGGATTGAGCCACTGACCATTGCTTACCATTGTAGGTGGATTGTTGAGTGTCATGAAGATGGTGGGGTTAGGTATTGGAGAACACAGGGGCCCTCTGCTGTGTCCATCCCTGTATACGGGGACTGTTCAGCTGACCCCATATAGATTGATGACCAATTCTATTGAAATCAAAGATTAGTTTTCTATTTGTGAATGATGTTTTGTATACAGTACACCTGTCCACTACTCCTGAACATTTCATAGTCAGAGGGTTCACTCCTTGCCATGATAGCAGAGTTTTAATGTGCGGTATATATTTTTTTACAAATATGAGAGTGAGGGCTCAACAAAAAGTTGTGTTCCTGTTTTATTTTTTTATTTTTTTTCCCTTTAATACAAGAGATTAACAAATAGAAAAATACAATATGCAGCCAAGAATAAAAATTACAGGTTGTTATTTTTGGTTGTTTGTAAGAGCATTTTGTGTGATTTAACAGACTGCAACATTGCTAATTATCCATCGTAAACAAGTGTGATAATGTAGGAGAAATGTAGAATACAGCACAAAAAACCTTCTGCATCACTGAACCCAAAGAAATTGGCATTGTAGGTAGAGGATTTTGTTTACGAGCAAATAATAAATCCAGTGCTTTTATAATACATGAGGCAGCGGTAAACTGAGGGTAACTTGAGCCAGTGGGCATTAACCCCTTAAATACACACTCAGTTTTGGCCTTACGGACGCAACCCCATTGTTCAAATCTGACGTGTGTCACATTACATGGTATTACCTTTGGAATGCTTTCACTTATCCAAGTGATTCTTTTTATCAAGACTGGTTTTATCAAGGCTAGGAGCTGGCGCAGACTTAAAGGGAATGTATCACCCCAGTTTTGTACTATTCTCTACAGCAACACATTAGTAGTACTGCAGATGGAGTCCAGATCACTATATATTTTTTTTCCTACTGCCCCCGTTCCTCCGTTGTCAGCGCTCAGAGCTGCGTTAAAATGCATTGTCAGGACTGTTGTGTATGTTAGAACAGCATGGCAGTCCGGACTGTGTATTTCAATGCAGATTTGAGTGCTTATATCCTCTATAGAAAATAGTGATCTGGACTCCTTATATGCAGTACTACTCATGTGTTATTGTAAATAATAGTCCAAAATCGGGGTGACAGAGTCCCTTTGAGGTATAACTTACGTCAGTTTCTGGTATAACTTATAGTAAACCAGGCAAGCCACACTAAGTCTTGCTCCTTCCTACTAAGCTCCACCATTTTCGCAACACTTTTTGAAACTGTCGAGAAAAAGATGCAAATTATGTCACAAATATGGTGTGTGCCATAACTTGTGAATTTTTCACGCCACTAATGTGGAGTAAAGACATCGATAAATGCCCCCATCGTACTTTATGTTAGTGGTAAATTACAGTTAATATATTTTGTTTTAATTTATAAACAAAATAAATTTTTTCAAAATCTTGCAAAATTATCGATTTTCAAAATCTGAACTTCTCTGCTCTTAAAGGGGTTGTGCAGGGGTTTTAAATGATGACCTGTCCTCAGGATAGGACATCAATATCTGATTCAGGGGGGAGCTGGTTGAAGAGAAGGCGTGCGCCGTACCAGCGCTGCCTTCTCTTCATTGTTTACCTGCTCACCGTCGCAACAGCATCAGTGAGCAGATGTAATTACGAGAAGCCGTCCCATTCACTTCAAAGGATTGCTCATTCCTATTCAAGTGTATAGGAATGACCTTTACCATAGAAGTGAATGGGACGCTTAGGTGTTATTACACCTGCTCACCGATGCTGTTGCGACAGTGAGCAGGTAAACAACGAAGAGAAGGCAGCACTGGCAGGGAGCACGCCTTCTCTTCAACCAGCTGATTGGTGGGGATGCCAGGTCCTGGGGGACAGGTCATCAATAAAAATAACTTGGACAACCCCTTTAAAGACGCAGTCAGTTTTGGGCTTACAGATGCAACCCTATTTTTCTAATTTGACATGTGCCCTTTTACATGATAATATCTTGGGAATGCGTACACTTATCCAAGTCATTCTGAGAATGTTTTGTCAAGACACATTGTACTTCATGTCAATGGTAAATGGTGTAAATTGGTCGATGTTTTGTTTTTATTTATGAAAAAAGATAAATTTAAAGCGGTTTTCTGAGATCTTTTTACAGATTTCTTTTTACTAACACTTCAAAGTATTTAAAATGACATTTTATGACAAAATGAAGTTTTTTTTATTTTTAAGTTTTAGATGTTTCACATGAATTAAAGCAAAATTGAGGTGAAATTTAAAAATGTCTTTTTTTTTGTAGATTTTCAAATTTATTCATTTTATTTGGAGCACAGTGGGTGTTAGCAGAGAAATAAAACTTAATATTAACCCAATTCAGCAGTTTATAGAAGCATCCCATATGTGGTTGTAGTGTGCTACTTGACTCAAATAGCGGGCTAAGAAATGAAAGTGCACCTTGTGGATTATTGGGCCTCCATGTTTTTTAGATAGTTTTCAGGCATCATTTTTTATGTTTGCATAGATTTTGAGGTGCCAAAACATGAGAAACACCCCCAAAAAAACATTTTGGAGACTACAGTCGTGGCCAAATGTTTTGAGAATTACATAAATATTGGAAATTGGAAAAGTTGCTGCTTAAGTTTTTATAATAGCAATTTGCATATACTCCAGAATGTTATGAAGAGTGATCAGATGAATTGCATAGTCCTTCTTTGCCATGAAAATTAACTTAATCCCAAAAAAACCTTTCCACTGCATTTCATTGCTGTCATTAAAGGACCTGCTGAGATCATTTCAGTAATCGTCTTGTTAACTCAGGTGAGAATGTTGACGAGCACAAGGCTGGAAATCATTATGTCAGGCTGATTGGGTTAAAATGGCAGACTTGACCTGTTAAAAGGAGGGTGATGCTTGAAATCATTGTTCTTCCATTGTTAACCATGGTGACCTGCAAAGAAACACATGCAGCCATCCATGCGTTGCATAAAATGGCTTCACAGGCAAGGATATTGTGGCTACTAAGATTGCACCTAAATCAACAATTTATAGGATCATCAAGAACTTCAAGGAAAGAGGTTCAATTCTTGTTAAAAAGGCTTCAGGGCGTCCAAGAAAGTCCAGCAAGCGCCAGGATCGTCTCCTAAAGAGGATTCAGCTGCGGGATCGGAGTGCCACCAGTGCAGAGCTTGCTCAGGAATGGCAGCAGGCAGGTGTGAGCGCATCTGCACGCACAGTGAGGCAAAAACTTTTGGAAGATGGCCTGGTGTCAAGAAGGGCAGCAAAGAAGCCACTTCTCTCCAAAAAAAAACACCAGGGACAGATTGATCTTCTGCAGAAAATATGGTGAATGGACTGCTGAGGACTGGGGCAAAGTCATATTCTCCGATGAAGCCTCTTTCCGATTGTTTGGGGCATCAGGAAAAAGGCTTGTCCGGAGAAGAAAAGGTGAGCGCTACCATCAGTCCTGTGTTATGCCAACAGTAAAGCATCCTGAGACCATTCATGTGTGGGGTTGCTTCTCATCCAAGTGAGTGGGCTCACTCACAATTTTGCCCAAAAACACAGCCATGAATAAAGAATGGTACCAAAACACCCTCCAACAGCAACTTCTTCCAACAATCCAACAACAGTTTGGTGAAGAACAATGCATTTTCCAGCACGATGGAGCACCGTGCCATAAGGCAAAAGTGATAACTAAGTGGCTCAGGGACCAAAACGTTGACATTTTGGGTCCATGGCCTGGAAGCTCCCAAGATCTTAATCCCATTGAGAACTTGTGGTCAATCCTCAAGAGGCGGATGGACAAACAAAAACCCACTAATTCTGACAAACTCCAAGAAGTGATTATGAAAGAATGGGTTGCTATCAGTCAGGAATTTGCCCAGAAGTTGATTGAGAGCATGCCCAGTCGAATTGCAGAGGTCCTGAAAAAGAAGGGCCAACATTGCAAATACTGTAATTATATTTCACCACATCACAGAAACAACTGAAACAAAGATAATATTTGTGTCATTCTCAAAACTTTTGGCCACGACTGTACATCCCCCAAGGATCGAATAGGTATTTCATAGAATTTATTAAAATTGGGCTGTGAAAATTAAAAATTAGATGTATCTGATAATATAATATGCTCTAAATGTTTGATTGTTACAAGGGTTGAAAAAAGAAAAAGAACCCCAAAAATTGTTACTCAATTTCTTCTGAGTACAGCAAAAAACCCACATGTGGTGTATATTATTTCTCTAAACTGTAAACCTTTTGTTTTTTTAATTACCCACGTATCACAAAAGATGCTAAAAGTGGTCCCCATTCACATCTATGCTTCTTTGTACACTTTGGATTATGTTGGCTGATACTGCTTGCAGCTCTTCAGCAGTGATGCTGCAGAAGAAAAAAATGTCCTGCTTTTTCCATCAAGATGGGGCAAAATAAAGCACCTCATGGAGCTCACTGACACGGGTTTAAGATTTACGGAGGAGCGAACTGTGAGCAACGGGTTATGGCCACCACGTTCCCCAGACTTGTCCACATGTGATTTTTATCTGTGGGGAAATTTACAACAGAAAGTGTCCACTAACAATCCACATCCCCTGGATGAACTCAAGGAGAACATCACAAACACCATCCGCAGCATCACAAGCAGTATCAGCCAAGACAATCCGACCAGCCAAAGATGCACAGACGTGAATGGGGACTTTCACCATATTTACTGACTTGTGGGTAATTAATAAAAAAACAATCCACTTGCTTGTTCATCTTGTCATACTATCACTTGAGATGGGATACTTTTTCGTGGGCCACCCTGTAGAAGTAAAAACGAAACATGATAGTACTGTATGTTTATGCATGTCAATAGGGCATGCATGGAGTGGAATCTGCATGAAAAATTTTCAGCACATTCTACCCTAAATGTACTATGACTGTTCTTCGTTGGATATGTGATATTAGATCTCTAAGGCATGTAATACATTTTCACTTTGTGCTCTGTACTTCACTGCAGGCCATTCACTGTCTTTTATACAGAATGAGGTCTTATAGTCAGGATCAGTTTTGCTCATTACTGAATCCTACGCAAGCTTTTTGCAAGCTATGATGATCATGATGGTGACACAGCACTTTCTGCATTTCACCAATTTAGAAGAACATTACACAGCACCTCGGAAGCTGAGATTTCATGTCTCTTTTTGGCACAGTACATAGAATTTGATTCCAAAGCAAATGCATCGCCTTCTGTACAAACGCATGGCAAAAGTGTGCCAAGAAATAGGCTTGAAAGATTTCCTTAGCTCCTAAATAAGGCTACTTTCACACTAGCGTTCGGAGCGGATCCGTCTGATGTTTCATCAGACGGATCCGCTCCGATAATGCAGACGTTCGCATCCGTTCAGAACGGATGCGTCTGCATTAAAACTTAGAAAATTTTCTAAGTGTGAAAGTTGTCTGAGCGGATCCGTTCAGACTTTACATTGAAATTCAATGGGGAACGGTTCCGCTTGAAGATTGAGCCATATTGTGTCATCTTCAAGCGGATCCGTCCCCATTGACTTCCATTATAAGTCTGGACGGATCCGCTCGCCTCCGCACGGCCAGGCGGACACCCGAACGCTGCAAGCAGCGTTCAGGTGTCCGCTCACTGAGCGGAGCGGAGGCTGAACCCTGGCAGGCGGATGCATTCTCAGTGGATCTGCCTCCACTGAGAATGCATTGGGGCCAGACGGATGCGTTCGGGGCCGCTCGTGAGCCCCTTCAAACGGTGCGCACGAGCGGACACCCGAACGCTAGTGTGAAAGTAGCCTAAGTGTATTGGTAGCATGGAAAAAGACAATTTATATTTTGCAGGTAAGGCTACTTTCACACTAGCGTTTAGGTCGGATCCGTCTGGTATGTGCCCAGACGGATCCGACCTAAACGCTAGTTAGATCCGTTCAGAACGGATCCGTTTGCATTACCATGATAATGCAAACGGATCCGTTTTGACTTTACATTGAAAGTCAATGGACGACGGATCCGTTTGAAAATTGAGCCATACTGTGTCAACTTCAAACGGATCCGTCCCCATTGACTTACATTGTAAGTCTGGACGGATCCGTTTGCCTCCGCACGGCCAGGCGGACACCCGAACGCTGCAAGCTGCGTTCAGGTGTCCGCCTGCTGAGCGGAGCGGAGGACAAACGGAGCCAGACTGATGCATTCTGAGCGGATCCGCATCCATTCAGAATGCATTAGGGCTGGACGGATCCGTTCGGGGCCGCTTGTGAGCCCCTTCAAACGGAACTCACAAGCGGAGCCCCGAACGCTAGTGTGAAAGTAGCCTTATCAACATTATTATGTAGGGAAGGAGAAATATGGATTTACTAAAGCTTAAAGGGGTATTCCTATCTGGACATTTATGGCATAACCACAAGATAAGTAATAAATGTCTGGTAAATGTAGCACCCACTGCCAGTTCTTTACTCACTGCAGCGTGCGACAGGGTCTCTTCTTGAGATGGGAACAGATCTCAGAGGTGGAACCTACACTTATAAATGTCCAGATGGAAATACCCCTTGAAAAGGGGTATGCTCCTTCAGAATAATGATGACACCCTCACCAATTAGCTGTTTGAACGGCTCATGTAACTTATGCAAGTGCTGCAGCCTCTTCAGTATTTACCTGCACTGTTCGGCCATGGACTTTCTTAAGCTGCAATATCCATTCAAAGACCTAGCGGAAGTAATTGCTTTTCTAAATGTTTAGAACACGTTCTCATGTGTTTTCAGCACTTAAATATGACCTTTTCGTTCTTCTGAAAAATCTGTTTTAATAAATCCTTGTATTCCCTGTGCACCATTTCTTGTAACTCTGTGTTATGCTGTTCCTCTGTTGTTCCTGATAGAAATTTTTGAATAAATTGACAACTGTTTCCTACCATACCCCTTGTCAAATGAGTGTGTCCCTACACAGCCTAAAGGCCATTATACACATTAGAGTATTGTTGATAGGCCCTTCCTTTCTCAATGGGGCTGACTGACAGTCTAATGCAGGGATGCTCAACCTGCAGCCCTCCAGCTGTTGCAAAACTACAACTCCCAGCATGCCCTAATAGCTGTAGGCTGTCCAGGTATGCTTGGAGTTGTAGTTTTACAACAGCTGGTGGGCCATAGATTGGGCATCCCTGCTCTAATGCATATGCAGAGCTCCCAACACATCATCTGTCAGGGTACAGAAGGATCGGTTGCACTGAATTTCAATACCCAATCCTTTTGGGAAACAAGCCGCAGGAAGTGCATGTTGGCAGCCTTCTTCTCTCTCCCCATAAAAAAAGCATATAAACATGTGGCCAAACTGAGCATGTATGTAAACGGGGAAATCGGGAGAGATAGGCTGACACCTTTTGAAGGTATATGGGCTCCTTAACACTGACAGCACTGAACAGTGTCACCATGTGTGGGCACACTCTCCCAACTGGTAAAACCTAGTTGTCAATTTATTCACACATTTCTAGCAGTGAGGCTGGCGTGAACGCCAATATTTTTTGGTTTCTGCATTTTTCAAGCACGGTTGTATGTCGTACAATAAGCCAGCTGTATTTCAACCAGTGCCCCACGAAAAAATGGAGGCTACTGTGAAGGCCCTCATGGAAGCTAATCTGCAGCAGCGAGAGACAAACCTGCAGCAACGCGAGGCTAATAAGCAGCAAAGCAGCAGCAGGAGACTAACCAGTTGCTGCTACAACACGTGATGGCTTTGCAGACAGCATGAGCAACCCCGAGTGTCCACGATGCAGTCTGTGCCGCGATTCCTAAGATGACCCCCGCAGACGACATCGAAACCTACCTGGCAATGTACGAGATAGTGGCCATCAGGGAAAAGCTACCCCGTGACCAGTGGGCTGAGATCGTTGCTCCGTTGACGTGTTGAGTCCCACTGCTATGCTGGATCATCTGTTGGAAGATATATGTTCTGGAGGGCTTAGCCATAGCCTCTCCAGCCCTGGATCGGTCAGGTGTCTTCTGGCAATGCCCTTGAGATGGTGGACCTGGTGGAATGCTCTGAAGCTACCAGGAATCTAAAGGAGGGTTCTGTCGGGAGGGGGGTCGGCAAACCCCGGAAATTTTCACCCCAGGCCCGGAGATTTGAGCCAATAAAACCTGCCTGGGATGTACCCACGGCAGACCTGGCTCCGATAGTCTGCTGGCGGTGTCAGGAGCCTGTCCTTTTAAGGGCTGACTGTCCCTATCGGGTTAAGCCTGTGGACTCTAATTATGGCTACCATCAGTTGCTATATGCCAGGAGGCTGTGGTCAACAGGTACCCCAGAGTCTCTAGATCATTTGTGCCAGGTGGAAGTGGGAGACACTCCGGCAGAGGCTCAGCTGGACTCAGGGAGTCTGGTGACCCTAGTAAGGGCTACCCTGGTGCGGTCTCCTGAGTATACTGTCCAGAAAGTCAGGGTGATGTGGCCTGCTATGAGAGTGACTGATGTCCATGAGACAGGGGTAACCCAAGCAGAGTGGCCCGGCTCAGGGGGGAGATCAGAACCCTGTGAACCTGAGACCAAAGGGCCAGCTGTAGGGGTGACCGCCACTTCAGTGGAAGAGGGGGAGACAACCCCCCTTAAGTGTGATGGTGGGAGATGTGGAGGACTTGCCGCCGGGTCCTGAATTGTCAGACCTCAACCCTATCACGCGCCTGGAATAATGTGTTAATAGTTGATGGTGAACCACAACAACCTGGGGCAGAGTCAGTGTTTTCCGTTTTGTGGTTCAATAGGATATGTTGTATCGGCTTAACCAACTACGGGGTGAATGTATTGAAGAATTGGTGGTCCCCAAGGCTTATCTCAAGCTTGTGTTAGATATAGCCCACCAACACGTTCTCGGGGGTCACCTGGGGCTGCAGAAAACTCGGGATCGTATTCTATAGCGGTTTTACTGGCCCAGCATATTCAAAGAAGTGTAAGAGTTTTTTAAGTCTTGCTAGACCTGCCAGATAACTAGCCCCCAGCCACATTTCCGTAGTCCCCTAGTACCTCTCCCGATTATCGAAGTACCGGTTGACCTAATAGCTATGGATCTCGTAGGCCCAGTACCGAAGTCCGCCAGAGGGCATCAACACATCTTAGTTATTCTAGACTACGCCACTCTGTACCCAGAGGCAGTGCCACTGGGACATACCTCGGCCAAACTCATAGCTAAGGAATTAATGGAAATGTTTTCCCGAGTAGGACTACCTAAAGAGGTTCTGACCGACCAAGGGACCCCTTTTATGTCCAAGGCGATGAGGGAACTCTGTAAGTTGCTGCACATAAAACAGCTACGGACAAGTGTTGAGCACGAATATTCGAATAGCGAATTTTAATTGTGAATATCGGCACTTTGAAAATTCGAGAATATTTCTAATAGTGAGATATATTCGTAATTTGAAATATTCTAGATTTTTTTTTTCACAGTGCACATGATCCCTCCCTGCTACTAGCTTGTGGGCCAATGAGAAGGCTGCAATATCTCTGTCATAGTTCAGCAACATCCCTAGCAACCAATAGGAAAGTTGCCTACCCCTTACTATATAAAAACATTTCCAGCAGCCATTTTGTGCTGTTTCATGCCGTTGTGAGAGAGAGAGGAGTGTGATATTTGTGCTGTGCTGAATTGCTGTTTTATAATAATTTTGGTACCTCATATATAATTCAGATACTTAGTGGTAGATAGTGTAGGCTAGTTAGGGAATAGGTTAGCTGATTAGGTTCCAGTGTAAGGTGTTAGGTACATTAGTTAGGTAGCTCAGTAATATATATAATCCAGATTAGAGATGGCCTTGCGGTTTAACTGGCGGTCGTTTCGCGGGGAACTTTGCTCGTTCGCGATTCGCCAAACATGCGAACATATGGCGATATTATCACGCGCTATATTTTTTTGCATAGCGCCGAACTTTGACCAATGACACATCCATCAGGTGGGACAGGACAGCCAATTGAGACATTTCAGCACATGGACACACCCCCAACTCTATAACAGAACCTGATCTGGCAGCCATTTTACATTATGTGTTTTGCCAGTGTAGGGAGAGGTTGCATTTTGGAGCAGGGACAGTTAGGGACACCAAACGCTAGCTAATAGGGCCACAAAAGTCCTTTTAAGGACTGGTATAGGTGTGCTATCGATAGGTGTGATATAGAGGAGTGTGATATACTTATAATATACTCTCTAACATAGAAATTATATTATAGTGTATTTGTATTGTGCAGCAGTTCTGTGCGGTTCTGCTGCGATACCGCAGCTAGATAAAGGGACAAACGCTATTGAAGTAACTAATTGCAACAGGTGTGTTATACCTGTTGCCCCCCAAAAAACTGTTTGAGGGCTGTGATATACCTTCTTCCACAAAATTATGATTGAGGGGTGCCATATACCTGTTTCTGCCAAATACTGATTGAGGGGTGCTATATACCTTCTTCCACAAAATACTGATTGAGGGGTGCTATTGCTATATACCTTCTTCTACCAAATACTGATTGTGGGCTGCAATACACCTACTTCCACAAAATACTGATTGAGGGGTTCCATATACATGTTTCCGCCAAATACTGATTGAGGGGCGCTATATACCTGTTTCCGCCAAATGCTGATTGAGGGGTGCCATACACATTCTTCCACTAAATAATGATTGAGGGGTGCTATTGCTATATACCTTCTTCCACCAAATACTAATTGAGGGGTGCAATACACCGTTTTCCGCCAAATACTAATTGAGGGGTGCCATATACCTTCTTCCACTAAATACTGATTGAGGGGTGCAATAAACCTGCTTCCACAAAATACTGATTGAGGGCTGCGATATACCTTCTTCCACAAATACTGCTATTCTCTACGAACTTAAGCAGAGGGTTATTTAGAAACTGACAGGCAGAGGAAGAGGCAGACTGTTCCCCTGGGATGGTAGGGGTAGGGAAGGTGCACCAGTCCGGAGCCTAAGTGGGAAGTTGTAGAAGGCGCGTGCGATAACTTCAAAGGGAGCACCAGAGTTGGTTGAGTGGCTCACTCAGCCTTCTGCTTCTGCACCCTCCTCATTCTCTGTATCTGCACCCTCCTCACTCTCTGCTGTGTGCACCCCCAAAGACACCACCACCATAGCCCCTCCACTTGAGTCAGAGAAATTATTTTCCCATACATTCCCAGACCTTACCGATGCGCAGCCATTCTTTGCATCGGATGAGAAAGCGGAGGTAGCAACGGCCGCCACCCAGCGGTCTGACGACAGTACCAGATTGGCCCAAGGAGGGTGGTCCCCGCTGTTGCTGCCTTCTCCGAGATCTCTAATGTCAGTGGTGCTGAATGTGACAATGATGACGTGTCGATGGACGTCACGTGGGTGCCCACAAGAGAGGAAGAGGAGGGGAGTTTAAAGGGAGAGACAAAACAGCAGATAGGGAGGAGAAGGAGGAGAAGCAGGAAGAACTCACAGTGCACAGGGGTGGGCTTTTTTTTACTTGTCAGCTGCCCATCTGCAGCCTGTGCTGTCAACGCATAAGTCGCTGTAAGCCCAACACTCGCCTAGGGACGACTGCCTTAAGAAGGCACTTGGCCTCCCATCACCGAGCCCAGTGGGAGCAATGCTGTCAGAACCCACAAAGCCACACTCCCGGCGCTCCACCTCCTGCCGCTTCACCTTCTCCTCTCTCCTCCCATTTGTCCTCCACTCCACCTTCCACCTTCCCGTCGTCGCGTTCATCTGGCACAAGGCAGGCTTCCGTGGCCCAAATATTCGAGCATAAAAAAATGATGACGCCGGATATTCCTTTTGCCCAACGGCTGACCGCTGGCTTGTCGGAACTGCTAGCCTGCCAACTACTGCCATATAAATTGGTGTTGACTCGGAGGCCTTTAGAAAATTTGTGGCCATTGGCACACCGCAATGGAAGGTCCCGGAAGGAAATATTTCTCCCAGAAGGGCATCCCTGAACTATATGGCCATGTTCAGCAGCAAGTTAATATCTCTCTGGCACACAGTGTCGGTGCCAAGATACATCTGACCACAGACACGTGGTCTAGCAAACACGGGCAGGGAAGGTACATAACTTTTACTGCCCACTGGGTGAACCTTCTGATGGCCGTCAAGCATGCAACCCATGGCACCCGTGTGGATTTGGTCTTACCACTACGGATTGCATGCAGGCCAGCCTCTTCTTCTCCTCCTTCTACTCCACCCTCCATCTCCTCCTCTGCTGACTCCTCTTTTTCCACTGCTACCGCCTCTTCCGCTGCGCCCCCCAAGCTCCCCAGTACCTATTCGACGTGCCACGTGAGATGTTGCCATGCTGTGCTGCGGCTGTTGTGCCTGGAAGCCAAGAGCCACACTGGTCCTGCACTCCTTTCAGCTCTGCGGTCACAGGTCGATCAGTGGATAACCCCGCTCAATTTGACAGTTTTGAAAGTTTTGTGCGACAACGGTGCCAATCTGCTGAGCGCTTTGTAATAAGGCAAAATGACACACGTGCCGTGCATGGCACACGTCCTGAACTTAGTCGTGCAGCGATTCGTTGCCAAATACCCTGGCGTCCAGTACATCTTGCGGCAGGCCAGGAAAAAATCTGGCCATTTTAGAAGATCTTACACAGCCATGGCTCGCCTTGTTGACGTTCAGCAGCGACACCACTTGCTCGTCAGACATCTGATTTGTGACTGCCTGACGCGCTGGATCTTGTATATGCTTGATAGGCTGCTCAGCAGAAACGTCTAAATCCAATTGAGAACCTTTGGGGATGGATGGCAAGGGAAGTTTACAAAAATGGACAACAGTTCCAGACAGTAGATGGCCTTCGTGCGGCCGTCTTCACCACTTGGAGAAATGTTCCCACTCACCTCATGGAAACGCTTGCATCAAGCATGCCGAAACAAATTTTTTAAGTGATAAACAATAACGGCGGAGCTACTCATTACTGAGTTCATGTTTGGAAGTTGGATTTCTGTTTTGGGGTGTTTAGTTTTTTTTTGGAGGTGTGGTCCTAAACTTTTGATCAGCTGAAAAACAGCCTGTTTCAGTTTATTTGTTGTTTTCATTAAATTGAATGCTCAAAAAATGTTTTGTCTCACTCCCATTTCTTCTTCTTGCATGTTGAAGCTCTACTTGGAACCTTGTTAAGATCCAGCCATGCTAAATATGATTTTTTGGCATTTTTCAAGTGGTCTTAAACTTTTGATCAGGACTATATTATCATTTGGGGTTTATTCAAGAGGGGGGATTTCGTAAGCCATGTTTTTAATCCAATTTTATATTTTTAGTTCTTTTAAACATATGTATTTGACATATATTTGTACTGGACTACAGTAAAATTGTTATCCAATGACCATCTAATATACCTCCAGCCACATAATCGCTTGATCTTTTTTGTCTGGTAAATGCCTAATGTTTGGGGCTTGTACTGCACTGGCCTGCAGTAAAATTGGTATCCAATGACCGTCTAATATACCTCCAGCCACATAATCACTTGATGTTTTCTGTCTGGTAAATGCCTAATGTTTGGGGCCTGTACTCCACTGGCCTGCAGTAAAATTGATATCCATTGACCGTCTAATATACCTCCAGCCACATAATTGTTGATTTTCCTAGTCTATGACGTAAAGTCATGATTTTATGAAAGACACGGAGGCGAGTATTGCTTTAAATCTCTCTTTACTGATACCACAGCAGCAAAGAAAATTCAACAGAACTTAGCATATCACCATGACAACTGGCCCTCCCCTCAGAATCCCTATAAAGAGTCTATGGGCCAGCAACACCTCCTCTTTCTTGGCGGATGCCACCAACAACATCAACGAGAAATCCGATGTAACTGTAGGAAGAACCGGAACTAACAGTAACCGAAGAACAAACAATCGTCCGGATGCATCCTGGAAACCGCAGACTAATGGAACAATTCAGGTATCGCATCTCAGGTGTTCATCCTGTGAAAATATAAAGTGCATGAAGAGTGTGTTAACACCCCGAGAGGTAGAAGGAACGTATGCAAAGATGCAGAATACCATACCAAATCTTAAATGCATGAATTACTATGATGTAAGATACAAATAAAACGATACATTCATCATATAGGAGGAAACAAGAACATGAATCCAGGGAGGGACTAGAATAGAGGTGGGCAATACTCGCCTCCGTGTCTTTCATAAAATCATGACTTTACGTCATAGACTAGGAAAATCAACAATTTTATTTCAAGACACGGAGGCTCCTATTGCAGGTTCAAAGCTGAGAAACAACCGATGAGAAAACGTGCGGCTGAGGTCGGAAGTAAAATTCCCTAATAGTAGAAACTCTAGACCAATCCGCAATCCTCATGACGTCCTCCAAACGAGCGCCGGCAAGAAGCATAGAAGTAGATGAAGCGCTCCGCGAGGAATGGGCAGTAAAGATGGAAGTATCCACTCCCGCCAGCGACATAATCCACTTGACCCAGCGCGCCAATGTAGTGGAAGTGACCGGGGCAAAGGGACGACGGAAGGAAAGAAATAACTGCGGAAAATCAGGAGAACGATGCTGAGAAGTTCTTGCTTCATACTCACGGAGGCAAGCTACCGGGCAAAAGGCCGGAACAGATGGAAAGCTGGGATACGACACCGATCGGATCTGCGTCTTGGTCCGACGAGTGATATTGAAAATAACTCCTTCAGGAGAGAAGGATCTAGCATCATTATCCAGAGCTCGGACGTCCGACACTCTCTTACATGAAATGAGACAAAAAAAAGAGTGACGAGTTTAGCAGATAACTGACGAAGGGAAAGTTCAGAATTGGACAGCCAAGATGAGAAAAAGGATAAAACGGGAGAAACGTCCCATGAAGACGAAAAACGTGGCCTGGGAGGACGAGATAACCTAGCGCCCTTGAGCAAACGGCAAACCAATGGATGTTGGCCTGCCGGGCGACCCTCCAAACCCTGGTGGAGCGATGAGATAGCTGACCTAAAAATAGTGATGGTCCGATAGGCTTTACCCTCCTCAAACAAGGCCGTGAGGAATTGGAGAATATACGTTACAGGTGCTGAAACGGGATCCACACGTCGTGCCAAGCTCCAGCTAGCCCAAGATCTCCAGGCTGCTCTATAGGCCCGTCTAGTACCTGGGGCCCACAAATTCTCCAGAAGTCTCTGAGTTGCCTCAGAAAACTCAAAGCTGGACCCGGCAAACCTGATATTCTGCATGCCAGGAGTCGTAAGGAAGGAGGCGTCCGCGAGAAGTGGGTGCTGAAGACCTGCCGAGCTGAGGAGGAGAAAAGGGGACGACGGAAGAAGCAATGGGGGAAGAATGAGTAACTCCAGAAGCTGAGGGTACCAAGACTGGGAGCTCCAAAAGGGAACTAGGAGGACGAGTTCTGCCAACTGGTAGCGCACCTGATTGAGAACGCGAGGAATCGTGGAGAAGGGTGGAAACGCATAATGCAGAAGACCGGACCAATCCTGTAGGAAGGCGTCCACCGCCTCTGCATCTGGATCCGGGCACCAACTGAAGAAACGGGGCAGCTGTGTGTTCAGGCGAGAAGCAAAGAGGTCGATAGAAAAAGGACCCCAGAGTGATGAGATGTTGGATAATACCTGAGCATCCAATTTCCAGTCGCTGCCATCCCTGAGATATCGAGAGCTCCAATCCGCCTGAACGTTGTGAAATCCGGGAAGATACTCTGCTACCACCGTGATATTCTGGTGAAGGCAAAAGGACCAGAACTCCTTGGCTAAATGAGAGAGCATTGTGGAACGGGTTCCGCCCCTGGGGTTCACGTAACGAACCGCAGAGACATTTTCCATCCGTAGTTTGATGCACGCACTGGCAATACCCTTTGTGAAACTGCGAATGGCGAAGGTTCCAGCAAGAAGTTCCAACGCGTTGATATGGAGTGAGGTCTCGTCTTCCGACCACCGACCGCCGGTGGATACTCTGTTGCAATGTTCTCCACAACCGAGGAGACTGGCGTCCGAATCCACCGTGAAATCCAGTTGCGGACCGCAAATAGCCTTCCCATTCCATGCTTCGAGGTTGCGGATCCACCATAGGAGCTCGTCTCTGGTCTCCGGGTCCAAGGAGATCAAATCCGCTTAAGAGGCTCCCCTCTGCATGTGAGCAGTCTTCAAGCGTTGCAGGGACCGGTAATGGAGAGGAGCCGGGAAGACCGCTTGGATGGATGAGGAGAGAAGGCCGATGATCCGGGACAGATGTCTCAAGGAGAACTGGGGCATGGCAAGCTTTCTGCGCAGCTCTTTGCGGATCGCACGGACCTTCGACATCGGGAGGCTGAGAGTTTCTGCCCTGGAATCCACAGAAAAACCGAGGAACTCCATCGTTTGCGAGGGAATCAGGATTGACTTCTCGAAATTGATGAGGAAACCCAGTCGTGACAGGAGAGCAGTGGTCGAATCCAGGTGGTGGAGAAGAGTCGCTGGTTCCTGGGCCAAGAGGAGAATGTCATCTAGGTATACGATTAGTCGAATCCCTCGGCTGCGGAGCCAAGCCACGACTGGACGCATGAGTTTGGTAAAGCACCATGGGGCTGAGGAGAGACAGAACGGCAGGCAGGAAAAGCGCCAAATCTCGTCGTGCCACCGGAAGCAAAGAAACTCCTTGGAAGATTCTGCCACAGGGACGGTGAGGTATGCGTCCCTGAGGTCGAGCTTTACCATCCAATCTCCCATTAGCAGGAGGTCTCTGAGAAGATGGATGCCCTCCATCTTGAAATGCCGATATCGGACAAATCTGTTCAGGGGACGCAGGTTGATGACCGGTTGCATCTGGTCGAACCAAGAAAATGTTGCTGAGGACGGTCGGTTTCTGATTGGGTGAACGCTCAATGGCTTCCTTGATGCAGAGATCCGACAGCTCTTTGTCCAGGAAACTCAGCGAAGTCTCTGATAGTACCTGCAGATGAGGGAAAGGAAAACGGTCTGGGAAATCCACCAGTTCGATGTAGAACCCGAGGACCGTGGACAACACCCAACTGTCCGTGGTAATTGCGGACCAAGCATGAAAATAGTGTCGGAGTCTGCCCCCTACACAAACCTGGGAAAAAAGAGGTTGAGTGACACTTACCGAATAGACGGCGGGAGCTCGAATATCCTCTGTAGCCTCTGCGGCTAGGGGATCCTCGGGAAGGGAAGAAACTGGATTGCGGCCTTGGGTCCTGGAATGACGTCCATTGTCCAAAGGAGCGATGGGCGTAGGAGCCTCGACCCGAAGCGCGGGTCTGGAATGGGGAACGGCCGGACAGGCGGCCCCTGGAGCAGCCGGCCCTGGTAGAGACCCTACCCTGGAAAACCCGTTTCATGGATGATTGGGCCTTGTCTAATGCCGTGAAGGCTCCTACGAAACGACCTAAATCCTTAATAAAGGAGTCGCCGAATAGAAGGCCCCGGGCCTCATGTCCTGGTTCAGTAAGAGCCAGATTGGCGAGTTTGGGCTCAATCTTGTACAGGATGGATTTACGCCGCTCAATAGATAGTGACGTGTTGACACTCCCTGCAATGCAGATTGCCCGTTGGGCCCATCCCCGGAGTTCTTCCGGATCCACAAATTCATCCGCTGCTCGAGCGGTCTCTGCTAGTTCAAAAATTTTGGCTAACGGGCCAAAAACATCTAAGAGCTTGTCCTGGCAAGCCTTGAGAGCCTATTCTAACCCTCTGCGAGGGTTCCATCCTGACTTGGCTAGGAACTGGGCCATTTTTGGATCCACTATGGGGGTGTCACAAACTTTATTGGCCACAAGGGGTCGAGGGCATTCGACTCGTAATTTATTGCGTGCCTCTTTACTGAGAGGGCAGCGCACACGCGTCTCCAGGTAGTAAGCCACAAGGTCCATTGGGATCCACTCTGCGGATCTGGGATGGTGTAGGGAGTCAGGATCGAAAAGTGGCTCACCCGACGGGTCAGTTAAGGGGGCCGCAGTGGTAGGGCCGGACCCAGATGTTCCCGCTACAGGAGCCGAAGGAACGGTCGTAGGGGGTTGTGGGGATGACCCGGAAGGGGATTCATCATATGCCTCAGGGTCCTCATAACCGGCCTCCTCATCAGAGCCGATTTCGGAATCGGTCTCATGCATAGAGTGTGCTCTGGCACATTTCCATCTCCGCGCCTTTTCTGCCTGGCGGGGTAAGGCTCGTTTGCGCGGATTCAGCGCTTTCTCATGGGTGGCTATAGACACACCAATCTCATTAGTTCTGGAGGCATGAGTGACCGTGGGGGCGGGACAGGAGACGGATCCCTGGGAGGGATAGCCCGAAGGGCCTCGAGATAGAGAGGGAGAGTGTATGGGACATGGAACCCATAGCAGCGGATATGGCCTCAGCTACAGAGTGCTGCAAAATGTCTGCCTGTGACCTAAAATCCGGTGGGGAGGTAGCAATCTCCCTGGGTGGGATGGGTGGTGCAGCATCAGGGACAGGGGTGCCAACTGGAGGGCTGGGGGAGCTATGATGCCGAGACATGGCTGAGATATACAAAAACTAAAGTGATTGAAGTGGCTAAGGCTACTTTCACACTTGCGTTGTTCTTTTCCGGCATAGAGTTCCGTCACAGGGGCTCTATACCGGAAAAGAACTGATCAGGTATGTCCCCATGCATTCTGAATGGAGAGTAATCCGTTCAGTTTGCATCAGTATGTCTTCAGTTCAGTCGTTTTGACTGATCAGGCAAAAGATAAAACCGTAGCATGCTACGGTTTTATCTCCGGCTAAAAAAACTGAAGACTTGCCTGAACGCCGGATCAGGCATTTTTTCCCATAGGAATGTATTAGTGCCGGATCCGGCATTCAGAATACCGGAATGCCGGATCCGTCGTTCCGGTATGCGCATGCGCAGACTGAAAAAAAGGTGAAAAAAAAAATGCCGGATCCGTTTTTGCCGGATGACACCGGAAAGACGGATCCGGCATTTCAATGCATTTTTTCGACTGATCAGGCATTTTTAAGACTGATCAGGATCCTGATCAGTCTTACTAATGCCATCAGTTAGCATACATTTTGCCTGATCCGGCAGGCAGTTCCGGCGACGGAACTGCCTGCCGGATCTCTCTGCCGCAAGTGTGAAAGTAGCCTTACAATACAAGCCTAGCAGTACAGGGGGATAGAAAGGTAGAAGAAACACTAAACGGCGCTGAGGGGTAACCAGGGAGAGTTTCCCTTACCCAGAACGGAGCCTGTGGAGCCGCTGTCCGCCGCTGAAGGAGGGTGACGCAAGCGGAAGGGGCGTGACCACAGTATAGGAGGAGGGAGTGCAACAAAGCGCGCGAACAGTGGGAAAGAAGAGAGAGGCGTCCGGCACTAGCGGGAATATGGCCGCCGAAATCACGCGAGCGGCCGAGATCTCGTGATACCTGGCCGAGTGGAAACAGGAGACAGGGCGGAAAGCCAAGGGGACAAGGGGCCGTGAGGTAAGAGGCAGAGGCAAGGCTATTCGGCGCAGGGCAGGAGGGTGGAGACACCAGGAAACAACCAAAAGAGGGACAAACGAGGGAACAATAAATAACAGAAGGGGAAAATAACAATAATAAGAATAATGACACCCCCCAAGCGAATAAAGGCCGAAATAAGAGGGGGAGGGCAACATAGTGAGTACAGAGAAAAAACGCAATAACAGGTAATACAAGAAATAACTAATATATCAATAAACCTGCTGAACAGAAAGAAGAAGCTACTTATCTGTGGCAGCAGCAAAGAAAGAGGAGGCCCATAGACTCTTTATAGGGATTCTGAGGGGAGGGCCAGTTGTCATGGTGATATGCTAAGTTCTGTTGAATTTTCTTTGCTGCTGTGGTATCAGTAAAGAGAGATTTAAAGCAATAGGAGCCTCCGTGTCTTGAAATAAATTCACTTGATCTTTTCTGTACAAAATAATGCATAATTATTGGGGCCTGTAATCTGACTAACAGTAAAATTGTTATATGGTGATCGCCTAATGTACCTCCAGCCACATAATCACTTGTTCTTTTCTGTACAGTGAATGCCTAATGTTTGGGCCCTGTATTCCACTGGCCTGCAGTAAAATTGTTATCCAATGACCGTCTAATATACCTCCAGCCACATAATTACTTGATCTTTTCTGTCCGGTGAATGCCTAATGTTTGGGGCCTATACTCCATTGGCCTGCAGTAAATTGATATCCAATGACCATCTAATATACCTCCAGCCACATAATCACTTGATGTTTTCTGTCTGGTAAATGCCTAATGTTTGGGGCCTGTACTCCACTGGCCTGCAGTAAAATTGATATCCAATGACTGTCTAATATACCTCCAGCCACATAATCACTTGATCTTTTCTGTACGGTGAATGCCTAATTGTTGGGGCCTCAGAGGAATTCAACACCTGTGACGACCGACCACGTGTTATCGAATTTCACCTATTATCATTTAGGGTTTATTCAAGAGGGGGGATTTCGTTAGCCATGTTTTAAATCCAATTTATATTTTTAGTTCTTTTAAACATATGTATTTGACACGTATTTGTACTGGCCTGCAATAAAATTGATATCAAACGACCGTCTAATATACCTCCAGCCACATAATCACTTGATCTTTTCTGTACGGTGAATGCCTAATGTTTGGGGCCTGTACTCCAGTGGGCTACAGTAAAATTGTTATTCAGTGACCGCCTAATGTACCTCGAGCCACATAATCACAATTTCTTTTATGTCAGATGAATGCCTAATTTTTAGGGCTCGTACTTCCATGGCCTAAAATTAAAAATTTCTAGGATCCAGCAGGGCACATTTATGAGAATTTGCCTTTAAAAATGGCCCATGATTAAATTAAAAAATTGTGAGAATTTTTGTCATTGATCCCTCTCTAGTATGTCACTGTCCATGTTGTGGGGCTATTTGTCCACTTCTAGTAAGTATTTGGTGGCTGCAAATATGACCTGGAGGTTTTTCAGGTTCGCCTGCCATTAAAATGAATGGGGCCCGCCGCAAACTTGTGGTTTGCGAACATTTTATCGCATTCGCGTATCGTCCTAGCCGATGTTCGTCCATCACTAATCCAGATAGTTAGTGGTAGATAGTGTAGTTTAGTTAGTGTAGCTTATAGGTTCCAGTGTAGGGTGTTAAATACATTAGTTAGTTAGCTCAGTCATATATATAATCCAGATAGTTAGTGTGAGATAGTGTAGGTTAGTTAGTTAATAGTAGCTGATAGGGTTTAGTGCAGGGTGTAGTGTAGGTTAGATAGAGATATAGTATAGTGTAGCCTTTTGCTTTCTGTTTAGTCTGTGAAAAAAAGTTTTTTGCTGTGGTTTAGGTTTTTGTGTGCTAGGATTGTCTGCGTCTTTGCCTGTGTTTTAGTGTTACTGTTTTAGTGTTATGTTTGTTAGGGAGGGATTATTGTCTGCGTCTTTTGTCAGTGAAAAAAAAAAAAAAAAAGTCTTTGCCTGCGTTTTAGTGTTACTGTTTTAGGGTTTCGTTTGTTAGGGAGGGATTATTGTCTGCGTCTTATGTCTGTGAAAAAAAAAAGTTTTAGTGTTTTAGTGTTAGGCCTCTTTCACACGGGCGTTGCGGAAAAATGTCCGGGTGCGTTGCGGGAACACCCGCGATTTTTCCGCGCGAGTGCAAAACATTGTAATGCGTTTTGCACTCGCGTGAGAAAAATCGCGCGTGTTTGGTACCCAAACCCGAACTTCTTCACAGAAGTTCGGGCTTGGGATCGGTGTTCTGTAAATAGTATTATTTTCCCTTATAACATGGTTATAAGGGAAAATAATAGCATTCTGAATACAGAATGCTAAGTAAAACAGGGCTGGAGGGGGTTAAAAAAAATAAAAAGTAATTTAACTCACCTTAATCCACTTGCTCGCGATGCCGGGCATCTCCGTCTGACTCTTTTACTGTCTAGGACCTGTGGAGAGCATTAACTATAGTTTAAGGACCTGGGATGACGTCACTCTGGTCATCACATGGTACGTCACATGATCTTTTACCATGGTGAATCACCATGGTAAAAGATCATGTGACGTACCATGTGATGACCGGAGTGACGTCATCCCAGGTCCTTAAACTATAGTTAATGCTCTCCACAGGTCCTAGACAGTAAAAGAGTCAGACGGAGATGCCGGCTACGCGAGCAAGTGGATAAAGGTGAGTTAAATTACTTTTTTTTTTTTTTTAACCCCTCCAGCCCTGTTTTACTATGCATTCTGTATTCAGAATGCTATTATTTTCCCTTATAACCATGTTATAAGGGAAAATAATAAGGTTCGGGTCTCCATCCCGATCGTCTCCTAGCAACCGTGCGTGAAAATCGCACCGCATCCGCACTTGCTTGCGGATGCTTGCGATTTTCACGCAACCCCATTCATTTCTATGGGGCCTGCGTTACGTGAAAAACGCACAAAGAGGAGCATGCTGCGATTTTCACGCAACGCAAAAGTGATGCGTGAAAATCACCGCTCGTGTGCACAGCCCCATAGAAATGAATGGGTCAGTATTCAGTGCGGGTGCAATGCGTTCACCTCACGCATCGCATCCGCGCGGAATACTCGCTCGTGTGAAAGGGGCCTTACTGTTTTAGGGTTTCTTGTACTAGGGAGGGATTATTGTCTGCATGTCTTGTCATTGAAAAAAAAATTAAAAAAAATAATTTGCCTGTGATTTAGGGTTTCGTGTCTATTTTTATAAAAGTTTTGCCCCATTGTCCCCAACCCAATAAAGTTTGCCCAAACTCCCTCATTATTTTCTTTTTCAATTTTTTTTGTGCTGTTTAAAAACTTTGGTTTATTGTAAATTATTTGTCAAAATTATGAGTGGCTGTGGTCGTTCCGGCAGCCGTGGCCGTGGTAGGGGAGTTGGTTCCAGGGCTGGATCACTGCTAGCACAAGGCCGCTCCTCTACCCACGGAGGGGCGGGCGCAGGTGGCAAGGGCGTCCGCCTGATCCGTGAATTTTTTGGGCGTGGTAGCCGCCCCATTTCATCTCAGTACGCCGAGGCAGTGGTGTCATTCGTGACCCAAGCCAGTGGGTATGATGTATGATTTAACCGGCTGATTTGCTACATGTCACACCAGTTAATAAGTAATCATTTGTAAAGGGATGAAATACTTATTTTCATAACTGTATATATACAGAATATTACAAAGTGTTGGAGAGAGATACAAAAGTAATGTAAGCATTGTACCTGGGCATTTTCTGTCACGGCACTTCAAATCGGACCATTTTTTTTTTTAATATGGCCATCCGAGGGTGATTGGCCTTAAATTTTCTTTTCAGCTCGGACAGGATCTCACTCACAATGGCCTGCTTCTCTGCGTGGACCCGGGCGTGGTCGTAGCCCCGCTCCAACATGTGCTGCAGGATAAAGATGCAAGCATATAATCCCAATTTTTTTAAATACAAGTATTGAAAATAATGTCCTCAACAAAACATCAAAAATTATTTAAGTCTTTGAACGGGAAATATTAGATTTAATGTTACCGTTATGGCCCCTTTCACATGGGCGAGTATTCCGCGCGGATGCGATGCGTGAGGTAAACGCATTGCACCCGCACTGAATACCAACCCATTAATTTCTATGGGGCTGTTCACATGAGTGGTGATTTTCACGCATCACTTGTGCGTTGCGTGAAAATCGCAGCATGCTCTATATTCAGCGTTTTTCACGCAACGCAGGCCCCATAGAAGTGAATGGGGTTGCGTGAAAATCGCAAGCATCCGCAAGCAAGTGCGGATGCGGTGCGATTTTCACGCACGGTTGCTAGGAGACGATCGGGATGGAGACCCGATCATTATTATTTTCCCTTATAACATGGTTATAAGGGAAAATAATAGCATTCTGAATACAGAATGCATAGTAAAACAGCGCTGGAGGGGTTAAAAAAAATTAAAAATTTAACTCACCTTAGTCCACTTGATCGCGTAGCCCGGCATCTCCTTCTGTCTCCTTTGTTGAATAGGACCTGTGGTGAGCATTAATTACAGGAACAGGACATTTGATGACGTCACTCCGGTCATCACATGGTACGTCACATGATCTTTTACCATGGTGATGGATCATGGGATGACCGGAGTGACGTCATCAAAGGTCCTGTTCCTGTAATTAATGCTCACCACAGGTCCTGTTCAACAAAGGAGACAGAAGGAGATGCCGGGCTACGCGATCAAGTGGACTAAGGTGAGTAAAAAAAAATTAAATTTTTTTTTAACCCCTCCAGCGCTGTTTTACTATGCATTCTGTATTCAGAATGCTATTATTTTCCCTTATAACCATGTTATAAGGGAAAATAATACAATCTACAGAACACTGATCCCAAGCCCGAACTTCTGTGAAGAAGTTCGGGTTTGGGTACCAAACATGCGCGATTTTTCAAACATGTGCGTGCAAAACGCATTACAATGTTTTGCACTCGCACGGAAAAATCGCGGGTGTTCCCATAACGCACCCGCACATTTTCCCGTAACGCCCGTGTGAACCCAGCCTATAAGATTGGATTGTATTGCGATTGTATGTGTGTGGGGTCTGAGCAATCAGATATTGGCCAGCTGAGCAGAGATGTACCTGTCTAGAGAAGTGACGGTACGGTATGAAGTGTACAGCTGGTTTGCCTCCCCGTGGTACACCCTGGGTAACTCTAAATAAACCAGCAAATACTGGCGGTAAGACAAAGAAAGCTTCTCCTGAGTCCTGACAAACAGGACACAAACTTGTGTTTGTGTGTGTGTGTGGGGTACATAGTGTGTGGCAGTAAAATAAATGTGCAATGTGCATGTGAGAGATATTTATCTGCTGTCCATACATACATGCTACTGACATAGTGCTGTGATGTCACAACAATACTTAGTGCACCAATCAGAAATATCTACTTAGACCTGATAAAATGTGAAGTTGTGAAAAAACATTTGCATCATAAGTGGCGATTTTCACAATCCCGAATATTTTATAACACTCTATCTGCATATAAAGCGATTGTTCTGACATGCATGTGAAATGTAATCAAATACACTGCTGTAATGTCAAATTACTTACAGTGATCATTAGTTCTTCCTCACTGTCGTGAAAATTGCTTCTCACCATCTTTTCCAATCTTTTCCAACTTTGGGTAGTTTGAAAACAGTTGCGGAATTAGGCCACGCCCCTTGCGCATTCGTATTAAGCAAATTTTAGTGTACAAAGATAGGGAATTCGCGAATATATGACGAATATTAGTCCATATATTCACAAAATATTGCGAAATCGAATATTGCCCCTGCCGCTCAACACTACTACGGACGTCCGTTTACCATCCGCAAACGGACAGTCTGGTAGAAAGGTTTAACCAAACACAAAAAAATATGTTGAAAACGGTGATGGCTAAAGATGGGAAGGACTGGGACCTCCTTCCACCCTATCTCATGTTCGCAGTGCAAGAGGTACGCCAGGCCTCTACCGGGTTCTCGCCCTTCAAACTGCTATATAACAGACACCCTTTGGACGTGGCCAAAGAGGCGTGGGAACAACAACCTACTCCACATAAAAGTGTCATTGAGTACGTTACCCAGATGCAAGATCGGATAGAGACAGTGTTGCCTCTTTTAAGGGAGCATATGTGTCACCGCCAGCTCTCTGTGAAGGTCTGGCAGACGTTCTTCTGTACCTCTTGCATGATATTCTTTGTTTTGGTTTCACTTTGTCATCTCCTTTCCTTCTCCCAGCTGTCATCTATTTACACTAAATGCCTCCCTTTATATTCCCTCCCATACTGCCTCACTTTGCGGTTTATACTACTTCCTGGATTGTGTTCACTGCTGGAGGCTGCAACTGCTATTCCTCAGATAAGTCTTTTTCCCTTTATTTGTGTTTCCTTGCTGGCTTGATTGTAGGTGACCCTGACTCTGTCCGTATTAAGTGCAGGGAGCCGGTGGTCGTGTCCCCTCACTATTATAGGGTTTTCAGGTGTCACACAGTCTAGGTACGAGGGCATGCAATCGTCAGCCATATAGACCTTTGCTTGGGCATAGCAGTCAGGGAGAGCTCTAGGGGTTTTATAGGGCTCACCCATATGTTCCTTAGTTTGGGATCAAGCCAGTCGGATGTTTATTTATAACTTCAAGTTTTCTGCAACACCATCCGTGACAATATGGAGGCAGCTCAGCGAGCCCAGGGTCAGGTATATAATCGGCAGGCTCGGGTCCGGATCTTTAACCCGGGTGATCGGGTTTTGTTTCTGGTGCTGACCGTGGACAGTAGGTTCCTGGCTAGGTGGCAGGGGCCCTACGAGATACTCAAGAAAATTGTAGATGTAAACTACAAGGTACACCAGCCAGGGCGGCGAAAGCTGGAGCAGGTTTACCATGTGAATTTACTCAAACCGTGGAAGATAGGGAAACCTGTACAGAAGACAGCCCGCTGCCAGGTTTTCTAGGAGAAGAGGTACCGGCCCCTCTGTTTGATGCAAGAGAGGCAGCTGCCACAGAAAAAATTACTGACAGCCTCTCCTCTAAACAGACTCAGGAGGCCAGGAAGTTCGTTAGTTGGAACACAGATGTGTTCTCGGACCTCCCTGTACGCATTTCCATAATCCACCATGACATTGTCACTGAGCCTCAGGCAAAAGTCAGATTAAAACCATACCGGGTACCCGAGGCTCGGCGACAGGCCATATTGGAGGAGGTGCAGCTAATGTTGCAGCTAGAGGTCATTGAGGAGTCAAAAAGTGAGTGGGCCAGTCCTATAGTATTGATACCCAAGCCGGATGGGACGTTGCGTTTTGTAACGACTTTCGAAAACTTAATGAGGTTTCCAAATTCTATGAGTATCCCATGCCCCATGTGGATGAGCTCATCGAGAGGTTAGGACAAGCCCGGTAATTTTCTGTTTTGGACCTCACGAAAGGGTACTGGCAGGTGCCCTTAACGGAGGCTGCTAAAGAGAAAACTGCCTTCATCACGCCTGTATCAATATAAGGTCTTACCCTTTGGTCTGCATGGCGCCCCCGCCACTTTTCAGTGACTAATGGACATCGTGATTTGTCCACATCGTCGGTACTCTTCAGCTTACCTGGACGATATTGTCCTCCACAGTACCGACTGGGAAAGTCACCTACCCAAAGTGCAGGCTGTAGTGGACTCCCTTCGGAAAGCTGGCCTAACAGCTAACCCAAAAAAATGTGCCATAGGGTTAGAAGAGACTAAGTACCTGGGGTATGTCATTGGGCGCGGAGTCATCAAACCCAAAGTGAACAAAATAGAGGCAATACAGAATTGGTCCCGACCTGTCACCACTAGGCAAATACAGTCATTTCTGGGAATGGTGGACTATTACATGAGGTTTGTTCCCCACTTTAGCCGCGCCCTTGACAGGACTCTTGAAGGGACACAAGTCAATGATGGTTTGCTGGGATGATCGGGCGGAAGAGGCTTTCTCTGCTTTGAAGAAAAGGTAGTTTATAGTACAGACCAATGCCCCCGAAGTAGGCCTCGGTGCTGTACTGTCTCAGGAAGTCAACAGGGAGGAGCATCCTGTTGTCTTCTTCAGCCGTAAGCTCACCCCAGCCGAGACCCGGTATAGTATAGTGAAGAGAGAGTGCCTGGCTATCAAGTAGGCACTTGAGTCTCTCCGCTATTATTTATTGGGGAGAAAATTCTGTCTGATCACTGACCACTCCCCTCTCAAGTGGATGAGCTAGGCCAAGGACAGAAATGCCCGGGTCACCCGATGGTTTCTCTTCTCAAAACTTTAAGTTTTCGGTGGAACACAGGGCAGGCCGGTTACATGGAAAAGCGGACGCCCTGTCCCGGGTACACTGTCTGGTGTGTGTTAACCCCCTCAGTGTTGAACAAAGGAAGGGGGGTATGTGACACAGTGAGAGGTTTTGTCTGGGGGAAAACAGGTATTTTCCTCCCAGCATGTGCTGCTGGGCTGATTTACAGCCAGGTGAGGTCAAATACCGGACCGGATTTTAAGTGCCGGTCCGGGTTTTGGCAGCACCTGTGCTCCCAAACAGTATAGATGACATCTATTGGGATTCTAATAAAAGTTCAGTAGTTATTGCTATTTTTTGGCAAATCGAACTCCACGAAGTGGAATTCAATCAAAATTTCAGGGAAAATTGGATTCGCTGCAAAGCCGAATTTTCTTGTGATTCGTTGTAGCGAACTGA
Organism: Bufo bufo; assembly: GCF_905171765.1. Classification (NCBI taxonomy): domain Eukaryota; kingdom Metazoa; phylum Chordata; class Amphibia; order Anura; family Bufonidae; genus Bufo; species Bufo bufo. Next base: position 176,660,472 of record NC_053395.1, read on the forward strand.
TTTTCCCTGAATGACTGTAAAAAGTTGCTCTTCGCAATCAAATGGATGAGGTAAGTGTGATTTTATAAATTTTTTATTTTATTTTAAATTGTATCATTGCTGTCAGATGCCACGATCAGCTATGAACGCGGCATCTCAGGGGTACAATGATGGTAACGACGCAATCGCTGCTCTCTGTCATTGCTCCCACTACTTACAAAGAAATTTGCTTCGGAACGAAGTAATTTGTCACAAAACAATTTTTTTTTTTTTATTTGGCGAAGCAGCCGAATCAAATTTTTGAATACTTTGCTCATCACTAGTTATTACATTAAGCTCAGAATTATGAATACACACAGTGGAAATAGGTTAGGCATTAAGGGAATGACCCAGTGAGGTATAGACAAAGTGCTTTTCTGTCAATAGCAAAGAGAAATTATCTGATAATATCATAAGTGATAACCAACATGGGTTTACCTAGGACAGAAGATGTCAGACCTACCTGATTTGTTTTTATGAGGAGGTAAGGTGAAGCCTGGACAGAGGGACGGCTGTGGATCTAGTGTTCCTGGATTTTGCAAAGCCTTTGATACTGTCCCTCATAGACGTTGTGGGGATTTGCTCTGGTAGACAGGCTAGCGGACGCAGTATAGAGGCAACCACAAAGTATTTAACTTAAAAAGTTTAGTGTTTTAGTAACACATAAGGAAAAAAAAAGGGGACGTTTTGTAGTCTAGGTGTTTGTTCAGACCATGAAAAGTCCACAGAACAAAAAACTTCACCTGGTTTGCAGTTTCTCCAACTATGGTCCACAGCAGGCTTTAGGGGCCTGTTTCTCAGCATTTCCAGCCCTTTTGCACGGCACAAGTTTTCAGATCCCAAAACACACAGGGACTGATAGCGCTCCACTGTCAGAAAGGAGTAATCCACACCCAGCTGAGACTGCTGGCTGGGTTTGATATAGGCCAGTAAAGACCCATTCTGGAGCGTGGGGAGAAGCCACCCACCCAGCACTTTGGCTACTCCCAGTAAGAGCCGGCCTGGATCAGCTTACAGCCATACTAAAATAGCAACGTGTCAACCAGCACTAGCTGCTGCTGACACTTAAAAATACCGGCTCTTACTTCACCAAGGCCAGGAACCTTGGTGACACATACCTTCCGTCAACGACGGACCCTTGCACCTTCCTACAATGTTTAATAGGTAAAGTAAGGTCTATAGGCTTGGAAAGTATAGTTTGTAATTGGATTAAAAACTAGCTGAGAGACAGTGTCCAGAGAGTTATGGTCAATGATTCTTATTTAAAATGGTACCGGGTTATAAGTGTGCCCCAAGGTTCAGTGCTGGGCCCTCTATTATTTAATTTATTTATTAATGATATAGAGGACAGGAATAATAGCACCATTTCTATTTTTACACTAAGCTGTGCAGTACTGTACAGTCTATGGAAGATGTCCATAAACTACAAGCTGACTTGAACACTCTGAGTGATTGGGCATCAACTTGGCAAATGAGGCTCAATGTGGATAAATGTAAAGTTATGCATCTGGGTAGTAATAATCTCCGTGCATCATATGTCCTTGTCACACTTGTGTTTGGGAGGAAAACACCACACCGAGCATAGGAGGGAAAGGGCATGCCAGAATAAGGCCTGGAAATTAGGGAAGGAAGATGGTCACCTCCTAGAGAAAACCCTAACTCTAGTCCTGACAGACTACCAGTATGAACAGGCCCCAAATGTAGGCAAGTTCATACACCGGATACCTAGAATCCTATCTCACCCTATAGGACCCTGGAACTTATCTCAGGACAGAGTCTACCTGTTCATCCAAAGGGAAGGACGAACAGGAGTCTCCCTCAGGCTTAATGACAAACAGGGAAAGGCAACACAGACACATATATATATATATATATAAACAAGATACAAAAAAGAATAGAAAACTTCAATGAAGCTTTGGTAGCGCCAGGAACTCAGCTGAGAACCAAATACAAACTAACCACAAGTCCAACAGAAGCTATAAACCGATAGCATAGTGGCAGAAACAACAATAAATAGAGAAGGATACATGACCACAATAGCAACACCCGGGGATAGAAGGTGTGGCAAGCACCAGAAACAACACAGATGTAATTTGATCCAGAAGGAAAACATGTCAGATCAAACCACATGTTGCCAGTCTCACAGATCTCCTGCCACCTGTCATGGGAACATCCGTATGTGTCACGGATGGTGTTGCAGAAAGCTGGAACTTATAAATAAACATCCAACTGGCTTGATCCCAAACTAAAGAGCATATGGGTGAGCCCTATAAAACCCCTAGAGCTCTCCCTGACTGCTATGCCCATGCAAAGGTCTTTATGGTAGACGATTGCATGTCCACGTACCTTAATACGGACGGAGTCAGGGTCACCTACAATCAAGCCAGCAAGGAAACACAAATAAAGGAAACACACTTATCTGAGGAATCAGGAGAAGCAGCATCCAACAGTGAACAACTAGGGATGAGCGAACCCGAACTGTATAGTTCGGGTTCGTACCGAATTTTGGGGTGTCCGTGACACGGACCCGAACCCGAACATTTTCGTAAAAGTCTGTGTTCGGGTTCGGTGTTCGGCGCTTTCTTGGCGCTTTTTGAAAGGCTGCAAAGCAGCCAATCAACAAGCGTCATACTACTTGCCCCAAGAGGCCATCACAGCCTTGCCTACTATTGGCATGGCTGTGATTGGCCAGTGCAGCATGTGACCCAGCCTCTATATAAGCTTGGGTCACGTAGCGCTGCACGTCACTCTGCTGATTCAAGCATAGGGAGAGGTTGCTGCTGCGACGTTAGGGCGAGATTAGGCAGATTAACTCCTCCAAAAGACTTCATTCTGTGATCGATCTGCAGCTGTGGATCATTGAAGTGCTAATATCGATTTGCTCACTTTTTTGAGGCTGCCCAGAGCGTTTTTAGATCACTTTTTTCTGGGGTGATCGGCGGCCATTTTGTGGCTTGTGGTGCGCCAGCACAAGCTATCACCAAGTGTATTTAACCATCAATAGTGTGGTTATTTTTTGCTATATCCTACATCAGCTGCAGGCTGAGCCTGTGTCACCGAAGTGCATTTAACCATCAACAGTCTGGTTATTTTTTGGCCATATACTACATCAGCTGCAGGCTGAGCCTGTGTCACCGAAGTGCATTTAACCATCAACAGTCTGGTTATTTTTTGGCCATATACTACATCAGCTGCAGGCTGAGCCTGTGTCACCGAAGTGCATTTAACCATCAACAGTCTGGTTATTTTTTGGCCATATACTACATCAGCTGCAGGCTGAGCCTGTGTCACCGAAGTGCATTTAACCATCAACAGTCTGGTTATTTTTTGGCCATATACAGGGAGTGCAGAATTATTAGGCAAGTTGTATTTTTAAGGATTAATTTTATTATTGAACAACAACCATGTTCTCAATGAACCCAAAAAACTCATTAATATCAAAGCTGAATATTTTTGGAAGTAGTTTTTAGTTTGTTTTTAGTTTTAGCTATTTTAGGGGGATATCTGTGTGTGCAGGTGACTATTACTGTGCATAATTATTAGGCAACTTAACAAAAAACAAATATATACCCATTTCAATTATTTATTTTTACCAGTGAAACCAATATAACATCTCAACATTCACAAATATACATTTCTGACATTCAAAAACAAAACAAAAACAAATCAGTGACCAATATAGCCACCTTTCTTTGCAAGGACACTCAAAAGCCTGCCATCCATGGATTCTGTCAGTGTTTTGATCTGTTCACCATCAACATTGCGTGCAGCAGCAACCACAGCCTCCCAGACACTGTTCAGAGAGGTGTACTGTTTTCCCTCCTTGTAAATCTCACATTTGATGATGGACCACAGGTTCTCAATGGGGTTCAGATCAGGTGAACAAGGAGGCCATGTCATTAGATTTTCTTCTTTTATACCCTTTCTTGTCAGCCACGCTGTGGAGTACTTGGACGCTTGTGATGGAGCATTGTCCTGCATGAAAATCATGTTTTTCTTGAAGGATGCAGACTTATTCCTGTACCACTGCTTGAAGAAGGTGTCTTCCAGAAACTGGCAGTAGGACTGGGAGTTGAGCTTGACTCCATCCTCAACCCGAAAAGGCCCCACAAGCTCATCTTTTGATGATACCAGCCCAAACCAGTACTCCACCTCCACCTTGCTGGCGTCTGAGTCGGACTGGAGCTCTCTGCCCTTTACCAATCCAGCCACGGGCCCATCCATCTGGCCCATCAAGACTCACTCTCATTTCATCAGTCCATAAAACCTTAGAAAAATCAGTCTTGAGATATTTCTTGGCCCAGTCTTGACGTTTCAGCTTGTGTGTCTTGTTCAGTGGTGGTCGTCTTTCAGCCTTTCTTACCTTGGCCATGTCTTTGAGTATTGCACACCTTGTGCTTTTGGGCACTCCAGTGATGTTGCAGATGTTGTGCTCTGAAATATGGCCAAACTGGTGGCAAGTGGTATCTTGGCAGCTGCACGCTTGACTTTTCTCAGTTCATGGGCAGTTATTTTGCACCTTGGTTTTTCCACACGCTTCTTGCGACCCTGTTGACTATTTTGAATGAAACGCTTGATTGTTCGATGATCACGCTTCAGAAGCTTTGCAATTTTAAGAGTGCTGCATCCCTCTGCAAGATATCTTACTATTTTTGACTTTTCTGAGCCTGTCAAGTCCTTCTTTTGACCCATTTTGCCAAAGGAAAGGAAGTTGCCTAATAATTATGCACACCTAATATAGGGTGTTGATGTCATTAGACCACACCCCTTCTCATTACAGAGATGCACATCACCTAATATGCTTAATTGGTAGTAGGCTTTCGAGCCTATACAGCTTGGAGTAAGACAACATGCATAAAGAGGATGATGTGGTCAAAATACTCATTTGCCTAATAATTCTGCACGCAGTGTACTACATCAGCTGCAGGCTGAGCCTGTGTCACCGAAGTGCATTTAACCATCAACAGTCTGGTTATTTTTTGGCCATATACTACATCTGGTGCAGGCTGAGCCTGTGTCACCCAAGTGCATTTAACCATCAATAGTGTGGTTATTTTTTGGCCATATACTACATCAGGGGCAAGTTGAGCCTGTCACCCAGCGCCTAAAAAATAGACCTGACATTTCTATTCAACCAAATCTGTATTGTTTTAGCTGGTCAAGTTATTTGTAGTGACCGTAAAAGCACACTTTTTGTTCTGGGTTGAAAAACTATTTCCAAATTTGCCATTCTCAAAATAACTAGTTTCTGCTATATGAGGCCTACTTGAAATCTATCCCAAAAAGGATATCTTACATTGAAGGTGCTGAGTGTCATTCAGAAAAACTTAACACACACGCTACCGTGCAGATACAAGTCTAATTCTGTGATTAAACCTATACCTGTCACACAGCGCAAAAAAAAACAGGCCTCACATTTCTATTCAACCAAATCTGTACTGTTTTAGCTGGTCAAGTTATTTGTAGTGACCGTAAAAGTAGACTTTTTGTTCTGGGTTGAAAAACTATTCCCAAATTTGCCATTCTCAAAATTGTGGTGAACGGGAACAATGAGGAAAACATCTAATAAGGGACTCGGACGTGGACATGGTCGTGGTGGTGTTAGTGGACCCTCTGGTGCTGGGAGAGGACGTGGCCGTTCTGCCACAGCCACACGTCCTAGTGAACCAACTACCTCAGGTCCCAGTAGCCAGCAGAATTTACAGCGATATTTGGTGGGGCCCAATGCCGTTCTAAGGATGGTAAGGCCTGAGCAGGTACAGGCATTAGTCAATTGGGTGGCCGACAGTGGATCCAGCACGTTCACATTATCTCCCACCCAGTCTTCTGCAGAAAGAGCACAGATGGCGCATGAAAACCAAGCCCATCGGTCTGTCACATCACCCCCATGCATATCAGGGAAACTGTCTGAGCCTCAAGTTATGCAGCAGTCTCTTATGCTGTTTGAAGACTCTGCTGCCAGGGTTTCCCAAGGGCATCCACCTAGCCCTTCCCCAGGGGTGGAAGAGATAGAATGCACTAACGCACAACCACTTATTTTTCCTGATGATGAGGACATGGGAATACCACCTCAGCACGTCTCTGATGATGACGAAACACAGGTGCCAACTGCTGCGTCTTTCTGCCGTGTGCAGACTGAACAGGAGGTCAGGGGTCAAGACTGGGTGGAAGACGATGCAGGGGACGATGAGGTCCTAGACCCCACATGGAATGAAGGTCGTGCCACTGACTTTCAGAGTTCGGAGGAAGAGGCAGTGGTGAGACCGAGCCAACAGCGTAGCAAAAGAGAGAGCAGTGGGCAAAATCAGAACACCCGCCGCCAAGAGACTCCGCCTGCTACTGACCGCCGCCATCTGGGACCGAGCACCCCAAAGGCAGCTTCAAGGAGTTCCCTGGCATGGCACTTCTTCAAACAATGTGCTGACGACAAGACACGAGTGGTTTGCACGCTGTGCCATCAGAGCCTGAAGCGAGGCATTAACGTTCTGAACCTTAGCACAACCTGCATGACCAGGCACCTGCATGCAAAGCATGAACTGCAGTGGAGTAAACACCTTAAAAACAAGGAACTCAATCAGGCTCCCCCTGCTATCTCTTCTGCTGCTGCCGCCGCCTGGGCCTCTTTTGCTGCTGCCGCCGCCTCGGTCTCTTCCTCCGCCTCTGGAGGAACGTTGGCACCTGCCGCCCTGCGTCACCAAGCATCTCAACCATGTCACACGGCAGCGTTCAGCTCTCCATCTCACAAACATTTGAGAGAAAGTGTAAATTCCCACCTAGCCACCCTCGATCCCTGGCCCTGAATGGCAGCATTTCTAAACTACTGGCCTATGAAATGCTGTCATTTAGGCTGGTGGACACACACAGCTTCAAACAGCTCATGTCGCTTGCTGTCCCACAGTATGTTGTTCCCAGCCGGCACTACTTCTCCAAGAGAGCCGTGCCTTCCCTGCACAACCAAGTGTCGGATAAAATCAAGTGTGCACTGCGCAACGCCATCTGTGGCAAGGTCCACCTAACCACAGATACGTGGACCAGTAAGCACGGCCAGGGACGCTATATCTCCCTAACTGCACACTGGGTAAATGTAGTGGCGGCTGGGCCCCAGGCGGAGAGCTGTTTGGCGCACATCCTTCCGCCGCCAAGGATCGCAGGGCAACATTCTTTGCCTCCTGTCTCCTCCTCCTCCTACTCGGCTTCCTCCTCCTCTTCTTCCACCTGCTCATCCAGTCAGCCACACACCTTCACCACCAACTTCAGCACAGCCCAGGGTAAACGTCAGCAGGCCGTTCTGAAACTCATATGTTTGGGGGACAGGCCCCACACCGCACAGGAGTTGTGGCGGGGTATAGAACAACAGACCGACGAGTGGTTGCTGCCGGTGAGCCTCAAGCCCGGCGTGGTGGTGTGCGATAATGGGCGAAATCTCGTTCCAGCTCTGGGACTAGCCGGTTTGACGCACATCCCTTGCCTGGCGCATGTGCTGAACTTGGTGGTGCAGAAGTTCATTCGCAACTACCCCGACATGTCAGAGCTGCTGCATAAAGTGCGGGCCGTCTGTTCGCGCTTCCGGCGTTCACACCCTGCCGCTGCTCGCCTGTCTTCGCTACAGCGTAACTTCGGCCTTCCCGCTCACCGCCTCATATGCGACGTGCCCACCAGGTGGAACTCCACCTTGCATATGCTGGACAGACTGTGCGAGCAGCAGCAGGCCATAGTGGAGTTTCAGCTGCAGCACGCACGGGTCAGTCGCACTGCGGATCAGACCCACTTCACCACTAATGACTGGGCCTCCATGCGAAACCTGTGTGCCCTGTTGCGCTGTTTCGAGTACTCCACCAACATGGCCAGTGGCGATGACGCCGTTATCAGCGTTACAATACCACTTCTATGTCTCCTTGAGAAAACACTTAGGGCGATGATGGAAGAGGAGGTGGCCCAGGAGGAAGAGGAGGAAGAGGGGTCATTTTTAGCACTTTCAGGCCAGTCTCTTCGAAGTGACTCAGAGGGAGGTTTTTTGCAACACCAGAGGCCAGGTACAAATGTGGCCAGACAGGGCCCACTACTGGAGGACGAGGAGGACGAGGATGAGGAGGAGGTGGAGGAGGATGAGGATGAAGCATGTTCACAGCGGGGTGGCACCCAAAGCAGCTCGGGCCCATCACTGGTGCGTGGCTGGGGGGAAACACAGGACGATGACGATACGCCTCCCACAGAGGACAGCTTGTCCTTACCTCTGGGCAGCCTGGCACACATGAGCGACTACATGCTGCAGTGCCTGCGCAACGACAGCAGAGTTGCCCACATTTTAACGTGTGCGGACTACTGGGTTGCCACCCTGCTGGATCCCCGGTACAAAGACAATGTGCCCACCTTACTTCCTACACTGGAGCGTGATAGGAAGATGCGCGAGTACAAGCGCACGTTGGTAGACGCGCTACTGAGAGCATTCCCAAATGTCACAGGGGAACCAGTGGAAGCCCAAGGCGAAGGCAGAGGAGGAGCAAGAGGTCGCCAACGCAGCTGTGTCACGGCCAGCTCCTCTGAGGGCAGGGTTAGCATGGCAGAGATGTGGAAAAGTTTTGTCACCACGCCACAGCTAACTGCACCACCACCTGATACGGAACGTGTTAGCAGGAGGCAACATTTCACTAACATGGTGGAACAGTACCTGTGCACACCCCTCCACGTACTGACTGATGGTTCGGCCCCATTCAACTTCTGGGTCTCCAAATTGTCCACGTGGCCAGAGCTAGCCTTTTATGCCTTGGAGGTGCTGGCCTGCCCGGCGGCCAGCGTTTTGTCTGAACGTGTATTCAGCACGGCAGGGGGCGTCATTACAGACAAACACAGCCGCCTGTCTACAGCCAATGTGGACAAGCTGACGTTCATAAAAATGAACCAGGCATGGATCCCACAGGACCTGTCCATCCCTTGTGCAGATTAGATATTAACTACCTCCCCTTAACAATATATTATTCTACTCCAGGGCACTTCCTCATTCAATACTATTTTTATTTTCATTTTACCATTATATTGCGGGGCAACCCAAACTTGAATGAACCTCTCCTCTGCCTGGGTGCCGGGGCCTAAATATGTGACAGTGGCCTGTTCCAGTGGTGGGTGACGTGAAGCCTGATTCTCTGCTATGACATGAAGACTGATTCTGCGCTGACATAAGGCCAGATTCTCTGTTACGGGACCTCTCTCCTCTGTCTGGGTGTCGGGGCCTAAATATGTGACAGTGGCCTGTTCCAGTGGTGGGTGACGTGAAGCCTGATTCTCTGCTATGACATGAAGACAGATTCTGCGCTGACATAAGGCCAGATTCTCTGTTACGGGACCTCTCTCCTCTGTTTTGGTGCCGGGGCCTAAATATGTGACAGTGGCCTGTTCCAGTTGTGGGTGACGTGAAGCCTGATTCTCTGCTATGACATGAAGACTGATTCTGCGCTGACATAAGGCCAGATTCTCTGTTACGGGACCTCTCTCCTCTGTCTGGGTGCCGGGGCCTAAATATGTGACAGTGGCCTGTTCCAGTGGTGGGTAACGTGAAGCCTGATTCTCTGCTATGACATGAAGACTGATTCTGCGCTGACATAAGGCCAGATTCTCTGTTACGGGACCTCTCTCCTCTGTCTGGGTGCCGGGGCCTAAATATGTGACAGTGGCCTGTTCCAGTGGTGGGTGACGTGAAGCCTGATTCTCTGCTATGACATGAAGACAGATTCTGCGCTGACATAAGGCCAGATTCTCTGTTACGGGACCTCTCTCCTCTGTCTGGGTGCCGGGGCCTAAATATGTGACAGTGTGCCTGTTCCAGTGGTGGGTGACGTGAAGCCTGATTCTCTGCTATGACATGAAGACAGATTCTGTGCTGACATAAGGCCAGATTCTCTGTTACGGGACCTCTCTCCTCTGTCTGGGTGCCTGGCCTAAATATGTGACAGTGGCCTGTTCCAGTGGGTGGGTGACGTGAAGCCTGATTCTCTGCTATGACATGAAGACTGATTCTGTGCTGACATAAGGCCAGATTCTCTGTTACGGGACCTCTCTCCTCTGTCTGGGTGCCTGGGCCTAAATATGTGACAGTGGTCTGTTCCAGTGGGTGGGTGACGTGAAGCCTGATTCTCTGCTATGACATGAAGACTGATTCTGCGCTGACATAAGGCCAGATTCTCTGTTACGGGACCTCTCTCCTCTGTCTGGGTGCCGGGGCCTAAATATGTGACAGTGGCCAGTTCCAGGGGTGGGTGACGTGAAGCCTGATTCTCTGCTATGACATGAAGACAGATTCTGTGCTGACATAAGGCCAGATTCTCTGTTACGGGACCTCTCTCCTCTGTCTGGGTGCCGGGGCCTAAATATGTGACAGTGGCCTGTTCCAGTGGTGGGTGACGTGAAGCCAGATTCTCTGCTATGGCATGAAGAGACTGATTCTGCGCTGACATGAAGCCAGATTCTCTGCTATGGCATGAAGAGACTGATTCTCTGCTGACATGAAGCCAGATTCTTTGCTATGGCATGAAGAGACTGATTCTCTGCTGACGTGAAGCCAGATTCTCTGCTATGGGACCTCTGTCCAATTGATATTGGTTAATTTTTATTTTTTTTAATTTTTATTTTAATTCATTTCCCTATCCACATTTGTTTGCAGGGGATTTACCTACATGTTGCTGCCTTTTGCAGCCCTCTAGCTCTTTCCTGGGCTGTTTTACAGCCTTTTTAGTGCCCAAAAGTTCGGGTCCCCATTGACTTCAATGGGGTTCGGGTTCGGGACGAAGTTCGGGTCGGGTTCGGATCCCGAACATTTCTGGGAAGTTCGGCCGAACTTCTCGAACCCGAACATCCAGGTGTTCGCTGAACTCTATGAACAACTCATCCAGGAAGAGTATAAACCGCAAAGTGAGGCAGTATGGTAGGGGATATAAAGGGAGACAATTAGTGTAAATAGGTGACAGCTGGGAGAAGGAAAGGAGATGACAAAGTGAAACCAAAACAAAGAACGTCATGCAAGAGGTAGCAAAGAACGTCTAACAGACCTTCTCACAGTGCTGGCGGTGACAGTATGTCTCGGTACATCTGTGGCAGTTCTAGGGGATATAACACTGATAGAGTCACTTGTAGAGAAGGATCTGGGTGTCCTTGTAGATCGTAGATTAAATAACAGCATACAATTCAATTAGCTGCTTCTAAGGCTACCAGGATATTGTCATTTATTAAACAAGGCATGGACTCGCAGGGCAGGGATGTAATGTTACCACTTTACAAAGCTTTGGTGCGGCCTCATCTGGAATATGCAGTTCAGTTCTGGGCACCAGTCCATAGAAAGGACACTCTGCAGCTGTAAAAAGTACAGATAAGGGGCATGGAGGGTCTTAGTTATAAAGATAGATTAAAATAATTAAATGTATTTAGTCTTGAGAAGAGATGTCTAAGGTGGGACATGATTAACCTATACAAATATATAAATGGGCCGTACAAAAAATACAGTGAAAAACTGTTCCATGTCAAATGCCCTCAAAAGACAAGAGGGCACTGCCTCCGATTGGAGAAGAAAAAGTTCAGTTTCCAGAAGTGTCATAACTTCTTTACTGCAAGAACTGTGAATCTGTGGAATAGACTTCCTCAGGACATGGTCACAGCAGGAACAGTGGACAATTTAAAAAAAGGTTTATATGAATTTTTAAAAGTAAATTACATTAATGCTTATGAAAATGTGTAGAACTCTAAATCTCACTTCCTTCTGGGATTCGTGTCCCCACTTATCCGTTGCTTAAACTTGATGGACTTATGTCTTTTTCAACCGTATTAACTATGTAACTATGTAACCTGGTTTAACCTAATTCTGATGAATGTCTAGATTAGTGGCAATATACTCTGCTCTCTGAAACAATGAGAAAAGCTGTAGAATTTATAGCATGGCTCAGGGGAGTTTATGCATACGGCCAGGCACATACAAGTATAGATGCAAATGCACCTGATAGATACAGTCAGTGCAATCATTATCCAAAGAATAAATGTCAGCGCTTCAGTTGTTAACAAGACTGCAGAACTGGATTTTGCCTACAGCAGCTGCTTTTCCCAGGTGTGAATGGTGTCTCCCTGTACTCTGTATGTGCTCAGGACTTACAGGAGGCCTCAATTATATAAAAAACAAATGGTAACAAGAATATTATGCAACACGTATCAACACAGGCAGGTAAAACATAGTAGAAAATCGCAGATAGCTGACAGGAACTGAATTAAGATGGCAAATGGATGGTGGCACAAATAGATGATGGAGATATCAGTGAGGTAATACAGCAGATAAGATGACGATGACAGTCAGGTAAGGCTACTTTCACACTTGCAGCAGAGTGATCCGGCAAGCAGTTCCGTCGCCGGCAAAACGTATGCCAACTTATGGCATTTGTAAGACTGTTCAGGATCCGGATCAGTCTGAAAAATGCCTGATCTGTCTTACAAATGCATTGAAATGCCGGATCCGTCTTTCCGGTGTCATCCGGAAAAACGAATCCGGCATTTATTTTTCTCACCTTTTTTTTGGCCTGCTTACTTTGAATGCCGGATTCAGCACTAATACATTCCTATGTAAAAAAAAATGCCGGATTCAAAATTCATGGGGATAAAACTGATCAGTTATTTTCCGGTATAGAGCCCCTAGGACGGAAATCTATGCCGGAAAAGAAAATCGCTAGTGTCAAAGTACCCTAATGAAGCAGATGGATGAAGATAACCAGGGATAACAAACAGACAGTAACTGACCCTGAATCTTTTACTGAATCTTTCCCTAGATATATCCCAGAAGATATCCCTATGGGAAAAATCCAAATCTGATCACAAAGAACAAAAGGGCCTAATATCAAATAGACTAGAAAACGATTGAGCATAGATGAACTGGAATGAAAGCAAATAATATATCAGGGGCGTAGTAAAGGGGGAGCAGACCTTGGCGCAGAGGCTGGAAGGGGAAGGGGGTAACCACCCAGCAGTTCTTTTCACTGCCGGGCAGTTTGTTTCCATAGTGAAACAGGGAGCCATCTGCTCCCTGCTTCACTCTTCTGCTGATCTCCGGTGCTGCCCCCTGAGGCTGCACATCATACTGCTGGCTGTGTGGGAGGAGTGCTGAAAGCCCGGAAATCAGCCTCCTGCACAGCTAGCAGCGCAATGTTTGTGGGAGCACTTCGTCAGGTCAGGGAAGCAGGTAAGTATTTGTGGTTTTTTTTTCATTCATTGAGCTGGAGAGGGCATGGGGGCCTCAAGGAGGACATACCTACAGTGAAGGGGCACATATAGTAACATAGTAACATAGTTTATAAGGCCGAAAAAATACATTTGTCCATCCAGTTTGGCCTGTTATCCTGCAAGTTGATCCAGAGGAAAGCAAAAAAAAACTGAGGTAGAAGCCAATTTTCCCCACTTAAGGGGAAAAAAATTCCTTCCCGACTCCAATCAGGCAATCAGAATAACTCCCTGGATCAACGACCCCTCTCTAGTAGCTATAGCCTGTAATATTATTACACTCCAGAAATACATCCAGGCCCCTCTTGAATTCCTTTATTGTACTCACCATCACCACCTCCTCAGGCAGAGAGTTCTATAGTCTTACTGCTCTTACCGTATAGAATCCTTTTCTATGTTTGTGTACAAACCTTCTTTCCTCCAGACGCAGAGGATGTCCCCTCGTCACAGTCCTGGGGATAAATAGATGATGGGAGAGATCTCTGTACTGACTCCTGATATATTTATACATAGTAATTAGATCTCCCCTCAGTTGTCTTTTTTCTAAAGTGAATAACCCTAATGCTGATAGTCTTTCAGGGTACTGTAGTCCCCCCAGTCCAGTTATAACTTTAGTTGCCCTCCTCTGTACCCTCTCCAGCTCAGCTATGTCCACCTTGTTCACAGGAGCCCAGAACTGTACACAGTACTCCTTGTGTGGTGTGACTAGTGATTTGTAAAGTGGTAGGACTATGTTCTCATCCCGGGCATCTATACCCCTTTTGATGCAACCCATTATCTTATTGGCCTTGGCAGCAGCTGCCTGACACTGGTTTTTGCAGCTTAGTTTACTGTTCACTAAAATTCTTAGGTCCTTTTCCATGTCAGTGTTACCCAGTGTTTTACCATTTAGTATGTACGGGTGATTTGCATTATTCTTTCCTATGTGCATAACCTTACATTTGTCAGTGTTAAACCTCATCTGCCACTTCTCTGCCCAAGCCTCTAATCTATCCAGATCCCTCTGTAGCAGTTTACTGTCCTCTTTCGTGTCAATTACTTTAAACAGTTTAGTGTCATCTACAAAAATTTATATTTTACTGTGCAAGCCTTCTACAAGATCATTAATAAATATATTGAAGAGAATAGGGTCCAATACTGACCCCTGAGGCACCCCACTAGTGACAGTGACCCAATCTGAGTGTGTACCGTTAATAACCACCCTCTGTTTTCTATCACTCAGCCAGTTACTTACCCACGTACAGACATTTTCTCTTAGTCCAAGCATTCTCATTTTATATACTAACCTTTTATGCGGTACAGTGTCAAATGCTTTGGAGAAGTCGAGATATACAACATCAATTGATTCGCCTCTGTCAAGTATAGAACTTACCTCCTCATAGAAACTGATTAAATTAGTTTGGCATGACCGATCCCTCATGAAGACATGCTGATATGGCGTTATTTGCTTATTTTCATTGACGTACTCCAAGATAGCATCTCTTAGAAAACCTTCAAACAGTTTACCCACGACAGATGTTAAACCTACCGGCCTATAGTTTCCTGGCTCTCTTTTTGTACCCTTTTTGAATATTGGCACCACATTTGCGATGCGCCAATCCTGTGGAACACTCCCTGTCAGTATAGTCCTTAAATATCAGAAATAAGGGTCTGGCTATGACATTACTTAATTCTTTTAGGATACGGGGGTGTATACCATCTGGTCCTGGCGATTTGTCTATTTTAATCTTTTTAAGACGCTGCTGTACTTCTTTTTCGGTCAGACAGGGAACTTTTAATGGGGAATTAACTTTTACATTCTGCATTTCATCTGGCAGCTTATTTTCTTTAGTGAATACAGTGGAGAAAAAAATATTTAATAGCTTTGCTTTCTCCTCATCGCTCTTTGCAACTCCCCCCTCATCACTCTGTAAAGGGCTGAATCCTTCAGATTTATACTTTTTACCACTTATATAATTGAAGAACATTTTAGGGTTAGTTTTGCTCTCTTTGGCAATTAACCTCTCGGTCTCTAGTTTGGCTGATTTCATTTTATTTTTTACTTATTCTATTTTTTTCCTTATAGTTTTTCAGTGCTTCCTCGCTCCCCTTCTGTTTTAATGATTTAAATGCTTTATTTTTGTCATTTATTGCTTTCTTTACAGTTCTATTTATCCACATTGGTTTCTTCTTGTTCCTTAACCTTTTATTCCCATAAGGTAAGTACCTCTCACAATTAGATTTTAGGATGCTTTTAAATATATCCCATTTTGTGGCTGTATTTTTATTTTTGAGGACTTTGTCCCAGTTAGTTAGGCCCATAGCCTCTCTTAGTCGGCTAAATTTAGCTTTTTTGAAGGTTGGTATTTTTGTTCCTCCCTGAAGAAACAGTCTTTTGAATGATAATTGGAAGGTTATTACTTTATGGTCACAATTTCCCAGGGGTCCCCCAACCTGCACATCTGTTGTTCTGTCAGGTCTATTGGTTAATACTAAGTCCAGTATGGCCGTCCCTCTAGTCGGGTCCTGAACCAGTTGGGAAAGGTAATTGTCTTTGGTTATTGCCAAGAACCTGTTTCCTTTATAAGATATACAGGTTTCAGTTTCCCAGTCTATATCTGGGTAGTTGAAGTCCCCCATAATAACCACTTCTTTATGATTTGCCGCCTCGTCTATCTCGTTCAGTAGTAGATTTTCTGTGGACTCTGATATATTAGGTGGTTTATATTAAACTCCTATTAGTAATTTATTATTGTTTTTGCCTCCATGTATTTCTACCCACAGTGACTCCATATGTTCATGTCCCTCACTTATATCTTTCCTGAGTGTGGGCTTTAGACAGGACTTTACATAAAGGCAAACCCCTCCTCCTCTCTGATTTTGGCGATCCTTTTTAAACAGACTGTAACCTTGTACATTAACTGCCCAGTCATAGCTATCATCCAGCCATGTCTCAGTTATTCCCACTATGTCATATTCCTTCTCACACATCACTAATTCCAGTTCCCCAGTTTTATTAGTCAGGTTTCTGGCATTAGTATACATACATTTAAGAGGTTTATGTATATTTTTTACCCTACACTTTTACTTCTGAACTGTTCTAGTCCCATATCTGGGCATAAGTACAGTGAGGGGGCACAAAGGTAGGCATACCTACTGTGACGGGCACAAAGGTGGAAATAACTACTATGAGTGGGCACAAAAGTGGGCATAACTACTGTGAGGGGGCACAAAGATGGGCATAACTACTGTGACAAGCACAACGGTGGGTATAACTACTGTGAAGGGGCACAAAGGTGGGCATAACTACTGTGACAGGCACAAAGGTGGACATAACTACTGTGAAGGGGCACAAAGATGGGCATAACTACTGTGAAGGGGCACAAAGGTGGGCATAACTACTGTGAGGGGGCACAAAGATGGGCATAACTACTGTGACAAGCACAAAGGTGGGTATAACTACTGTGAAGGGGCACAAAGGTGGGCATAACTACTGTGAAGGGGCACAAAGATGGGCATAACTACTGTGAAGGGGACAAAGGTGGGCATAACTACAGTGAGGGGCCACAAGGAGGACATAACTACTGTGAAGGGGCACAAAGGTGGTATAACTACTGTGACGGGCACAAAGGTGGGCAGGACTACTGTGACGAGCACAAAGTTGGGTATAACTACAGTGATGAGCACAAAGGTGGATATAACTACAGTGAGGGGCCACAAGGAGGACAGAACTACTGTCAAGGGGCACAAAGGTGGGCATAACTACAGTGAGGGGCCACAAGGGGGACATAACTACTGTGAAGGGGCACCAAGGTGGGCATAACTACTGTGAGGGGGCACAAAGGTGGGTATAACTACTGTGACAAGCACAAAGGTGGGTATAACTACTGTGACAAGCACAAAGGGGGTATAACTACTGTGATGAGCACAACAGTGGGCATAACTACAGTGAGGGGCCACAAGGAGGACATAACTACTGTGAGCGGGCACAAAGGTGGGCATATCTAATGTAAAGGGGCACAAAGATGGGCATAACTAATGTGGTGGGGTCACAAGGTGGGCATAACTACTGTGAGGGAGGCACAATGTTGGCATTTCAGCTGTCGCAGGAGCGGGGGGGGGGGGGGGGTGCTTTTGTGAAAATCTGAATCCTTGCTCCGGGTGCAGGAAAGCCTAGCTATACCTCTGAATATATTCAAAGAGCAAGGACACAAACAAGCTTCAAGACTCAGAAACAAGATCTGGGCTAGAAATAATGATAAGAACCAAACTACACAGACATAGAACACGTACACAAGGAACTAGACAGTAGATACACTGATTTGCTGGATAGAAATACACAGAGCTTAATGTATCACTGGTAAGTTCACAGTAAAGAAATATTTAAAGAATGGATATCCAGTCAGGAACTGATTAGATGACACACAGTAATAGATCAGCTTTGAGACATAACACTGCAGGTGAAATCATGCAGTGTGTCTATATCACAATGCCATACTGTGCAAAACCCATGATACTTTACAGTACAAAAATACAATATAGTACCTTCAGATAAGTGAGTAAATTAACAGATTAACACATGCTACAGATGCTATTGCAATATTTAGCTGTAGAGCTAAGATCGGTAAAGGTATTCCATGGCTGTAATAGGCCAGAGCCTGTGCAAGGCTTCTAGTCCTATTACTGGTATAGGCAGATGGCAACACTGGATTGGAATATACTAATTCTTGTTTTCTGTAATGAATAAAATTCCATTACTTAATGCAAGGGCCATCTAATAATCTAACCCTTGGGGGCCTAAATAAAGTTAAAAAAAAAAAAGTTTTTTAACCCCTTAAGGACTCAGCCCTATTTCACCTTAAGGACTTGGCCATTTTTTGCAAATCTGACCAGTGTCACTTTAAGTGCTGATAACTTTAAAACGCTTTGCCTTATCCAGGCCATTCTGATATTGTTTTTTGTCACATATTGTACTTCATGACACTGGTAAAATGAAGTCAAATAAATCCATTTTTATTTATAAAAAAATACCAAATTTACCAAAAATGTGTAAAAAAATAGCAAATTTCCAAGTTTCAATTTCTCTACTTCTATAATACATAGTAATACCTCCAAAAATACTTATTACTTTACATTCCCCATATGTCTACTTCATGTTTGGATCATTTTGGGAATGATATTTTATTTTTTGGGGACGTTAAAAGGCTTAGAAGTTTAGAAGCAAATCTTGAAATTTTTCAGAAATTTTGAAAAACCCAATTTTTAGGGACCAGTTCAGGTCTGAAGTCACTTTGCGAGGCTTACATAATAGAAACCACCCAAAAGTGACCCCATTCTGTAAACTACACCCCTCAAGGTATTCAAAACTGATTTTACAAACGTCGCTAACCCTTTAGGTGTTCCACGAGAATTTATAGAAAATAGAGATACAATTTAAAAATTTCACTTTTTTGTCAGATTTTCCATTTTAATAATTTTTTTCCAGGTACAAAGCAAGGGTAAACAGCCAAACCAAACAATATTTATGGCCCTGATTCTGTAGTTTACAGAAACGCCCCATATGTGGTCGTAAACTGCTGTACGGGCACACGGTAGGGCGCAGAAGGAAAGGAATGCCATACGGTTTTTGGAAGGCAGGTTTTGCTGGACTGGTTTTTTTGACACCATGTCCAATTTGAAGCCCCCCTGATGCACCCCTAGAGTAGAAATTTCCAAAAAAGTGACCCCATTTTAGAAACTACGGGATAGGGTGGCAGTATTGTTGGTACTAATTTAGGGTGCATATGATTTTTGGTTGCTCTATATTACACTTTTTGTGAGGCAAGGTAACAAGAAATAGCTGTTATAGCACCGTTTTTATTTTTTGTTATTTACAACATTCATCTGACAGGTTAGATCATGTGATATTTTTATAGACCAGGTTGTCACGGATGCGGCGATACCTAACATGTATACTTTTTTTTATTTATGTAAGTTTTACACAATGATTTCTTTTTTGAAACAAAAAAAAATCATGTTTTAGTGTTTCCATAGTCTGAGAGCCATAATTTTTTCAGTTTTTGGGCAATTACCTTGGGTAGGGTATAATTTTTGCGGGATGAGATGATGGTTTTATTGGCACCATTTTGGGGTGCGTGTGACTTTTTGATCGCTTGCTATTACACTTTTTGTGATGTAAAGTGACAAAAAAATGGCTTTTTTTACACCGTTTTGATTTAAAAAATTTTACGGTATTTACCTGAGGGGTTAGGTCATGTGATATTTTTATAGAGCAAGTTATTAAGGACGCTGCGATACCTAATATGTATACTTTTTTTTTATTTATGTAAGTTTTACACAATGATTTCATTTTTGAAGCAAAAAAAATCATGTTTTAGTGTCTCCATATTCTGAGAGCCATAGTTTTTTCAGTTTTTGGCCGATTATCTTAGGCTACTTTCACATTAGCGTTTTTCTTTTCCGGCATAGAGTCCCGTCAAAGGGGCTCTATACCAGAAAAGAACTGATCAGTTTTATCCCCATGCATTCTGAATGGAGAGCAATCCGTTCAGTTTGCATCAGGATGTCTTCGGTTCAGTCATTTTGACTGATCAGGCAAAAGAGAAAACCGCAGCATGCTACGGTTTTATCTCCGGCGAAAAAAACTGAAGACTTGCCTGAATGCCGGATCCGGCATTTTTTTCCATAGGAATGTATTAGTGCCGGATCCGGCATTCAAAATACCGGAATGCCGGATCCGTCCTTCCGGTCTGCACATGCGCAGACCTTTAAAAATGAGAAGAAAAAAAATACCGGATCCGTTTTGCCTGATGACACCGGAAAAACGGATCCGGTATTGCAATGCATTTTTCTGACTGATCAGGCATTTTTAAGACTGATCAGGATCCTGATCAGTCGGAAAAATGCCTGATCAGTCAGAAAAAATGACATCCGTTTGCATACAGTTTGCCTGATCAGGCAGTCAGTTCAGGCAACGGAACTGCCTGCCCGAATCAAACAACGCGGGATGAGATGAAGGTTTGATTGGCACCATGACTTTTTGATCGCTTGCTATTACACTTTTTGTGAAGTAAGGTGACAAAAAATGGTTTATTTAGCACAGTTTTTATTTTTTATTTTTTACGGTGTTTATCTGAGGGGTTAGGTCATGTGATGTATTTATGTAAGTTTTACACAATATCATTTTTGAAACAAAAAAAATTATGTTTTAGTGTCTCCATATTCTGAGCCATAGTTTTTTTTTTTTTGGGCGATTGTCTCAGGTAGGGGCTCATTTTTTGCGGGATGAGGTGACGGTTATATTGGTACTATTTTGGTGGGCAAACGCCTTTTTGCTGTTATACTTTTTGTGATGTAAGGTGGGAAAAAAAATTGTTTATTTAGCACAGGTTTTTTTTTTTTTTTTTTACGGTGTTCATCTGAGGGGTTAGGTCATGTGATATGTTTATAGAGCCGGTCGATACGGACGCGGTGATACCTAATATGTTAATAACTTTTTTTTTTTTTCCTATTTTTTCCCAATTTTTTTTACTTTATTTGGGGAAAATGACGTTTTTGTTTATTTTTACTTGAAACTTTTAATTTTGGGGGGAAAACTTTATTTTTTTCAGCTTTTTTTTAACCTTATTTTTTGTCCCACTTTGGGACTTCAACTTTTGGGGGTCTAATCCCTTTTACAATGCATTCCAATACTTCTGTATTGGAATGCATTGGCTGTATGAGTAATACTGTGAGTATTACTCATACAGCTTCCGGCCTGTGAGATCCAGGGGGCTGGATCTCACAGGCTCGTCACCGGAAGGCAGCGCAGATGCCTAAGGAAGGCATCGCGCTGCCTTCCATGCCATCGGGTCCCCCCTACAGCCGCATGGGGACCCGATGGCACCTCTGATCACCGCCGCCGCATAAGGTAAAAGCCGCAAACCGCAGGTCTGAATTGACCTGCAGTTTGCGGTGATCGCTGACACGGGGGGCGTTGTGACAGGATGCCCGCTGAATGATTTCAGCGGACATCCTGTTCCGATCACCGCCCGCAACGCCGCAATCTAGTTTTAAACTTAGGACGTACCGGTACGTCCTGGGTCCTTAAGGACTCGGCAAACATGGCATACCGGTACGTCCTAAGTCCTTAAGGGGTTAAAAATGTAAAAATTCAAATCCCTCTTTCCCCAAAATTAAAATAAATATATAATAAATATAAAAATGTTATGGGCTTCAGAATATGGCTGTAATGGGCAGTGGTTGTGGACCCGCTGTACAAGCGAATATTGATTTGGCTTTGGGCTAGTCCTAAGGACATTATCCTGATAAACAGAAAATGGCTCAGTACTTAACAGGTTAACAGGCTGCTTGATTATGCATCTCCTGGTTTTGATTTTAATTTACTCCCCTTTATTGGTTTTGTTCTAGGTTTTAATTGTTTGCCTACAGGTCTTGATTTTGGTTACAGGAACACTATACACATTTCCTCCCTTTATCTCCTTTTCTTTGGTAGTAGATAATAATTAGTGAGAAATATCTAAATAAATTTTCTCTCTGTGTTTTAGGAACTAAGCCATATCCCCTCTTCTTCCCTCCCTCATGTCTCTGGCTCTAAGACAACTGGCTGGAGCATGATCCTCCCCACTGTGGTCTATCGACAGTAGGACAACATGATAGTTAGGCCGCACCTCTTTGCTAATACCCATCCACCTCCTCAGTCAACTGGAAGCCATTTATGGCAGAGATAAGCAGGATCTTAACCCTTGTATTCCCTGCTGGATTTCTACAAGACCTTGCGTCATGTGATTTCAATGAAGAAAGGGCAGCATTGCTTCGTAGTAGTGCTTAGGAGTACAGAAATATTCATATTCAGACCCTAAATGAATGATCACTCTTGACACTTGTCATAATTAAGAGGTTTTCCTTGAAAATATGTTTATCAACTATCAACAGGATAAGTGATAAATGTATGATCGATGGGAACCCCACCTGTAGGATCCCAACTGATCATTAAAACAGGGGTCCTGAGTACTCCGTTCCTCTTCACCACATAACTGCAGTTTGAAAAAGGCTCAGGCTTGAGCCGAAACTAGTCACTGATGATGTTATTATGCTTTGAATAAAAGTCTCTTCATATCGTCAAGAAAGTGAGTGCCGGTCCTTCTTCGCTATATACTAGTGGGATAATACTTCCCTGGACTCATGCACCATGTGCAAACCGCAGTGCCCACCCCTCTTCTTCGATGCTCAGTTGTGTCTATCAGACCTATGGAAGTTGTAATGGAGCAGATGTTGCATGCTCAACCGTCATTGCATTCAAACTTCTCACTGTGGTCGTTTGAAGAGGAGAAACTAGGGACTCAGTGGGTGTCCCAGCAGTAGCACCAACAATCATACATTTATCACTTATCTTGTAAAAAACCTGTTTCATGAAATTATTATTATTATGACAGTACGTCTCGCTTCTGCTTGATTTGTCAGAAGTCTTGTTGCGTATTCCTTGCTGCTCAGTTACCATTTCTTTGTATCTTTTTCTTAAACTGTGTGACTGTTTGCATTTGTAAGTCACTATATCTCCCGGGGTCCTAGGTACTGAAATTGTACAGCATGCTCTTGAGGCTGGTACACATTATACTTATGGTATTCAGTTATGTGCAACCAAGCATGCATTGACATCTACAAATAAAGATGAACACGAATGAGTTATGTATTATTTATATCTTTGGATTTTGTGAATTTTCAGCCCTTCAGTTCTTGTATGGGAAAAAAATGTGCTTATATTCTGTCCAGAGATTGTGCATTCAAAGCACTAGTTTTGTGAAATTAGATAAACCTTGCATTTGGAAGCAGTGGGAAGAGTTTACAGCTCTGCTGTCTGCCTGCATTAACTGCAAATCAAGAGTAGAAGGTACTGTCACGCTTCGGTGTAGGAGGTAAACTCCACACCGAGCATAAAAAGGAAGGGAGAACAGGGAATCAGGCCTGAGAACTAGGGAAGGAAGATGGACACCTCTTAGTCAAACCCGAACCAAAATCCTGACTGACTACCAGTATGAACAGACCCCAGAGGAAGGTGTGTTCATACACAGGAATACCTAGAGTCCGATCTAACCCTATAGGACCCTGGTACTAATGGCAGGGACGAGACTACTTGTTCCTCCCAAAGGAAGGACGAACAGGAGTCTCCTTCTGGCCTAATAGAAACAATAGAGAAATGCAACACACAGAACCCAAACAAAGTACAAAAGGGAAAGGAAAGACTTAACTTCAAAGGGGCTATAGAAGCACCAGGAACTCTGCAGAGATCCACACACCAGCAATCCACAACTGAAAATGAAGCTATAAACCGCACAGTATTGTGGGAGAAGCAACTATAAATAAGGAAGGGAATGACCACATTAGCAACACCTGAGGCAAGGGGTGTGGCCATTACCAGAAACAAGACAGATGCCTATTAATCCACAAAGAAAACCTGTCTGATCAAACCACTTGTTGCCAGTCTCACTGATCTCCTGCCACCTGTCGAGGGAACATCCATGACAGGTACAGTGTGTATTGCTGAGACAGTCACCAAGAGAATCCACTCCTATGATGCAATATGAATAACACATGTCAGCAGGATAACTAAGCCTGAAAAACTTGCATAACTGCACAACATTTAATATTTCATTGCATAGTTTTTCAGGCAAAGCAATCGAAGTGAAATTCGTTCCAAAGTTTAGGAAAACTTTAATTCACAGTGATTCTGAATTTCCTCACGCTTCACAATAACAAAAGAGTTTTTCCTAAAACGGCAGCTGCACATGTTATGAAGTGAAAGTAAGAAGCCCGGGAACATGAGATCACCCATAATGCAGTGCAGCCAGCCAATCCACAGATAGCTGTGATGTCACAGCCCTATAAAAGCCTCATCCCGTGTGGTCTCCGCCATTTCACTTTGAGCTGTGCATAGGGAGAGATGTGGCATACGCTCATGCGCTAGGGACAGTGTTGCTGAAAATTATTAATAGAAGAATATTCGAGAAGGAAGACTGCAGGGAGAGCGCAGGAATAGAGCAGGAAGACTGCAGGGAGAATGCAGGGACAGTGCAGGGAGACTTATTCTGCATTAGATTTATTTATTCCTACATTTACTTATTCCTAAATCAGGCGTAAACTAAGATATGTAATTCAATAGCAATAAGATGGAAGCCTTTATTATTCCAGTGCCAGCGTGCCAACTAATACCATCCAGTCTGCACCCTTTAGGGGAACTAGGTCTTAATGATGACGATTCTCATCTTTTGCTGGCTTTACTTTTTTACTTTTTCCGAATCATCCTTCAAAGTCTCTATGTCCTAGAAAGGTCAGCAAGATGCAGAGAGGAGGAGCTGGATGTTCCTGATGATATATTTTCATCAATATTAGATGATGTGAAAAAGCAGATGGCGGAAGAAGGGTTCCCACCTGTAGGGCAGGAGAGCGCTGGGGTTGGAGAATTGGGTATGCCAGAGCTGATTAATATTCTGTGTTTACTGTCAAATAACCTGCAGGACATTGCAGGCAAGAGCAGCAATAATATGCACATTGTCCCCCCATCTAACCAGCCAAACCCCATACTAGCAACAACCCCTGTTTAAAAGTGCATTAAAGATGCTGCACGGCCATTAACAATGAAGACCGACTATGCAGTGTGGTCTTCATTATTAAATGAAAGGCATCAGCTGGCTAATTGGCCGTGTGGTTCTTCATTGCAGTAATGGCCACAACCTGCCCGCAGCACGGCCACTCCATGTGGTTCTACCCTAATAGCATATTATTATTTATTTCTTGGCTGACTCTAGCAACGTTGCCAAATTAAATTTTTCTAAACTTTGCTCATCTCTAGGCAAAGCAGCTGTTTTAAGACATGATCATATGGCCATTTAGGAATTAATTTTAAAACTGCAGCAGGTGCCTGCCACTGCAGTTTTCACCCCCAATGTGGCCTCAACCAAAAGACTAAGGGAGATATTTATCAAACTGGTGGAAGGTAGAACTGGCTTAGTTGCCCATAGCAACCAATCAGATTCAACCTTTCATTTTCCTAAGGAGCTGTTAAAAATGAAAGGTGGAATCTTATTGGTTGCTATGGGCAACTAAGCCAGTTCTTCTTTATACCAGTTTGATAAATCTACCCGCTAAGTGTCTGATCCAGTACAGCAGATGTTGTTTTCATCAGGTCCATAGACATTGAATGGACTAGCAGGACTCCATGGAATATGAGAAATGCTACAGTAGTGATACATTTCTAACATGTATCTGTCAGCATAGTTTCATATTAAACAAGTTAAAATACCTGTTACGACCAGAGGATGTGGATCCTCTGTGTCAGCTGATATTGGACTAATTCCCAGTCCTCTATTGCTGACTGCTGACTCTCAGAGTCAGGACCCTGGTGTCTGCACCTGTTACCTTGAATGCAGATACCTGCAGTAGTGTGAACAGAGTCCAACAAAGGCAGAATAAAGGAACAGATGGTCTTTACTGGCAGACAGTATTCAAAAGTCACTTGACAGATACAGTCAACACAAAGTTCAGAGCAATATAGCGTGCAGATATAAGCGGTCTCGTTGTCAGGTAGTGCAGGGTCTGGATCTAGGCAGACTTACAGGAGGAGATGGGCAGACGCGTAGTCAGGCAGTGCAGATGTCTATAATCCAGGTGATCCTATAAACAGACGGCAGGCAGATGCGTAGTCAAACGAAGCAGAGGTCAGAATCCAGGAAATCCAATAAACAGACACAGTGGGATGCTTCAGCGGGAGTCAAGAGGTACAACAACCACGCTTGGGCACTTCATGATGAGTGAAGCTGCCTTAAATACAAATAGTCCCGCCTCCGGGTGGGGATGGTAATGAGGAACCAGCTGCCTACTCCTATAAGAAAGGGAGAGGTGCGCACGCGTGTGCTATAGCGCATCAGATGACACCTGGCAGTGAGGACGGATGCGGCGGTATGCTGGCGGGCGCCTGCGTCTCCTACAAGGTAAGCCAGTACTGGGACCCATAGTGCTGCGATGTGCAGACAGCGATCTGCCACCCTGCGGTGGAGACGCAGACGCCATACTGACAATACCAGAGCAAATTTAAGGGATAAAGGTTAGGGTAACATACCCATAGATATGATTTCACAGTAGGAAGTAGAGGGTCAAAAAGTTCCTGGATGTGCGCTTTGGTTCTCCAGGATGTTGTCAAATACTCAGCACAAAGCCTCAGTGGAAGGTCAGCACCAGTGATGAGCGGTAGGGGCAATATTCGAATTTGCCATATTTCGCAAATATTTGGGCGAATATTCGTCATATATAAGCAAATTCGAGAATTTGTGATCTCCAGTCCTTATTTTCTTGATTGCAAAAATCGGCAATCGGAAAATTTATGTTACGAAAATTTACGATCAACACTACTCCTAAACTCAAAGATATTGCAGGCTTCTCATTGGCCCACAAGCAAGAAGCAGTGAGGGATTATGGGTACTGATGAAAAAAAATCTAGAATATTCGCAATTACGAAGATATAACACTATATTCTAGATATTCGCGAATTCTCGAAGTGCCAATATTCGCAATAAAAATTCGCGATTAGAATATTCGCGATCAACACTAGTCAGCTCAGCACCATGGGGGAACCACACATGCAGGGGCCCTCTCTCTGAGTCAGAGGCTTCTGCTGTGTCATGGACATTCCTGTGACAGGTGCTAGGAGATCAGTGAGACTGGCAACACATGGTTTGATCTGACAGGTTCCTTGTGGATCAATTTGTGTCTGTGTTGTTTCTGGTGATGGCCACACCTCTTGCCTCAGGTGTTGCCTATGTGGTCATCTATCCTTCCCTATTTATTGTAGCTTCTCCCACCATGCTGTGTGGTTTTCAGCTTCAGTCTGGTTTTGGATTGCTGGTGTTTGGATCTCAGCGAAGTTCCTGTGCTTCCATTCCTATTTGAAGTTAAGTGTCTTTATTCCCTTTTGTTAATTGTTTGGGTTATCTTGTGTTGCTATTTTCCCTGTCATTTGTGTTTAGGCCTGAGAGAGACTCCTGTTCGTCCTACCGTTGGAGGAACAGGTTGTCTCTTGTCCTGACATTAGTTTCAGGGTACTACAGGGTGAATTAGGAATTAGGATACTGTGTATGACTCGCCTACCTCTGGGGTCAGTTTATATTTTCAGTCAGGACTTTGACTAGGGTTTCTCTAGAAGGTGACCAGCTCCTTTCCCTAGTTTCCAGGCCTTTTTCCTTCACCCCTTTTCCCTCCTACGTTCGGAGTGGGCTTCCCTCCCACACCGAAGCATGACATGCTGCCATCAGTGCCAACCATATAATACTACATTTCCCCTGTATTGGCTGCTGCAGGAGAAATGCATAGACAGCTAAATTCCACATCTCAGATGAAAGGGTTGACTATGATAAAGAGGACCTGTCACCTCTCCTGACATGTCTGTTTCGGTAACTACTTGCATTTCCAATGCAATAACAATTATGGAGCATATTTTCATATAATTAGAGAACTTAAAGTTCTTGAAAATTCGATTCAGTTGCTTCGACAAATCTTACAAAAAAAATAGCTTTATGACAAAATACTTCATCATGAAGTGCATTTCTTTATAAGTAGTGTGTACAATGACAGGGAACGGCGAATGCGCTGCTCCCAGTCATTCTACACCTCAGATGCTGCGTTCATCGCTCATCGCGGCATCTGACATTAATATTAATGAAATCATACTTATCTCATCCATTTGATTGTAAAGAGCGAGCCGCCGCCAACTTGATTGAAGATCCAGTGCGAAATCTCTCCGCTCGAGATTTCATTCTGGATCATTAATCAAGATGGCGGCATCGGGCTTTTCGCGCTCAAATGGATAAGGTATGATTATTAATTTTTTTACCACACTTTAGGTAAAATCAATTCATTACCACCAAGCATGAGGAAATTCGGCTTCGCAACACTTAGTTCAACAATACATATAATATGCTGTAACATTCTTCTATTATTCCTGCTAGAAATTTCTTTAAAAAATTGCCAGCAGTCTGCAATAAAAGTTCAACTAGGTGTTACCATTTGGAGGGGTGTCCCTGCACAGTCTAACACTATCTAATCAGTGCTGGCCATATCAGACTGTGCAGGAACTACTAGTAACATCCATCTGGACCTTTATTGCAAACTGCTGGCATTTCATTCTTAAACTTCTGGTAGGAATAATAGGGGAATGACTCAATATGGAGTAAGAATAGATGTTCCAGAATTGTTAGTTCATGGAAATGCAAGTAGTTACTAAAACAGACATGTTTAAAGTGGCCCTGGAAAAAAAAAACTAAAAGTGGCAGGTTCAAACTGACAGAAGACGGGCCAAAACAAATAGGCGGGGACAACTGAAATAGGCAGGGCCAGCAATACTGTAGTACAGCGCAGAATACTGCCCCAGCAGAACCAAATACCACAGGACAGCACAAAGTACTGCCACCCTCACTACAGTATTCAACTGTATCACCATCATGAGAACAGTAATACAGTTTTGTTGAGGAGGGCACCTGCGGCCGTTGAGCCTCAGATCATTATGTACCTGGCCTGCGGCCATAAGGAGGGCTTGAGTGGCCCTCTGGCATCAGCCCACCGGGAAATTTGCCTGTAGGGTCTATGGCCAATCCGCCCCTGGACATGTCAGGAGAGGTGAAGGATCTTCTTTAAGTTTCTAGTAGGTTAAAGTCGTGTTCTAACTGAGCTCTGGGACTGCAAAGTTTTATTTGACATTAGAAATGTACTATTAGTAGAGTCTGTGATTGGATACCCAGGCTTGAGATAAAAACTAATTTCTGAATGCATTTTATTATTTTATACTTTATATATACATATATGCTTTGTAAGTTTTCTGAAGATAAGTATTGCAGTTTTATTTTCCTCCTGCTTCTAATCCCAGTTCTACGCCTCTGAACCTTCTAGTTTAAAATCATATGCAGTTTCTTGATTAATGCAAGTGTAATTAGTACGACGACACATGATGATATTCAATTGAGATTCTCTATCCCCAAAATGTTGATTGAAGCATGCAATGCATGCTGAGTTGTGCAAGCCCTGGGGATCCAGACATAAAAGGGAGAAGAAAAGCCCAAATTCAATTTATTCCTTTAAATAATAGTGTCTCTGTTGGTGCCCATTTTACAATATCAGTATTTATTATACATGGTACGTAAAATGTTCCAAATTCATAATGCATGGTTTTTATTATTAGAGGATCAGAGCTTTGAAGCGTCTATTTGTTCTGTCACAATAAGTGCATCTTGGAGAAACGTGCTTCGCACAGCACAACATTTTATATGACAGCTTTCATAACTGTGTTGTAAATATCATGCAAAGCAAAGATGCTGCTGGCATTACTGAGGCCTCTGTGATATTATAACAAAGTCGCCCAGGATTTCTTCTAAACACAAACAGTAAAGCAAATAATAAGGCAAATATTTCATGATGGCAAATAAACATTTACTCTATCATTTATTTTCGGTTTATATTCGCAGATTTCTTTGCAAATACACTTAAATGACTAGAATACAGGATTGATGAAATAAATCAGTTACAGTGTTACATTACCAACTGTGGAAAATATCATCATGACTTCTAGTTACAAAATGCTGAGACGTCTGGTTGTGAAACACATGATTTTTTCTCTGTTATTGATGCTTCTGGTGATGATGCTTGTTCACAAGACACCAGCAATGGGCTTCTCAAGTATTAACATTGTCTCTTGGTACTTAGATACCTCCAGGATTTACAATAGGGCTGATCTGTATAACAACCAAATGGTTGGAAGAATAATATTAAAAAGCATTGAGTTATAAGGGTATTTTGCAAGAAATAATTGCCATTTGACATAGTTAGGCCTAGTTCACACAAACGTTTTTTTTGCGAGTGTACGGGCCGTTTTTTTGTGTTCCGTATACGGTCCGTATACGGTCCGTATAAGGAACCATTAATTTCAATGGTTCCGCAAAAAAAACGGAATGTGTTCCGTATGCATTCCGTTTCCGTATTTCCGTTTTTCCGTTCCGTTGAAAGATAGAACATGTCCTATATTTGTCCGCAAATCACGTTCCGTGGCTCCATTAAAGGCAATGGGTCCGCAAAAAAACGGAACACATACGGAAATGCATCCGTATGTCTTCCGTTTCCGTTCCGTTTTTGCTGAACCATCTATTGAAAATGTTATGCCCAGCCCAATGTTATGCCCAGCCCAATTTTTTCTATGTAATTACTGTATACTGTATATGCCATACGGAAAAACGGAATGGAAAAACGGAACACAACGGAAACAAAAAACGGAACAACGGATCCGTGAAAAAAGGGACCGCAAAGAACTATAAAAGCCATACGGTCGTGTGAACTAGGCCTTACGGTCATGGCCGTAAATGTTGGCACCCCTGAAAATGAAGTATTTCTCACCCCAAGAAAATGAAGTATTTCTCATAGAAATGTATTGCAGTAACACATGTTTTGCTATACACATGTTTATTCCCTTTGTATTGGAACAAAACCAAAAAAGGGAGGAAAAAAAGCAAATTTGACATAATGTCACACCAAACTCCAAAAATGGGCTGGACAAAATTATTGGCACCCTTTCAAAATTGTGGATAAATAAGATTGTTTCAAGCATGTGATACTCCTTTAAACTCACCTGGGGCAAGTAACAGGTGTGGGCAATATAAAAATAAATCACACATGAAAGCAGATAAAAAGGAGAGAAGTTCACTTAGTCTTTGCATTGTGTGTCTGTGTGCGCCACACTAAGCATGGACAACAGAAAGAGGAGAAGAGAACTGTCTGAGGATTTGAGAACCAAAATTGTGGAAAAATATCAACAATCTCAAGGTTACAAGTCCATCTCCAGAGATCTAGATTTGCCTTTGTCCACAGTGCAGAACATTATCAACAAGTTTGCAACCCATGAAACTGTAACTAACCTCCCTGGACATGGACGGAAGAGAAAAATTGATGAAAGGTGTCAACGCAGGATAGTCCGGATGGTGGATAAGCAGCCCCAAACAAGTTCCAAAGATATTCAAGCTGTCCTGCAGGCTCAGTGAGCATCAGTGTCAGCGCGAACTATCCGTCGACATTTAAATGAAATGAAACGCTATGGCAGGAGACCCAGGAGGACCCCACTGCTGACACAGAGACATAAAAAAGCAAGACTACATTTTGCAAAAATGAACTTGAGTAAGCCAAAATCCTTCTGGGAAAACATCTTGTGGACACATGAGACCAAGATAGAGCTTTTTGGTAAAGCACATCATTCTACTGTTTACCGAAAACGGAATGAGGCCTACAAAGAAAAGAACACAGTACCTACAGTGAAATATGGTGGAGGTTCATTGATGTTTTGGGGTTGTTTTGCTGCCTCTGGCACTGGGTGCCTTGAATGTGTGCAAGGCATCATGAAATCTGAGAATTACTAACGGATTTTGGGTCGCACTGTAGAGCCCAATGTCAGAAATCTGTGTTTGCGTCCGAGATCTTGGGTCTTCCAGCAGGACAATGACCCCAAACATACGTCAAAAAGCACCCAGAAATGGATGGCAACAAAGCGCTGGAGAGTTCTGAAGTGGACAGCAATGAGTCCAGATCTAAATCTCATTGAACACCTGTGGAGAGATCTTATAATTGCTGTTGGGAAAAGGCGCCCTTCCAATAAGAGAGACCTGGAGCAGTTTGCTAAGGAAGAGTGGTCCAAAATTCCGGGTGAGAGGTGTCAGAAGCTTATTAATGGTTATAGGAAGTGACTGATTTCAGTTATTTTTTCCAAAGGGCGTGCAACCAAATATTAGGTTAAGGGTGCCAATAATTTTGTCCAGCCCAGTTTGGTGTGACATTATGTCGAATTAGCTTTTTTTCCCTTCCTTTTTTGGTTTTGTTCAAATACACACAAAGGGAATAAACATGTGTATAGCAAAACATGTGTTACTGCAATACTTTTCTATGAGAAATACTTCATTGTCTTGAAAAATTTCAGGGGTGCCAACATTTACGGCCATGACTGTAGGTGCTAATTTGTATATTTCCCTTTAATTATTATATTACCTTCTATATTCCTTGTAACATAGTGAGTTAGGGATACTTAGAAGGGATGATCGAACCCGTGGAAGTTCGGGTTCGCCGGGTTCGGACGAACTTCAGGTCAAAGTCCGGGTTCGGGACCCTAACTTGGCCCAAACTTGACCCGGAACCCGGAACCCATTAAAGTCAATGGGGACCCGAACTTTACTTTATTATTTTCCATTATAACATGGTTATAACATAAAATAATAGCATTCTTAATACAGAATGCTAAATAAAATGGCCATTGAGGGGTTAAAAATAATAAAAAACCTCACCTCATCCACTTGATCACCGGTATCCTCTTCTTTCTGCAGGACCTGCGATGACGTTACCGCGCTCACCACGTGGTGAGCGCAGTGACGTCATTGCAGGTTCTTTTGCAGGTCCTGCAAAAAGAAGAGGATACCGGCTGCATGATCAAGTGGATGAGGTGAGTTTTTAACATTATTTTTAACCCCTCAATGGCCATTTTATTTAGCATTCTGTCTTAAGAATGATATTATTTTCTGTTATATTGACTGTGTATACAGAGAGCTGTAAATCACTGATAGGACCGCCTCCTGGACTTCAAAGCCATGAATGAGCAGGAATTTAAACAAGTAAAATACTAGTCCTGAATCTTTTCCAATAAAACTATATATCAATCTGGTCAGCTCCTCCTGCTCTATAACATGCTGCCTACAGCTTACATTGCATTTTCATGGTAACAGGTTCCCTTTAAATTCTACTCTTGTGTACTAATACTTATTGTTCATAAAAACAGTCAGCGCTACATTATGGAAAGATCTGTGGATCAGCTAGTATTTTGTTATAATTACTGGTAGCTCTGCATTTTATGGATTATTTTGTCTTTTTATTGGGAAATGTCCAACCTTTTCTTAAACTTATCCACTGAGTCTTTCAATACCAACTCTGGTGGGACTACATTTCAAAGAGGCCTGATTTTAACTACAAGAAATTTAATAATCGTTAGAGATGGATGCCCTTTTTTTTCTTAGAGGTACTAAGGATGCCTAGGTGATCTTTGTGTTGATCCTTAACAAGATAAATATCTATGAAATATTAGTTGCAGTTTGTTCTTAAATGTGCATAAATGCAATGGATGCTCATTAGTGATGAGCTAAGTTTTGAAAATTTGATTCGCCAGTTTCGCTGAACTAGGTCATAAATTGCTTTCCGTTATAACATGGTTATAAATAAACAGTGGAAAATAACGGAATCCATAAGACGGAAGGACAGATCCGTTCTACTGCCCATAGACTTGTATTATGACGGAATGCAAAACGGAAGCCTTTAAAAGGCATTCCGTTTGCTTTCCGCCCTAATAGAAATCTATGAGAATCAAAACGGATCCGTCTGGGTCCGTTATGCAAAACGGAAAACAAACTCCTGTCGACAGTTTTCAATCTTGCATAGCGGGACCCACAAAGATCCGTTATGCTTTCCCATAGACTTCTATTAGGACGGAAAGCAAACGGAATGCCTTTTAAAAGCTTCCGTTTTGTATTCTGTCTGGGCATTCCGTTATTTTCCGTTATAACTATTTCCAAAATAGGCCTGGGCCTGAAGGGGTTAAGCTCCTTTGGCGTTGCTCAGAAATTTCTGCTACTAAAAATCTATTAAAAAATTCTAAGGGACCTTATCCAAGATCATAGACTTTACCAATGTGATCTCGCATGTATTTATGTCATACAGGTAAACAGGCTTTTCACACAGGTAGCGAAAGAGAGAACACAGATGTCTTCTGTGTTTCGTCCATTTTTTATGGACCATTGCTAGGAGATATTTCGGCAAGCCCCATCTCAGCTTAGTGGTGCACACTCAAAACCAATGAATCACTGACAGTTTCTTCATTGACGTCAAATAGCCATATGTGAAAAAGACCTAAGACAATCATTTTCACTGGCTTTTCTTTTTAAGAACTACCACTTCTCAGTTTTGCGATGATCTGTTAAAGAGGACCTGCAACCACTCCTGACATGTCCGTTTTATTAGTTACTGGCATGTTTTCATATAACTTTATATTATCCTGTTCCTCGTGTATTGCTACTGGAAGTTTATTAAAGGGGTTGTCTGAGATAATTAAAAATCTTGGACATGCCCCAAATGGTATAAAATAAAGAATGATGCTACACTCACCTCTTTCTCTGGTGGCATTCTTTGCACTGCTGGTTCGCGCTGGACTGGTACATCTAATCACTGTCTTCAGAACCAGAACCAATGTAAGAAAATATTATTACACTGAAAGACTACTTGAAGAGTAGCTTGGAACAAACTCTCATCAGATGTGGTTGGGAAATCTATAGTAAAAGAGTGTAAGCATGCCTGGGGTAAACACTGGTCTACCCTAAGATAAATAAGAAATAATATATGGGCAGACTAAATGGACCAGGTGGTCTTTTGTAGAGAATTTTGGAGAACTACTGTATATCACAAATCAAAATTTATTCTACTTAAAAAAGTAAAAACTGTAAAAAGTAATCACTGTAAAAAAACAAAACTGTGGACAGCACAGTGGCTCAGTGGTTAGCACTAGTTTCTTGCAGCGCTGGGGTCCTAGCTGCAAATCCAACCAAGGACAACAACTACAGTACATGGAGTTTGTATGTTCTCCCCGTGTTTGCGTGGGTTTCCTCTGGGTTCTCCGGTTTCCTCCCACACTCCAAAGACATACTGATAGGGGACTTAGATTGTGAGCCCCATTGGGGACAGCCTGATGCTAATGTCTGTAAAGCGCAGCAGAATATAGCAATGGTATATAAATGAGTAAAATAAATAAAAAACACACACATACAACATAACAGTTAAAGTTAAAAAACAAGAGAAGAAGAAAACAAAATAAAAAAACATACTATAGCCAATATGAGCCATTTTAAATAAAAAAAGTATCATAATATTACCATATTATTATAATTAAACTAAAAATACAATTCTATGTTTTTACTTACTAGTTCATAGAGGAAACTGATTGAACCATGGTGAGGACACACCACATAAGACATGATCATATTACTATGTTTGTTCATTGCACTTTATTGAGATATTCTATATGATCTATAGAATTCCTAAGACACAATGACATTTTTCACTTAAAATGTGAAAAATGTTCACTTATATTCCGGAACCTACTAGAAAATTAAAGCGTTCCTGAAACTAATGGTACACTAAGGCTACTTTCACACTAGCGTTTCTATTTTCCGGTATTGAGATCCGTCATAGGATCTCAATACCGGAGAAAAACGCTTCCGTTTTGTCCCCCTTCATTGTCAATGGGATAAAAACGTAATTGAACAGAATGGAGTGCTCCAAAAAGCATTCTGTTCAGTTTGTTTGCGTTTCCATACCGCTTTTCTTTCCATCATGGGATGCGTTAAACTCTGACACAATCTGACACAATAGAAAACGGATTTGTCCCCCATTGACTTTCAATGGAGTTCATGATGGATCTGTCTTAGCTATGGTAAAGATAATACAGCCGGATCCATTCATAACGGATGCAGATGGTTGTATTTTCAGTAACGGAAGCATTTTTGCTAAGCCCTGCCGGATCCAGCAAAAACACTACTGCAATATTAACATAAGATTTTTCTGTAGATGACTCTGTTCCTTTTCCATTTTATAAAGTGATGACATTTGATTAGACAAAGAGTTTGGACCCCAACCAATACTTCAAATGCATTGCACCTCCTTTTTTCATGGGCCTACATTGTAGTTCTCTCCATTGCCAGTGGCCGGACGCTGCTGTGTAGGGAAAAACTGTGAAATATCTGAAATTCAAGCTCTATTAAAGATTTTTGTAAATTATATGGGATTACGTTATAGTATAATATTGACTAATTATCATGCATGTAAGAATGAAAACACAAATGTTGTAAAAATGTTTGTTCATGTCAGCTAATAACATCACATGGATTTATAAGGAAGGTTTCATTTTATAAAAAATATAATAAGAAAAAGTACTTTATGAAAAGACAAAACACAGTTTAGTTAGATCATAATAGAAATATAAAGGGTCATTTATTATTAGATATATGCCAATTTTTGGTGTATACCTGTCGCAGATTTGGTCGCGAAGGGAATTTGTGGCCGAATCTGTGACTTTTCCCCCCTCACGCCAGGTCTAAAAAAGGGGACGTGGTGTGGGCAGGGAAGGGGGCAGGCTGGCCGGCCCATCTCATTTATAATTTTCTACGCCTGTTTTAGGCGTAGAAAATTATCTACATCTATGCCAACAAGTGAGCTGGTGTAGATTTAGGCCGGCGATGGATGCGCCTAAGTTATGTAAAGGCTAGCACCTCTATATAACAGGGCATCATGTGTCAGCGCAGGGTTATTAAGACCGGCATCTAAAATGCTGGTCTTAATGAATTACCCCAATAATACCTAATAATAATGTCTACAGTGATGAATAATTAACTATAGCGTTGATCGAAATGATCAAAAACAAAAAGAATTGTCATCCTCTATAGATTATTAATTATTTTAAGCATCATAATTAAATATGAATGTATCCACTAATCAAAGCAAATAATACCAACTACTGCTAATCACATATTCCATTTAACTAGAAGGTATGAATAAATGCAAATCAGAAACTAGACATTAGTTCACGCTATTTGGTGCTTTCATTTAAATGAATGGGAAATTTATGAAGCCATCCATGTGGGCTGTCATGTATCTCAATGTGTCTTCATCTTGTGCACTAATCCATAGAGACATTAATTTGCATATCAATCACTTATTATGTCAGAAGAAATATTCTTTGAAGTGGTTGTCACATGATGAAAAACCCATTGCTAGAATGATGTTATTATTCTCAGATTTGACCACTAGTGAATGCTGTTTCACTGAAGAATTTGTGCTGCACTTTTACACTTGACCACTGGAGGCTGCTATTATGCCCTTAAACTTGCCCTTTAGCAAAATGGCCAATGATGTTGCTAATGTAAGGGATCTTGCTTCCTGTTTGGGCCTATTTTAGAACAGTGAAAATACAATATTGTGACTTAGTCCAGACTCATGAGAACTGTCTTTGCCAGACTAGTATTACTCTTTAGCTGGATTTATTTCTATATTGGAACCATTATTCCTGCTGTTTTCTTAGAACATTTACCAGTTCTTTGATGTACTTTGCTCAGATTCTTCAGGCCGTTGGATATCAGCACAGTTTGACCACTGTCATGACAGGACAATCAAGCATTGTTCGGATTTCCATATGATCCAAAACCAAAAGCCAAAATTAAGAATTAGGATGGCTGTTGGATGCTCTGCTCCTCTTCCCAGCGGGCCTAGGTAGCTCGTTCCGTCTACACAATCTAAGGCCTGCTTGCCAGCTAGGTCTCTCCTCCTACACCTTCAGGATGCACATGCACTCCCTTTGTCTCTTAAAGGAAAGTACATGTGTCCTAATCTTTGCCAACCAATGGCTCCTTACCTTGGGGTACCTAAGGGACATTCTCTAGTAGTAAGGTCCTTGAGCACGTTCCCTGTGAAGGTGTTCTGACTTCTGCCCATTTACCTGTACTGACCCTCCTGCTGTGCCCGTTTACCATTATTGATCCCACTCTGTCTGCCTGACCTCAGACCTGTTACTATATTGCACATACCCTGCCAGCCCTGACCTCAGCCTATCTCTGACTATGATATTGCCTGACCCCTTTGGTGCCCTGCATCGGTCTGCTGTTAACAATGCAGAGACTACTCCAGGAGCTAGTGGCCTGGTGCCTCCCCTACATTAAAGTCCAGATACCTGTATGGGGGTTAAAAGGTGAAGAGGGACCAGGGGACTGCCAGGATAATGCCCTTAGGATTAGTCCAAAACCAAATCTGTTGGTCCCATGCCCACTGCCATAACTAGTGATGGACGAACATCGGCCCGGATGGTTCGCGAACTGCAAGTTCGCGGTGGGCCCCATTCACTTTAATGGCAGGCGAACCTGTAAAACCTTCAGGTCATATTTGCAGCCACCAAATACTTACAAGAAGTGCACACATAGTCCCACAACATGGACAGTGACATACTAGAGGGGGATCAATGAAAAAAATTCCCACAAAAAATATGTATTTTAATCAGGGGGCATTTTTATGCGTCTTAAAGGGAAATTCTCAAAATTGTGCACTGCTGGAGCCTAGAAATTTTTAATTTTAGGCCACGAGAGTACAGGCCCTAAAAATTAGGCATTCACCGGACAGAAAAGATCAAGTGATGGCTGGAGGTTTATTAGACGGTCAGTGGATAACAATTTTACTGCAGGCCAGTGGAGTACAGGCCCCAAACATTAGGCATTCACCATACGAAAAAGAACAAGTGATTATGTGGCTGGAGGTACATTAGGCGGTCACTGTATAACAATTTTACTGTTGACCAGTTAGAATACAGGCCCCAAACATTAGGCATTCACCGTACAGAAAAGAACAAGTGATTATGTGGCTTGAGGTACGTTAGGCGGTCACCGTAAAACAATTTTACTGTTGGACAGTTAGATTACATGCCCCAAAAATTATGCATTCACCGTACAGATCAAATGATTATGTGGCTGGAGGTATATTAGATGGTCATTGGATATCAATTTTACTGCAGGCCAGTGGAGTACAGGCCCCAAACATTAGGCATTCACCGGACAGAAAGGCCTTTGATGCCACTGTAATTACATAAGACAGAGAACATTCTTTGTTCTGGGTGGTGGCGGCTATGTGTGGGCTGGCATGAGGAAATTCAATTAAACGTCCGACGTGTTGAATTCCTCCGAGATCCATGCCTCATTCATTTTTGGGCCGTTAACCCATTGTTGTCGGGCTCCTTTCGATCTAGGCGTTCCCTGAGGCTGGATCCGGAGGGCGGCTGTCGATGGGTTGGCTGCAAGAATGATCTCATATCCGAAGTGACCAACACATCTTCAAACCGCCCTCTTCTTGCAGGTGCGGTAGGATTGGTACCCGCACCTGTTTTGCTGTGCGTGGAAATTCCTCTGCCAGTGCCCGCAACAGCAGAATGCAACATCTCTCACAGCAAGGCCTAGAAATGCTACATTATGAAAGCCCTCTGTGATGCTGGTAACATGTCTGCCATTTTGTGCTTGTACCGGGGGTCTAAGTACTTTGCCACCCAGTACTGGTCCTTGCCCTTTATGCTTTTTATACAGGGGTCCCTCTTCAAACACTGGAGCATGAAGGCCCCCATTTGCACTAAATTGGAAGCAGTGGAGTGCCCTGGCTCCTGCTCATCGCCCAGGAGAATGTCGTTCTCGGTCTCCTCCCCCCAGCCACGGACAACACCAGGGATCCCCGAAAAGTTTAAAGCCTGCTCTGTTTGTTCCTCCTCTCCCCAGCCACTATCTTCCTCTGACTCCTCTTCAGACTCCTGCTGACTTGTCTCAGATGGTGTAGCCCCCCCCTGGGAATTCATTCAGCATTGTGACTTCCTCATCTTCCAGCTCCTGCTCCTCCATGGCTTGAACAATGACATGACGCAATATATGCTCCAGAAAGAAGGCGTAAGATACGATGTCACTGATGGTGCCCTGGCTGCGACTGACCAGTCTGGTGATCTCATCAAATGGCTGCAGAAGTCTGCATGCATCGCGCATGAGCAGCCACTGGCGCGGTGAAAAGAAACCAAGCTCCCAGTGCAGCACGCCAGACCTGCAGGGTATTGCGAAGCGAGGTCACGGTTATGGGCAATCGAGGGTTGCTCACTGTATTGGAGAACCCTGGGCAGGCATGCGGCAGTGAAGGAGAGGTAGACACAATTCCTCTGGGGCACACTCGGTATGTAGGGACCAGGCCTGATGGTGGATGAGGTGCCCTGGATGTTACTTGTATTTTGTGTGCCTAGGGCAAGGTCCCTTTTGGATTCGTGACGCCAGTGCCTGTAACGGTGGCACACCGATTTATAGTTGGAATAAGTGAGGTACACAGGTGGTATAGTGAACCAAACGTTGCTTTACTTAAACAGTCCAACTTTGTACAGCAAGATAGTTATACAGTCCTTTAGATCACAAGCTTCACAAGCAGGCTTATTTCACAAGATGGCAGGTATTGATCATGCAAGATACTCGGAGGGTAAATCCACAACACACTCAGAATCAGGTTGTACCTTTCCTCAGAAATAGCGTACACTGTCCTTTTAGAACTCCTGTCTGGTTTCAATCCCAAGGCCCGGATGCCTAAATGGTGGCTTAAATCCTTGGTAAAATATATCTTCCTCCCGTATAAATCCTTGCTTTGCCTTATAGTTCCTCTGCCTATTAATGTTACTTATCTTGGCTGGAAATATCCTTACTTGACTGGTGAAGGACTGTGGGTTTCTCCCAGGAGGTTCTGTCCTGCTACTGGGGTAACTTCTGAGCTAACTTAGGCTCTCTTGGACTTCAGGCAGGCTAGGGTTCCTCACTAGCCTCCTGGTCATAGCTAGCAGCCAGGGCTATCAAGCTGCATGTCAGGAGGAGGCCCTCAGCATATTTCCGGCTGGTGCCTTCTTACTTCTGTATCCACAGACTCCTGACTCTGAACTACCTCTCCCTGTCTGGGCCTGCACATTTATACTATGGGCTCCCTATCTCCCTCTAGTGTCTGGGATGTCTAACTACACCCAACTAGGCCTGCTAAGCATTTACACAGGGGAACATTGCATATAAAAACACATTAGAAAATACATTAAATGCATAATAAAATATAACATTTCTGTCCCTTGTGAGTAGGAGTAACACGCACACCAATTGACCCTTGTGTAGTGCCCACGCCTATCTAGTGGGACACTACACCAGAACCTGTCCTGCTGCAGAGTTCTTACAGGTATTCGTTAATGGCACGTTTCTGCTGGAGCAGCCTACCAAGCATATGCAAGGTGGCATTTCAGCGCGTCGGGCTGTCACAAGTCAGACATCTGACGGCCAGGTGGTGTTGCCGCTAACGTCAGCAAGGCGAGCCATGGCCGTGTAAGATCTTCTAAAATGTCCAGAGATTCTCCTGGCCTGCCGCAAGACGGCCTGGACTGCGGGGTATTTTGCATCGAATCGCTGCATGACTAAGTTCAGGACGTGTTTCATGCACGGCACGTGTGTCATTTTGGCCTGTTTCAGCGTGCTCAGCATATTGGCACCGTTGTCGCACACCAGTTTACCAACTGTCAAATTAAGCGGGGTTAGCCACTGATCGGCCTGTGACCGCAGAGCTGAAAGCAGTGCAGGACCGATGTCGCTCTTGGCTTCCAGGCACAACAGTTGCAGCACAGCATGGCAACGTCTCACCTGGCACGTCAAATAGGTTCTGGGGAGCTTGGGGGGTGCAGCGGAAGAGGCGGTAGAAGTGGAAAAGGAGGAGTCAGCCGAGGAGGAGATGGAGAATGGAGTAGGAGGAGGAGAAGAGGCAGGCCTGCATGCAATCCATGGAAGTAACACCAAATCCACACAGGTGCCACGGGTTGCATGTTTGACAGCCATCAGAAGGTTCACCCAGTGGGCAGAAAAAGTTATGTACCTCTCCTGCCCGTGTTTGCTAGACCACGTATCTGTAGTCAGATATATCTTGGCACAGACACTATGTGCCAGAGATACATACACTTGCCGCTGAACATGGCCATATAGCTCTGGGATACCCTTCTGGGAGAAATATTTCCTTCCGGGGACCTTCCATTGCGGTGTGCCAATAGCAACAAATTTTCTAAAGGCCTCCGAGTCCACCAGTTTATATGGCTGTAGTTGGCGGGCTAGCAGTTCCGACAAGCCAGCAGTCAACCGTTGGGCAAGACTGTTATCTGGCATCATCAACTTTTTAAGCTTGAACATTTGGGCCACGGAAGCCTGACGACGGCACGGTGAAAGATGGAGTGGAGGACAAATTAGAGTAGAGAGGAGAAGAGGCAGGACGTGGAGTGCCGGGAGTGTGGCTTTGTGGGTTCTGACGGTGTTGCTCACACTGGCCTTGGTGATGGGAGAGCAGGTGCCTTCTTAAGGCGGTCATCCCTAGGTGTGGGCTTACCGCGACTTATGCGTTGACAGCACAGGCTGCAGATGGCAACACTATTGTCAGCAGCTGACACGTTAAAAAAAGCCCACACTGTGGAGCCATGTGCCAGCGTCCTGTGAGCGCCAGATGTGACCGTGCATGATGGATGGCTCGCTCCAGATTCATTTGCAGTCTGCTTTTTGCCTTCTGTGCACTGCGAGTTCTGCCTGCTTCTCCTCCTTCTAACCCCTATCTGCTGCTCTGTCTCTCCCTCTGAACTCCCCTCCTCTTCCTCTCTTGTGGGCACCCACGTGACATCGACACGTCATCATCGTCACCTTCACCACCACTGACATTAGAGAACTCGGAGTAGGCAGCAACAACAGGGACCTCCGTCCTTGGGCTGATCTAGATACTGTTGTCAGACCATTGGGTGGCGGCCATTGCTACCTCCTCTTCCTGATCCGATGCCAAGAATGGCTGTGCATCGGTAAAGTCTGGGAATAGATGGGAAAATAATTCCTCTGAC
This sequence comes from Bufo bufo, assembly GCF_905171765.1. Lineage (NCBI taxonomy): Eukaryota > Metazoa > Chordata > Amphibia > Anura > Bufonidae > Bufo > Bufo bufo. Next base: position 176,703,265 of record NC_053395.1, read on the forward strand.
TCGAGTGGAGGGGCTATGGTGGTGGTGTCTTTGGGGGTGCACACAGCAGAGAGTGAGGAGGGTGCAGATACAGAGGATGAGGAGGGTGCAGAAGCAGAAGGCTGAGTGAGCCACTCAACCAACTCTGGTGCATCCTTTGACGTAATCGCACGCACCTTCTTCACTTCCCACTTAGGCTCTGGCCTGGTGCACCTGCCCGACCCCTACCACCCCTGCAGAATGGACTGCCTCTTCCTCTGCCTGTCTTTTTCAAAATGACCCTGTGACAAAGTCCCTATAGAAGAGCAGTATTTGTGGAAGGCAGGTATATCGCAGGCCTCAATCAATATTTGGTAGAAGCTGGTATATCAAACCCCTTAATCAATATTTGGTGGAAGCCAGTGTATCGCAGGCCTCAATCTATATTTGGTGGAAGCCGGTATATCAATACCCTCTATCAGTATTTTGTGGAAACAGGTATATAGAACCTCTTAATGAGTATTTTCTGGAAGCAGGTATATAAAAACCCTTAATTTTTGGTGGAAGCTGTTGTATCGCAGGCCTCAATCAATATTTGGTGGAGGTCGATATATCAATCCCCTCTATCAGTATTTTGTGGAAACAGGTACATAGAACCACTTACATAGTAACATAGTACATAAGGCCGAAAAAAGACATTTGTCCATCCAGTTCGGCCTGTCATCCTGCAAGTTGATCCAGAGGAAGGCAAAAAAACCCTGTGAGGTAGAAGCCAATTTTCCTCACTTCAGGCAATCAGAATAACTCCCTGGATCAACGACCCCTCTCTAGTAGCTATAGCCTGTAATATTATTACGCTCCAGAAACACATCCAGGCCCCTCTTGAATTCCTTTATTGTACTCACCATCACCACCTCCTCAGGCAGAGAGCTCCACAGTCTCACTGCTCTTACCGTAAAGAATCCTTTTCTATGTTTGTGTACAAACCTTCTTTCCTCCAGACTCAGAGGATGTCCCCTCGTCACAGTTACAGTCCTGGGGATAAATAGATGATGGGATAGATCTCTGTACTGACCCCTGATATATTTATACATAGTAATTAGATCTTCCCTCAGTCGTCTTTTTTCTCACGTGAATAACCCTAATTTTGATAATCTTTCAGGGTACTGTAGTTGCCCCATTACAGTTATTACTTTAGTTGCCCTCCTCTGGACCCTCTCCAGCTCTGCTATGTCTGCCTTGTTCATTGGAGCCCAGAACTGTACACAGTACTCCATGTGTGGTCTGACTAATGATTTGTAAAGTAGTAGGGATATGTTCTCATCACGGGCATCTATGCCCCTTCTGATGCAACCCATTACCTTATTGGCCTTGGCAGCAGCTGCCTGACACTGTTTTTTGCAGCTTAGTTTGCTGTTTATTAAAATTCCTAGATCCTTTTCCATGTCAGTGTTACCCAATGTTTTACCATTTAGTATGTACGGGTGACTTGCATTATTTCTTCCCATGTGCATAACCTTACATTTGTCAGTGTTAAACCTCATCTGCCACGTATCTGCCCAAGCCTCCAATTTATCCAGATCCCTCTGTAGTAATATACTGTCCTCTTCAGTGTTAATTACTTTACACAGTTTAGTGTCATCTGCGAAAATTGATATTTTACTATGCAAGCCTTCTACAAGATCATTAATAAATATATTGAAGAGTAGGGATGTCCCGATACCGATACCAGTATCGGTATCGGGACCGATACCGGGCATTTGCACGAGTACATGTACTCGTGCAAATGTCCCCGATACCACTGCCGATACCTGTGCACCGCTTCTATGTGTCCGTCCGCGGCCCCTGCATCTCGAACAGCTAACAGCTTCACAGGCAGCAGCAGGCAGTGTAATTGGAGCCTAGAGTGGAAGCTAGCTCCGCCCCGCCCCTCCCCGCCCTCCAACCAATCAGAGGCAACCAGCACTGACTCACAGCACAGGGAGCGTAGTGCAGAGACTCAGAGAATCGTCTGACAGTTTATTAGTTAAAAGAATCCAATGAGTCACAGACTGTGTCATCGAGTCCCTGCCAGGCTTCCTGCTCTGCGGCTCCCTGTAAGTCCGTCCGGGGGAAGGGGGGGCATTATTAGCATAGCATGTAGTGGAGCTGTGTGTGTACAGGGTGCATGTAGCAGAGCAGGAAGTCTGGTAGGGACTCGGTGACCGTCTCTGACTCATTCGATTCGTTTTAACTAATAAACTCTCAGACGATTCTGAGTCCCTGCAATAACTATAATTACATCACAGTCTGCTCCACTGCATTCACTGCAGCAGAGCTGTGTTTGCCAGGAGCGAGTCCCTCTAAAAGTGATAGTGTCTGTCTTCTATGGCCTGGTCCTTCCCTTCCTGCCTGCAAGCTGCACATTGATCTCTAAAAGCAGGCATTAGGGCAAGAAGAAATATACATTACTGTATGATGGCCACAAGACTATTATACTGAGGAGGGGGGGCTTCAAAAAATGTTGTCCTGGCTCCTTACAGTAGCGTCTCCTTGTGGCCGTCCCCATACAGTATAATGTCTCCTTGTGGCCGCCCCCATACAGTATACAGTATAACGTCTCCTTGTGGCCGCCCCCATACAGTGTAATGTCTCCTTGTGGCCGTCCCCATACAGTATAACGTCTCCTTGTGGCTGCCCCCATACAGTGTAATGTCTCCTTGTGGCCGTCCCCATACAGTATAATGTCTCCTTGTGGCTGCCCCCATACAGTGTAACGTCTCCTTGTGGCTGCCCCCATACAGTATAATGTCTCCTTGTGGCCGCCCCCATACAGTATAATGTCTCCTTGTGGCCGCCCCCATACAGTGTAACGTCTCCTTGTGGCCATCCCCATACAGTATAATGTCTCCTTGTGGCCGCCCCCATACAGTGTAACGTCTCCTTGTGGCCGTCCCCATACAGTATAACGTCTCCTTGTGGCTGCCCCCATACAGTATAATGTCTCCTTGTGGCTGCCCCCATACAGTATAACGTCTCCTTGTGGCTGCCCCCATACAGTATAATGTCTCCTTGTGGCCGCCCCCATACAGTATAACGTCTCCTTGTGGCTGCCCCCATACAGTGTAACGTCTCCTTGTGGCTGCCCCCATACAGTAGCGTCTCCTTGTGGCCGCCCCCATACAGTGTAACGTCTCCTTGTGGCTGCCCCCATACAGTAGCGTCTCCTTGTGGCTGCCCCCATACAGTATAACGTCTCCTTGTGGCTAGCCCCATACAGTATAACGGCTCCTTGTGGCTGCCCCCATACAGTATAACATCCCCTTGTGGCTGCCCCCATACAGTATAACGTCTCCTTGTGGCTGCCCCCATACAGTATAACGTCTCCTTGTGGCTGCCCCCATACAGTGTAACGTCTCCTTGTGGCTGCCCCCATACAGTAGCGTCTCCTTGTGGCTGCCCCCATACAGTGTAACGTCTCCTTGTGGCTGCCCCCATACAGTGTAACGTCTCCTTGTGGCTGCCCCCATACAGTGTAACGTCTCCTTGTGGCTGCCCCCATACAGTGTAACGTCTCCTTGCGGCTGCCCCCATACAGTGTAACGTCTCCTTGTGGCTGCCCCATACAGTATAATGTCTCCTTGGAATGTTATAGTTCTGTTTTTGGGCCTTTTGGTTGGTCAGTGGTCAGAAAATACATGTGTGTGTATTTTATTGTTAAAATTAGTATCGGTAATTGGTATCGGTGAGTACTTAAATAAAAGTATCGGTACTCGTACTCAGTCTTAAAAAAATGGTATCGGGACATCCCTATTGAAGAGAATAGGGCCCAATACTGACCCCTGAGGTACCCCACTAGTGACGGTGACCAAATCTGAGTATGTACCGTTAATAACCACCCTCTGTTTTCTATCACTGAGCCAGTTACTTACCCACTCACAGACGTCCTCTCCCAGTCCGAGCATTCTCATTTTATATACTAACCTTTTATGTGGTACAGTGTCAAATGCTTTGGAGAAGTCCAGATACACGACATCCATTGATTCGCCGCTGTCAAGTCTAGAACTTACCTCCTCATAGAAACTGATTAAATTAGTTTGACATGACCGATCCCTCACGAAGCCATGCTGATATGGCGTTATTTGCTTATTTCCGTTAAGATGCTCTAAGATAGCATCTCTCAGAAAACCTTCAAACAGTTTACCCACAACAGATGTTAAACTTACCGGCCTATAGTTTCCAGGCTCTGTTTTTGAACCCTTTTTGAAAATTGGCACCACATTTGCCATGCGCCAATCCTGTGGAACATTCCCTGTCAGTATAGAGTCCGCAAATATCAGAAATAAGGGTCTGGCTATGACATTACTTAATTCCCTTAGGATACGGGGGTGTATGCCATCCAGTCCTGGCGATTTGTCTATTTTGATCTTTTTAAGTCGCTGTTGTACTTCTTCCTGGGTCAGACAGGACACTTTTAATGGGGAATTTATTTCAACATTCTGCATTTCATCTGACAGTTTATATTCCTCAGTGAATACACTGGAGAAAAAAATATTCAACAGCTTTGCTTTCTCCTCGTCGCTCTCTGCGAATCCCCCCTCATTACTCTTTAAAGGGCCGACACCTTCAGATTTATACTTTTTAACATTTATATAATTGAAGAACATTTTAGGGTTAGTTTTACTCTCTTTGGCAATTAATCTCTCGGTCTCTAGTTTGGCCGCTTTTATTTGTTTTTTACATGTTCTGTTTTTTTCCTTATAGTTTTTCAGTGCTTCCGTGCCACCCTCCTGTTTTAGTGTTTTATATGCTTTCTTTTTGTCATTTATTGCTTTCTTTACAGTTCTGTTTATCCACATTGGTTTCTTTTTGTTCCTCAACCTTTTATTCCCATACGGTATGTACCTCTCACAATGAGATTTTAGGATGTTTTTAAAGATATCCCATTTTGTGGCTGTATTTTTATTTTTGAGGACTTTGTCCCAGTTAGTTAGGCCTATGGCCTCTCTTAGTTGGCTAAATTTAGCTTTTTTGAAGTTTGGTATTTTTGTTCCTCCCTGTAGAAACGCTCTTTTGAATGATAATTGGAAGGTTATTACTTTATGGTCACTATTTCCCAGGTGTCCCCCCACCTGCTCGTCTGTTGTTCTGTCAGGTCTATTGGTTAATACTAAGTCCAGTATGGCCGTCCCTCTAGTCGGGTCCTGAACTAGTGAACCACTTAATGAGTATTTTTTGGAAGCAGGTATATCAAACCCCTTAATCAATATTTGGTGTAAGCTGGTGTATCGCAGACCTCAATCAATATTTGGCGGAAGCCGGTATATTATTCCCCTCTATCAGTATTTTGTGGAAACAGGTATATAGAACCTCTTAATGAGTATTTGCTGAAAGCTGGTATATCAAACCCCTTAATAAATATTTGGTGGAAGCTGTTGTATTGCAGGTCTCAATCAATATTTGGTGGAAGCCAGTATATCAATCAACTCTATCAGTATTTTGTGGAAACAGATATATAGAACCCCTTAAAGGGAACCTGTCACCTCTTTAATCCCCTGCTGGCGCGCTTCTCTAGTCAGGCTTGAAGTCACAGAGGCAGCGGCCTCCTTGCTTCAAGTCACGGTAACCACGCCCCCTTCCCTGCCCCTCGCTGTGACTGACAGCTTGCAGTCTGGCAAAGCCAGCCGAACTGTCATGCATAAGCGCTGTCGATCACACTGAAGGGGCAGGCAAGGGGGCGTGGTTACCGTGACTTGAAGCAAGGAGGCCGCTGCCTCCGGTGTATTGCAGGCCTCAATCTATATTTGGTGGAAGCCGGTATATCAATCCCCTCTATCAGTATTTTGTGGAAACAGGTATATAGAACCCCTTAATGAGTATTTTCTGGAAGCTGGTATATCAAACCCCTTAATCAATATTTGGTGGAAGCCGATGTATCGCAGGCCTCAATCTATTTTTGCTGGAAGCCAGTATATCAATCCCCTCTATCAGTATTTTGTGGAAAAAGTTATGTAGAACCCCTTAATGAATATTTTGCGGACACAGATATATCAAACCCCTTAATCAATATTTGGTGGAAGCTGGTGTATTGCAGTCCTCAATCAATATTTTGTGGAAGCCGGTGTATCACACGCCTCAATCAATATTTTGTGGAAGCTGGTCTATCACACCCCTCAATTAGTATTTTGTGGAAACAGGTATATCAAACCCCTTAATCAGTATTTTGTGGAAACAGGTATATCGCACCCCTTAATCCGTTTTTTGGGGGGGGCAACAGGTATATCACACCTGTTGCAATTAGTTATTCCAATAGCGTTTGTCCCTCTATCTAGCTGCGGTATCTCAGCAGAACCGCACATAACTGCTGCACAAAACAAATGCACTATAATATACTTTCTATGTTAGAAGGTATATTATAGGTATATCACACCCCTCAATCATTATTATTATAATTTTTTTTGGGGGGGGGCAACAGGTCTATCACACCAGTTGCAATTAGTTATTCCAATAGCGTTTGTCCCTCTATATAGCTGCAGTATCTCAGCAGAACCGCACACAACTGCTGCACAATACAAATGCACTACAATATACTGTACTTTCTATGTTAGAAGGTATATTATAGGTATATCACACACCTTAATCAGTTTTTTTTGTGGCAACAGGTATATCACACCAGTTGCAATTAGTTATTCTGATAGCGTTTGTCCCTCTATCTAGCTGCGGTATCTCAGCAGAACTGTGCACAACTGCTGCACAATACAAATGCACTATAATATACTTTCTATGTTAGAAGGTATATTATGGGTATATAACACCCCTCATTTTTTAGGTTTATTTATAGGGTAGGGGGTGTGTCCATATGCTGAAACGTCTCAATTAGCTGTCCTGTCCCACCTGATGGGTGTGTCATGGGTCAATGTTCGGCACAATGCAAAAGAATATGGCGTCGGCGGACACCTCCATATGTTCTCATGTTCGGCAAACGAGCAAAGTTCGGCGAAACGACCGCCTTGCGAACCGCAGGGCCATCTTTAGCCATAACAGCTTTTATTAACAACATTGGCCATCTTGAATAAAGGGCAAGTTTAAAGGGGTCTCGAGGCTCTGGATATTGATGACCTATTATCAGGACAGGTCATCAATATGATTGGTGGGGGACAGACTTCCGGCATCCCTGCCAATCAGCTGTTTGAAAGAGCTGCGATGCTTGCGCGAGTGCCATGTCCTCTTCACCGTTTACATGCACGCCATTTCCCTTGTAGCAGAGGTACAGTGTAATTACAGCTTCCTCTCCTATTCACTTGAATGAGACAAACAGCTAGATTTACACGTTCATATAAAAAACTTGATAGATTATTAAAGAAACTCCCCACTTTATTATTATAGACCGGATCAGAGCTGATATAACTTCTAGGTATAGAGGAAAGCTAGCCTATATCATCTTTTCCCCAGGACCTTCCTTCTCAAAGTTGGTGCAGGGACCCCTATATTCAATCATCTGGTGGCATGTTGCTGCTGTGTGAGCAGGTAATATTTGAATGTATCCATAGGGTGGGCCCCCAAAATAAATTTTACTGGTGGGCCCTAGACACCCCAGTCCGACACTGTAAGTGAATATAATAAATAAAATAAATATAGTAAAATATGGCTTCCCCTGCTGATAACAGCTTAACACTGGGGCTTTGAAAAGCTAGAGAATAATTGCAAGTCCACATCTGCTTGGGTAAAGAAAAATGAAACTTTTGTACTAATCAAAGTCCAGGCTTGAACCCTATGTTATCATCTTCTGTCGACTGTTGTGTGGTTTCTTCGGGAGCATCATGCATTGTCTAATGGAATCCCTTGAGTAATTACAAGACAAAATTCTGTGTTTAAGGGTACTTTCACACTATTATTATTATTCTTTTCCGGCATTGAGTTCCATCCTAGGGGCTCTATACCGGAAAAGAACTGATCAGTTTTATCCTAATGCATTCTGAATGGAGAGCAATCCGTTCACGATGCATCAGGATGTCTTCAGTTCAGTCGTTTTGCCTTTTCAGGGCGGAGATAATACCGCAGCATGCTGCGGTTTTATCTCCATCCAAAACTCCGGAACACTTGCTGGGCATTTTTTCCCATTGAAATGCATTAATGCCGGATCCGTCCGGCAAAAACTGATCTGTTTTTGCGGTCTGCGCATGCCCAGACAGCAAAAAATGTGAAAAAAATAAATGCCGGATCCGTTTTTCCAGATGACACCGGAGAGACGGATCCGGAATTTCAATGCATTTTAGTTTGCATACGTTTTGACGGATCCGGCAGGCAGTTCTGGCGACTGAACTGCCTGCCGGAATCCTCTGCTGAAAGTGTGAAAGTACCCTTAAGTTTATTTTCTTTATATTTCCCAGATTGGTTACTTTGTATGAATTTGTATTTCTTCTGTGCATTTTATTTAGTTTAACAGTGATAGAAGAAATAATTTCCCCTTGACTGTGATGAGGAGGACAGAAGACTGTTGTTATTGAATGCGACACTGCGAAGGGCATGTTTGAACTGCAAACTGATGTATTTACTTATCTCTCTCTATTTTTGGACACATTTTCTAGATACAAAACAGATATTCAGAGTCTGCTTTTCTCAGCTGTGCATAAAGCTTGGATTGCTGCCACATTTTTATTTTTTTTGCTAAAATCTTAACTCAAACAGCTGTAATCTATGGATTACCGAAAATACCCCAAAGTATTCTAAAGCCTCCCCATACACCGATTGTGGTTGCTAAAAATTATATTTTTCAAGCTCTACTTGACTATCATTTATAGTCAATGGTAAACATCTTCCCAGCTTACAGCTTATGGAACAACACATTCCTTAGTAAGCCGAAAACTTTGGGAGTAGCTGGATAGATCATTTATCTTTACACTGGAGGTAACACATGTAATGGTCAATGAAACTGGTTTTACATGAAACACTGCTGTTCCATGCATTATCCACTGATTTCTTTTTTTCTTTTTTTTTGCTTAGTGTATATCAACTGCTTTGTTGTACACGAGTATGAATGGTTTTCTCCTACCTGTGGTTCTCCAGCTATTGTGTGACTGTGTGATATATTTTAGTAACAGCTAGAGATCCCCAAGTAGGAGACCAATGTTGTAAAATATAAACCTAAGATTGATGGAACTTGATTTCTTAGAGGTGTTTTTTTTTTCAGTGGCGTTCTTCTCTATCAATATTTTTTTAACTCAGGTTTTTATATTTATCTTAACATCTTATCAACATTTACAGCACCTTATCATGGTGGCCACTCAATAGCCATCATAGTGATGGGTTGTTCATAGTGGTGGAGTATGGATTGGCTCTACAGTTAGGTCCTGTAGGTGACACATCATCACATTCCACTGTGAACAAGGAATGGTAAGGGGCACAGGACACTGGCAGCGGTCACATCTGAGAGATATTGGTTTGAGGATGGATTCGAGACGGGCCCATAGATATAGAGGTCTATGAAGTCTGTCTCGGTCAGCAAGGAGAGAAAGCACAATATTTAGGTACTTCTCACCCCTTGTTCTAGTGATAGTCAGGGGTCTCAGCTCTCAGACCCTACCGATCAAAACGTTTGAGATATCTCTATGACATATCAAAAGTTTTTTGAAAAGTTAGTGACCCTTTAAAGGGGGTTATTGATAATAAACCCCAGCCTGCTCCAGATAACTTAAAACAGCCAACTGCGTTACAATGAACAACCCCTCGTCTTGATAATGTTGGGCGCAGGAAGATGTGTTGTACATGGATATGTGACAGCCACTCACAACAATGGGGAATTTAGTACATCACATCTTTGCAATAGGAGAATGTGGAATTACAATTATCTTATTCTCAGAGTTGGATGTTAGAGTAAATCAAATCTCTATGAGATCATTTACAGAACAAACTTGAAATGTAATAACACCATTATAAGAATATACTATTGGTATCTATCTCATAGTAAATGCTGTGTTTCCAGCTGTGTCCTGTATTTTCTGGATGCACTTGACTGCACCTTTGGCAATTTACTCTGGCTTCATAAATTGTAACGAGGCCCTAATAGCTTTAACAGTGAATCATGGAAGTAATAATGTAGTGTGTGATGCTGTGATGAGAAACAAGCTTAATTACTCCACAATGCCCCACGGAATGATGATATTTGACAAGTAGCTGCATGTGTGATAATGTGCTGCCATGACATTTAACATGAATATATTGCAGGGAATGAATAGTCATATGAATAGTAGCATAACTAAGACACAGAAGAAAATTAAAGTTCGACATTGCTATAACGTGTTAGGATAAATGGAACATAAAGGTAAAAGCAAAGGTTGTTGTGGCTAATAAAGTCACGTTGGTGACCTTTCCTCTTAAAGAGGTCATCAGTTTTAAAATTCCCATTATTGAAGATATGCCATGGCTAATCTAGTGCTTGGACCTTCCAGATCAGATGAAATTATTTAAAGGTATTTTCCAAGATTTCCATATTGATGGCCTATCCTCAGGATAGGTCATCAAAATGAGATAGGCAAGGGTCCAACTCCCAACATCTCTAATCAGCTGTTTGAGGAAGCTACAGCAATCACCAGAGCTTTAGTGAGTTCTAGTGATGAGCGGCAGGGGCAATATTCAAATTTGCAATGTTTCGCAAATATTTGGTCGAATATTCGTAATATATTCGAGAATTCGCAAATTCGAGATTATTTTCTTGATCGTGACAAATCGGCAATGTAATATTCGTGTAATGAGCTCGAAATACAGGCGTGGGTCACTATAGCTGTCACACCGGTGACAGGTTTTAGAAGGTCTGAAAGATTATCTGCACATTAGTGATCTGACAGCCTCTTTTGGTTTTGGTTTTACTTTGTCTGTGTTGCTTGTATGTCCACACCTCCTGTTCAGGTGTGGATCATGTGACTTTTACCTCCCCCTATTTAGTCTGACTTTACCCATCACTCCTTGCTCTGGATAGCTCCATTTGGTTTTTGGAAGAGCTAAAGTGTGGTTCTAGTTGAAGTCCTTGAAGGGTTAAATAGAATAAGCTATATGATCTGTATGAAGGACAGGAGGTTGGGTGACATCATACTAGAAGGTGACTATATTTACATTGACCTTCTGTCTGTATAAGGAACTGTTACTAGTCAGCACTATAGTAATGAGAGCCGCAGCTGTTCCTGTATGTATGGATGTATGTATAAAAAGGCCTGTATGATCAAGAATAAACAGAGCTGTTACCAGTGCTTGAAGTGGGCCGGAACGCGGCGGTACTCAGTACCGCCACTTCCAAAAATTGCCCTGGAGAGTACCAGCACCTCTCCGTGTGCGCCCAGTACGTGGGTTTCCGGTACCGGAGCGCAGCGGAGAGCTGGCAGTATCTCCTCCCTAATGTCGTTGGCTGGGCAGCTAGTGGAGGGGGGCGGGTCGTTGCAGAGTACGGCTCAGGCTGGCGCAGGCAGGGAGTTGACCTCACGTTAGGTGACGTCAACTCCTTCCCGCGCGCCTGTGACTGAGGAGCGATCAGTGCGGCGACCAGTGACTGGTCCTCCTTGGAGTCAGGAGTCGGACGGTGCAGCAAAGAACATCGACTTTGCTTTGGAATCCAACTTCTGAAGAGTACTGGTGAGTGACAGGCACCCCCCCTCCCCCCACACACATTAGTTCCTCTCTGTACCAGTACCCCCCCCCCTGGCAGGGGGGTACTGGTACAGAGAGGAATTAATGTGTGTGATGAGGGGGGGGGGGGGGTCTGATGTGCAGGGGGGTACTGGTACAGAGAGGAACGAATGTGCGGTGGTGGGGGGGGGGTACTGGTACATAGAGGAACTAATATATATGTGTCTGATGGGTGGGTCTGATGTGTAGGGGGCCCCTGCACATCATACCCCCCCCATCACACACATATATATTAGTTCCTCTATGTACCAGTACCCCCCCCCCCACCACCGCACATTCATTCCTCTCTGTACCAGTACCCCCCTGCACATCAGACCCCCCCCCCTCATCACACACATTAGTTCCTCTCTTTACCAGTACCCCCCCCCACCACCACCACACATTAGTGCCTCTCTGTACCAGTACCCCTCTGCACATCAGACCCCCCATCACACACATATATATTAGTTCCTCTATGTACCAGTACCCCCCCCCACCACCGCACATTCGTTCCTCTCTGAACCAGTACCCCCCTGCACATCAGACCCCCCCCTCATCACACACACACACACATTAATTCCTCTCTGTACCAGTACCCCCCTGGCAGGGGGGTACTGGTACAGAGAGGAATTAATGTGTGTGTGTGTGATGAGTGGGGGGGGGGTCTGATGTGCAGGGGGGTACTGGTACAGAGAGGAACGAATGTGCGGTGGTGGGGGGGGTACTGTACTGGTACATAGAGGAACTAATATATATGTGTGTGATGGGGGGGTCTGATGTGCAGGGGGGGGGAGCACCGGCGCCTAATAGAGTACCGGCACCTCTTTTGGCCCACTTAAAGCACTGGCTGTTACTGACATCATACTGCATGTGTCACTGATAGTTCTCCGGGCCTGTTTTCGGGGACAAAGAAAGGAATCAAGGTGCATTGAGAAGGAAAGGATACTTTTAGCTGGGGGCTCTGTCCGGGTTAGAAAATACAGGAATTCGGTAAGTAACGGAACATTCCTGTCTTTAAGGACTGAGGACATTCCGATGCTTTCCGTAATATTTTCTGTTGCTTCTATTTTGAATCCACTTTAGACACACTAAAAGGTATACTATCTATCTTTAGGCAAGATAGACTATAAATAGACTACTGGCCAAGTCTAACAGATAAATTCTTTAGGGAAGGATTTAAAAAAGGAATTATTTTGGGAAGAATTCAAATAGAGTCTGCACCTTGATTTCTCTTGTCACCCAATTTATATCGCTTCTTTTCTGTCGCTTTCTTATGCTTTCTGTTATGTTATGATGTTATAAAGCATTAAGTAATTTTTATGCTGAAGGTAAGCAGCAAATGATACTGTGAAAAATGTACTAACTTTATTGTGTGTCCCCTGGATGAACCCGCTAACCCAGAAACTGGTGAACGCAAGTAACGGTTTTAAGGGATAATACTAACAGACAGTTGAGAAGGAAGTTGAGCATAGACATAAGTCCTCTACTCAGTTGACGGGAATTGTCGGAGCCTTTACGGTTCAGTACAGCCAGTCCTGGGGAGAGTTCTGCTCTGCCTCCGTCACAATTCAGTTATAAGAAATGGGTGCAAAGCAAGGAAAGGTCTCTCCACCCCCTCCGAATGTAGGAGAAACATGTAAGGATTATGTAGCCCGGGTCTGTGGGACTGATTATTATTTAGTTACTCCCAGGGTGGATAATATGGTAGGATGGACAGAGGGGATGAAGAGTATAAATTCGTTCCCTCGGGAAGGGGCTAATGACACCTTCCATATGGATATGGTAAAAGGGTTATGTTTGGGTGACACTGAAGCTTACCCATATTATGGTCCAGACCTCCAGTGGGACATGCAGTATATAAAGTCGGGAGGGGAAAATTGGCTTACTTATGCACCATATTGGTATGATAGACCAAATAAAAAGGTTAACAAACAGAAGGCAGAGAACCAGGAGGAATATAATAAGAAACATGAGTTAGAAAAATAATTGACAAGGGGTTCACTCCAGAAGCCCCCTCCTCCCTATTTAGGAAATATCCCACAGATATATCCATCCCTTCCAAAAGATGACTTAGATTAAAAGGGCAGTACTTTGAGGCCCATGCATTTTTTCATTGGCTCAAAAGGAAGAAGAGATAGGAGAAGAAGAGATAACACTCTAGCATCCTTTCACAGTGCACACATCTTCTTCAAAGCATCTATTGGGAGATAGAAGACTAACACTGCCCACAGCACAGCCCTCTGCCCCCCTTCCTCTCCTCATAGCGTTGCATAGACAGAGCTCGACTAACAGCAGAAAGGGGAGGGGGGAGGCTCCTGAGATAAGAAGTTTGTAACAACTTAAGATTAACCAGTTACTGTCCTAGAGATACAAAAAAATATAGAATAAAATTTACACATTTCTAACACTAGGGATGTCATATCTCCCATGCTCCTTAGATCACAAAAAATATTTTCCCAAACCTGAACATATACCTCATCATGATGAGGACAGTGACCTTGAGGAACAGTTCCCTTTTATGACTGTAGGGGACACCTTGTTAACCACCTCAGCTCCCCTAGCTTAAACCCCCTAAATGACCAGACCACTTTTTACAATTCTGCACTACACTACTTTCACGGTTTATTGCTCGGTCATACAACTTACCACCCAAATGAATTTTACCTCCTTTTCTTCTCACTAATAGAGCTTTCATTTGGTGGAATTTCATTGCTGCTGACATTTTTTATTTTTTTGATATTAATCGAAATTGACCAAAATTTTTGCAAAAAAATGACATTTTTCACTTTCTGTTGTAAAATTTTTCGAATATAACTACATTTCTATATAAATTTTTCTCTAAATTTATTGTTCTACATGTCTTTGATAAAAAAAAATGCAATAAGTGTATATTTATTGGTTTGGGTAAAAGTTATAGCGTTTACAAACTATGGTACAAAAATGTGAATTTACGCACTTTGACTTTCTGAGAACCTGTCATGTTTCCTGAGGTTCTACAATGCCCAGACAGTAGAAACACCCCACAAATGACCCCATTTCGGAAAGTAGACACCCTAAGGTAATCACTGATGGGCATAGTGAGTTCATAGAAGTTTTTATTTTTTGTCACAAGCTAGCGGAAAATAATATATATTTTTTTTTTCTCATATTCTCATATTTTTTGTCTCATATTCCACTAACTTGTGCCAAAAAATAAAATTTTACATGAACTCACTATACCCCTCACGGAATACCTTGGGGTGTCTTCTTGCTAAAATGGGGTCACTTGTGGGGTATTTATACTGCCCTTGCATTTTAGGGACCCTAAAACCTGAGAAGTAGTTTGGAATCCAAATGCGTGAAAAATGCCCTGTGAAATCGTAAAGATAATTTGGGCCCCTTTGCGCACCTAGGCTGCAAAAAAGTGTCACACATGTGGTATCGCCGTACTCAGGAGAAGTAGGGAAATGTGTTTTGAGGTGTATTTTTACATATACCCATGCTGGGTGAGATAAATATCTGTGTAAAAGACAACTTTTCCCATTTTTTTTAAAAAAGTTGTCATTTTACAGAGATATTTCTCACACACAGTATGGGTATATGTAAAAATACACCCCAAAACACATTGCCCTACTTCTCCTGAGTACGGCTATACCACATGTGTGACACTTTTTTGCAGCCTAGGTGCACAAAGGGGCCCAAATTCCAATGAGTATCTTTAGAATTTCACAGGGAATTTTTTACACATTTGGATTTCGAACTACTTCTCACGCTTTAGGGCCCCTAAAATGCCAGGGCAGTATAAATACCCCATAAGTGACCCCATTTTGGAAAGAAGACACCCCAACGTATTCCGTGAGGGGCATGGCGAGTTCCTAGAATATTTTTTTTTTGGCACAAGTTAGCGGAAAATGATTTTTTTATTTACTTATTTATTTTTCTTACAAAGTCTCATATTCCACTAAATTGCATGGATCTATTGCATGGAATGTGTCTGCTGGGTA
Source organism: Bufo bufo (assembly GCF_905171765.1). Lineage (NCBI taxonomy): Eukaryota > Metazoa > Chordata > Amphibia > Anura > Bufonidae > Bufo > Bufo bufo. The sequence goes on from NC_053395.1 coordinate 176,718,840, forward strand.
CATCGCTAAAGACTAGCGTCCTCTCCCACCAGCCCAGGAACAAATTAGCATATGACGGGGCACAAGAACTCCCCATCGCAGTGCCCCTGAGCTGGTGGTAGAGGACGCCGTCAAACAGGAAGTAGTTCCTTGTAAGGACAAATTCAAGCAATCGCAAAACAAATATATTGTGTGGGTAAAACTGTTGTCCTCTGGTAAAGAGGAATGATTCCACTGCCCTCATACCCAAATCATGGGGTATGGACGAGTAGAGGGCCTCAACATCAATTGAGGCCAAAGATGTTCCCTCCTCCAGACTTATTCCCTCAAGGCGACCAAGGAGGTCACTCGTATCTCTCAGGTATGAGGGCAGTGTTTTGACAAATGGTGCTAAAATGTGATCCAAATAGATCCCCAAATTTTGGGTCAAACTGTTTACACCCGATACAATCGGGCATCCTTTAACAGGGGTACCACCCTTGTGGACTTTGGGTAAGCTGTAAAAAGTAGCTATAGTGGGATGTTTTTTATATAGATAATCAAATTCATCCCCTGAGATGAGATTTTCAGTCTTAGCTTGTCGCAGTATGTCAATTAGATCCTTCTGATATTTTACGGTAGGATCACCACTCAGTTTCTCATATGTATCTTTGTCATCAAGCAAAGCATGGCACATGTTTTTGTAGTCATTGGTGTTCATCAAAACGATGTTGCCCCCCTTATCCGAGGGTTTGATGGTTAGATTCTTCTTTTTCTCCAAATCTAATAATGCTTTGTACTCACTTTTACTACAATTGAAACCACCATGACGGGATATAAGATTAGACAAGTCCCGGCAAACTTGATTGACAAAGACATCAATACACGTAGGGTCTCCCAGGGGAGGCATTTTGAGGCTCTTATTTTTGAGTGGAGTAAAGGGGCCATTTACCTTCTTGAGGGGTACTGTCGCTCAAGCTGTATAGGAGGCAAATATCTTGAAGGATGTCGGGTGAGATACCCATCTCTTTGATCTTTCGTTTTGCGATAAGCGCAAAATGTTTTCGCCATCTGAGTTTTCTAGCAAAGAGGTGGATATCTCTTACCCAATTAAAGAGGTTAAAACTAGAGGTGGGGACAAAGGAAAGGCCCTTACTAAGTAAACACATTTCTGAGTCCTGAAGCTGCTGGTTGGAGAGGTTGACTATTTGGTTACGTTGCCCGACGGCCTGTTGGTCTGAGGTGGTGATTTTTGGAACCCTCGATTGGGTAGAGGGTATGGTGTATCTAAAAAATCTGACCCACCTTGGTCCTGTCTTCCTCTCTGATTGCTTCTCTCTCCTCTACCTCTAAAGTTTTGGGGTTTCTTAAAGCCCCTACCCCTTCCTCTATATGCCTGGCTTGTTTCCTTTCATTTTCTGAGGCCTCAGTGTCACTAGACGAAACATCCACTTCCGGATGTTTCATCTGTGATATACTGCGATCTAATGTGGAGTACACCCTATTGTCCCGAAAGTCTTGCAGGTCCCTATTAAACTGGCGATGTTTTCGCTGTTTAAGGTGAAACTGGAATTTGTCCATAGTGTTCTTAAGTTGAAGTTCCTTATTCGCAAACTCAGTTTCTCCCCCAAATTTTTGTGTGAGTTCAATCTGATCTTTCAATTTACTCTCTAGTTTCACCAGATTAACCTTTTCTTCTTCCAGCAATAGGTGCATAAATCTATCTCAGAGAGCTTTTAGTTGCCTCTTCCTCCCACTTGCTCATTAGAGAGGTGGACCTACATCTAATTGCTGGGGTCAGGGTAATTCTCAGGCCTCTGGGTACAATTTTATTTTTTAGATAGTTTTCTATCAATTGAATCTCCCACCATGAGGATATTTGTTCCTTGTAAATCTTATTAAGGTCCTTAAAGGCGTCTTTAAATGAAGGTGCGTATTTGCTCTGTGTCAAGGTCTTCTCTGAGAAAACCTGACTAGCTTCAGAGAGCAATTGAGTTTTATCAACACCAGTGGAGAGGAATCCAGCCATACTCCAAAAAGAAGTGGATTATTGTAACACAACCAATTGTAGTGGGTCAGACTATAATTGCTAAATAATGGGCTAAACCCTTTAAATCCAGAATCACTTCACAGTAATGGGTAGCTTATTTAATTAAAACTTAACATTTAATAATGTCTTGAGATAAAATAATAGGCCCTTCTATACTAAACACTTCTCAATTGTAACCACTGATTACACTAATCTCCTATAAAAAATAAACCGAGATGGGAAGGACCAAATATAGGGATAGCAAAATGTTAGTAAAGACAGGATGAGAGGTAGCTAGGTACCAAGGCAGAAATACACAGTGCTGGGTCCAAACCCTAAGAAACCCTGTCACTGCCTATCCTCCCCCCTATCTACTGCAAGAGCCCTATTGTCACCCTCCCTAAATGTGGACTGCCCAGCTTTGCCCGATAGACAGAAATTGGTCCCGTAGGTAATATAGACCGATGACAGTTACAAGGAGGGCATATGAACTGGCATAGAATGTGTGATGGATAAGGTCAAGTGTGATCACAGTATGGCTGAAGGCCACCTGCGATACCTGGTCTAATCCAAACACAAATATAATAAATGTATTATCAGAAGATCATAATGTCCCGACGCGTTTCCTCAATAATACCTGATTCATCAGGGGACAGAATTATATCCAGGAGGCCCCTAAACTGGGGTCACTTCTCCAGCCAAGAAGAGGGGTCACAGAGAGCACATTAATATACCATATCTGATTAGATAACACAGTCCATCTTGTTGTAGACGACTTCACAACAGTTGTTAATTCACAAATAGGTTATAATGTGAACTCGAGCCAGCCAAGCGTTATAGTAACGAAGGTATATGGCCAAGTTACTCTCTAGTTCACGTGACCTATGGTAATTCCTGGTATTTAGTCTCTAGTCATATAGAGATCAAGATGGTATAATTTGTATTGAATATACACTATTGTCCGGGTATAGGTATCACTATCCGGAAAATTAACCAAGAGTAACCCTAGGTCACCAGTCTCAACAATTCAAGAGGTATACTCGTCGATGAGACTCTAATCCAAATATAGTGAACCAATCATGGTCAGGTCACAAATGTATCACATTGATTAAAGGTGTCTATTTGGTATACATTGTAACAGACCTCCCACTAGTAGTATCACCAGTAGACGTTGAAGGCCTGTTCAATGCTATATGCTTATCGATGCTAGGTTATTATGGTGTACAAGCATGTAAGCATAATCAACTTATCTGTCCAGTTGTAGGTAGTAACTGTTTCCAGATAGAAATAGGTGGAGGGTGCTCCTCGGCGTCCCGCGTGTGGCAGTGGCAATGGAGCCATGTTCGCGGGTGATTTAAAAAGCTGTGAAGCCCCGCCCCTATTTTACACCCCCTCAGCGTCATGCAGCGTCAGAATCATGTGATGCGTCAGCTGTTCAGCTTATAATCACATGACCCAGCTCCTTCCTATGACGCTTGGCGTGGAGGCGTATTCCTGTTGCCAGGTAACCACAGGCAAACCCAGCCTTCATAATGAAGCCGAGACCCGGACATTTAAAGTGACCAAGCAACATGCCGTCTTCGCTTGTTGTATGTCGGACGACGAACGCTCTCTACTGCGCATGTGTGAGGCGGGTGTATTGTGGTGCAAAGGTAAAGTCAGAGGGCAAATATGCTCAACCCTTGCTCCCACTTAAATTCAAAGTATTTTCCATTGGTCTGCCTGGTCTGCAGATCACCTAGTGGAATGTCAGAGTTTATAAGGTGAATCCTCAAATAACTGTTATCTCCAAACAATCGCTATTAACGCCACCTAGATTTAATGCTCATCCTCTATGAGTATCCCAACCAGATTTACAGTAGAGTGGCTAACTATGCCGCTCAATTAGTATATCAATGTTTTGAGTATGTCAGGGGTGGGGGGTGGGACCGGATCGTATCACTGATAAGCAGAGTGATATGTTACGGTTCTATATAGCAGCTGAATGACAATTGCTCATTCAGGCCCATGGGGACCACAGTTTGGAGGTGGAAGATCCACCACGACTCTCTCTGCAAAATCCTCCGGTCCCAGTCCCCCCCCCCCATGAATCTCAATTCCGACGCATCACCACCATGTACCGTGTTGACATGTTTTGCCATGGGCATATCTCTGTCATTCCTAATGTCACCCAGATGTTCACCTATCCGTCGTCGCAATTCACGGGTAGTTTTCCCTATGTACTCAAGGCCGCATTTGCAGTTGGCCCTGTAGATCACTCCCCTGGTGCGACAATTTATAAAGTGTCTGATTTGGTCATTTTTACCGGTGACATTGACACAGAACGACCTTCCCTCTGTGATATGTCCACACGCCACACAGCTACTACAGTGAAAACAACCGATTGGACGTTGGAGCCATGTCTCTTTCAAATCTCGTGTCTCACTGTAGTGGCTGTGCACTAGGCGATCCCTAAGACTGAGGCCCCTACGATAAGTGACCTGTACTGTTTCGGAGACCACCTTTCTAATGTCTGGGTCAATGAGGAGAATCTCCCAGTGCTTTCTTAATATCTGTTTGACCTCTTCCGAGGAGTCATCAAACGTGCCTATAAGGCGTATCAAACTACTCTCTGTTTTTTTAGGTTTGGAATAGAGAAGGTCGTCTCTCTTACTCTCACATGCTCTTTTGAAGCCACACTTAAGGACTGCATCCGGGTAGCCCCTCTCCCGAAAACGACTTCTCAAGTCATTAGCCTGTTCTTTAAATGCATCCCAGGTGGAGCATTTCCTCCTGATGTCCCACTGGTATTCCCCTTTTCAGGGGGAAGGGATGGTGGCTGCTCCAGTGTAGAAGTGAGTTTGTGGAGGTGGGCTTCCTGAAGATATTTGTTTGTATCAGGTCATCCTTGCCCCTTGAGATCAAGATGTCAAGAAAAGGCAAGGTATTCTTTTCAAAGACTGAGGTGAATTTCATATTGATACAGTTAACATTCAATTCCTAAACAAAGTCAGAGAATTCCATTTCTCCCCCTTTCCAGACAACAAAGACGTTGTCTATGAATCTTGCCCAGGTAACAATCCATGGAATGTGTCTGCTGGGTACATCGCTAAAGACCAGCGTCCTCTCCCACCAGCCCAGGAACAAATTAGCATACGACGGGGCACAAGAACTCCCCATCGCAGTGCCCCTGAGCTGGTGGTAGAGGACGTCGTCAAACAGGAAGTAGTTCCTTGTAAGGACAAATTCAAGCAATCGCAAAACAAATATATTGTGTGGGTAAAACTGTTGTCCTCTGGTAAAGAGGAATGATTCCACTGCCCTCATACCCAAATCATGAGGTATGGTCGAGTAGAGGGCCTCAACATCAATTGAGGCCAAAGATGTTCCCTCCTCCAAACTTATTCCCTCAAGGTGACCAAGGAGGTCACTCGTATCTCTCAGGTATGAGGGCAGTGTTTTGACAAATGGTGCTAAAATGTGATCCAAATAGATCCCCAAATTTTGGGTCAAACTGTTTACACCCGATACAATCGGGCATCCTTTAACAGGGGTACCACCCTTGTGGACTTTGGGTAAGCTGTAAAAAGTAGCTATAGTGGGATGTTTTTTATATAGATAATCAAATTCATCCCCTGAGATGAGATTTTCAGTCTTAGCTTGTCGCAGTATGTCAATTAGATCCTTCTGATATTTTACGGTAGGATCACCACTCAGTTTCTCATATGTATCTTTGTCATCAAGTAAAGCATGGCACATGTTTTTGTAGTCATTGGTGTTCATCAAAACGATGTTGCCCCCCTTATCCGAGGGTTTGATGGTTAGATTCTTCTTTTTCTCCAAATCTAATAATGCTTTGTACTCACTTTTACTACAATTGAAACCACCATGACGGGATATAAGATTAGACAAGTCCCGGCAAACTTGATTGACAAAGACATCAATACACGTAGGGTCTCCCAGGGGAGGCATTTTGAGGCTCTTATTTTTGAGTGGAGTAAAGGGGCCATTTACCTTCTTGAGGGGTACTGTCGCTCAAGCTGTATAGGAGGCAAATATCTTGAAGGATGTCGGGTGAGATACCCATCTCTTTGATCTTTCGTTTTGCGATAAGCGCAAAATGTTTTCGCCATCTGAGTTTTCTAGCAAAGAGGTGGATATCTCTTACCCAATTAAAGAGGTTAAAACTAGAGGTGGGGACAAAGGAAAGGCCCTTACTAAGTAAACACATTTCTGAGTCCTGAAGCTGCTGGTTGGAGAGGTTGACTATTTGGTTACGTTGCCCGACGGCCTGTTGGTCTGAGGTGGTGATTTTTGGAACCCTCGATTGGGTAGAGGGTATGGTGTATCTAAAAAATCTGACCCACCTTGGTCCTGTCTTCCTCTCTGATTGCTTCTCTCTCCTCTACCTCTAAAGTTTTGGGGTTTCTTAAAGCCCCTACCCCTTCCTCTATATGCCTGGCTTGTTTCCTTTCATTTTCTGAGGCCTCAGTGTCACTAGACGAAACATCCACTTCCGGATGTTTCATCTGTGATATACTGCGATCTAATGTGGAGTACACCCTATTGTCCCGAAAGTCTTGCAGGTCCCTATTAAACTGGCGATGTTTTCGCTGTTTAAGGTGAAACTGGAATTTGTCCATAGTGTTCTTAAGTTGAAGTTCCTTATTCGCAAACTCAGTTTCTCCCCCAAATTTTTGTGTGAGTTCAATCTGATCTTTCAATTTACTCTCTAGTTTCACCAGATTAACCTTTTCTTCTTCCAGCAATAGGTGCATAAATCTATCTCAGAGAGCTTTTAGTTGCCTCTTCCTCCCACTTGCTCATTAGAGAGGTGGACCTACATCTAATTGCTGGGGTCAGGGTAATTCTCAGGCCTCTGGGTACAATTTTATTTTTTAGATAGTTTTCTATCAATTGAATCTCCCACCATGAGGATATTTGTTCCTTGTAAATCTTATTAAGGTCCTTAAAGGCGTCTTTAAATGAAGGTGCGTATTTGCTCTGTGTCAAGGTCTTCTCTGAGAAAACCTGACTAGCTTCAGAGAGCAATTGAGTTTTATCAACACCAGTGGAGAGGAATCCAGCCATACTCCAAAAAGAAGTGGATTATTGTAACACAACCAATTGTAGTGGGTCAGACTATAATTGCTAAATAATGGGCTAAACCCTTTAAATCCAGAATCACTTCACAGTAATGGGTAGCTTATTTAATTAAAACTTAACATTTAATAATGTCTTGAGATAAAATAATAGGCCCTTCTATACTAAACACTTCTCAATTGTAACCACTGATTACACTAATCTCCTATAAAAAATAAACCGAGATGGGAAGGACCAAATATAGGGATAGCAAAATGTTAGTAAAGACAGGATGAGAGGTAGCTAGGTACCAAGGCAGAAATACACAGTGCTGGGTCCAAACCCTAAGAAACCCTGTCACTGCCTATCCTCCCCCCTATCTACTGCAAGAGCCCTATTGTCACCCTCCCTAAATGTGGACTGCCCAGCTTTGCCCGATAGACAGAAATTGGTCCCGTAGGTAATATAGACCGATGACAGTTACAAGGAGGGCATATGAACTGGCATAGAATGTGTGATGGATAAGGTCAAGTGTGATCACAGTATGGCTGAAGGCCACCTGCGATACCTGGTCTAATCCAAACACAAATATAATAAATGTATTATCAGAAGATCATAATGTCCCGACGCGTTTCCTCAATAATACCTGATTCATCAGGGGACAGAATTATATCCAGGAGGCCCCTAAACTGGGGTCACTTCTCCAGCCAAGAAGAGGGGTCACAGAGAGCACATTAATATACCATATCTGATTAGATAACACAGTCCATCTTGTTGTAGACGACTTCACAACAGTTGTTAATTCACAAATAGGTTATAATGTGAACTCGAGCCAGCCAAGCGTTATAGTAACGAAGGTATATGGCCAAGTTACTCTCTAGTTCACGTGACCTATGGTAATTCCTGGTATTTAGTCTCTAGTCATATAGAGATCAAGATGGTATAATTTGTATTGAATATACACTATTGTCCGGGTATAGGTATCACTATCCGGAAAATTAACCAAGAGTAACCCTAGGTCACCAGTCTCAACAATTCAAGAGGTATACTCGTCGATGAGACTCTAATCCAAATATAGTGAACCAATCATGGTCAGGTCACAAATGTATCACATTGATTAAAGGTGTCTATTTGGTATACATTGTAACAGACCTCCCACTAGTAGTATCACCAGTAGACGTTGAAGGCCTGTTCAATGCTATATGCTTATCGATGCTAGGTTATTATGGTGTACAAGCATGTAAGCATAATCAACTTATCTGTCCAGTTGTAGGTAGTAACTGTTTCCAGATAGAAATAGGTGGAGGGTGCTCCTCGGCGTCCCGCGTGTGGCAGTGGCAATGGAGCCATGTTCGCGGGTGATTTAAAAAGCTGTGAAGCCCCGCCCCTATTTTACACCCCCTCAGCGTCATGCAGCGTCAGAATCATGTGATGCGTCAGCTGTTCAGCTTATAATCACATGACCCAGCTCCTTCCTATGACGCTTGGCGTGGAGGCGTATTCCTGTTGCCAGGTAACCACAGGCAAACCCAGCCTTCATAATGAAGCCGAGACCCGGACATTTAAAGTGACCAAGCAACATGCCGTCTTCGCTTGTTGTATGTCGGACGACGAACGCTCTCTACTGCGCATGTGTGAGGCGGGTGTATTGTGGTGCAAAGGTAAAGTCAGAGGGCAAATATGCTCAACCCTTGCTCCCACTTAAATTCAAAGTATTTTCCATTGGTCTGCCTGGTCTGCAGATCACCTAGTGGAATGTCAGAGTTTATAAGGTGAATCCTCAAATAACTGTTATCTCCAAACAATCGCTATTAACGCCACCTAGATTTAATGCTCATCCTCTATGAGTATCCCAACCAGATTTACAGTAGAGTGGCTAACTATGCCGCTCAATTAGTATATCAATGTTTTGAGTATGTCAGGGGTGGGGGGTGGGACCGGATCGTATCACTGATAAGCAGAGTGATATGTTACGGTTCTATATAGCAGCTGAATGACAATTGCTCATTCAGGCCCATGGGGACCACAGTTTGGAGGTGGAAGATCCACCACGACTCTCTCTGCAAAATCCTCCGGTCCCAGTCCCCCCCCCCCCATGAATCTCAATTCCGACGCATCACCACCATGTACCGTGTTGACATGTTTTGCCATGGGCATATCTCTGTCATTCCTAATGTCACCCAGATGTTCACCTATCCGTCGTCGCAATTCACGGGTAGTTTTCCCTATGTACTCAAGGCCGCATTTGCAGTTGGCCCTGTAGATCACTCCCCTGGTGCGACAATTTATAAAGTGTCTGATTTGGTCATTTTTACCGGTGACATTGACACAGAACGACCTTCCCTCTGTGATATGTCCACACGCCACACAGCTACTACAGTGAAAACAACCGATTGGACGTTGGAGCCATGTCTCTTTCAAATCTCGTGTCTCACTGTAGTGGCTGTGCACTAGGCGATCCCTAAGACTGAGGCCCCTACGATAAGTGACCTGTACTGTTTCGGAGACCACCTTTCTAATGTCTGGGTCAATGAGGAGAATCTCCCAGTGCTTTCTTAATATCTGTTTGACCTCTTCCGAGGAGTCATCAAACGTGCCTATAAGGCGTATCAAACTACTCTCTGTTTTTTTAGGTTTGGAATAGAGAAGGTCGTCTCTCTTACTCTCACATGCTCTTTTGAAGCCACACTTAAGGACTGCATCCGGGTAGCCCCTCTCCCGAAAACGACTTCTCAAGTCATTAGCCTGTTCTTTAAATGCATCCCAGGTGGAGCATTTCCTCCTGATGTCCCACTGGTATTCCCCTTTTCAGGGGGAAGGGATGGTGGCTGCTCCAGTGTAGAAGTGAGTTTGTGGAGGTGGGCTTCCTGAAGATATTTGTTTGTATCAGGTCATCCTTGCCCCTTGAGATCAAGATGTCAAGAAAAGGCAAGGTATTCTTTTCAAAGACTGAGGTGAATTTCATATTGATACAGTTAACATTCAATTCCTAAACAAAGTCAGAGAATTCCATTTCTCCCCCTTTCCAGACAACAAAGACGTTGTCTATGAATCTTGCCCAGGTAACAATCCATGGAATGTGTCTGCTGGGTACATCGCTAAAGACCAGCGTCCTCTCCCACCAGCCCAGGAACAAATTAGCATACGACGGGGCACAAGAACTCCCCATCGCAGTGCCCCTGAGCTGGTGGTAGAGGACGTCGTCAAACAGGAAGTAGTTCCTTGTAAGGACAAATTCAAGCAATCGCAAAACAAATATATTGTGTGGGTAAAACTGTTGTCCTCTGGTAAAGAGGAATGATTCCACTGCCCTCATACCCAAATCATGAGGTATGGTCGAGTAGAGGGCCTCAACATCAATTGAGGCCAAAGATGTTCCCTCCTCCAAACTTATTCCCTCAAGGTGACCAAGGAGGTCACTCGTATCTCTCAGGTATGAGGGCAGTGTTTTGACAAATGGTGCTAAAATGTGATCCAAATAGATCCCCAAATTTTGGGTCAAACTGTTTACACCCGATACAATCGGGCATCCTTTAACAGGGGTACCACCCTTGTGGACTTTGGGTAAGCTGTAAAAAGTAGCTATAGTGGGATGTTTTTTATATAGATAATCAAATTCATCCCCTGAGATGAGATTTTCAGTCTTAGCTTGTCGCAGTATGTCAATTAGATCCTTCTGATATTTTACGGTAGGATCACCACTCAGTTTCTCATATGTATCTTTGTCATCAAGTAAAGCATGGCACATGTTTTTGTAGTCATTGGTGTTCATCAAAACGATGTTGCCCCCCTTATCCGAGGGTTTGATGGTTAGATTCTTCTTTTTCTCCAAATCTAATAATGCTTTGTACTCACTTTTACTACAATTGAAACCACCATGACGGGATATAAGATTAGACAAGTCCCGGCAAACTTGATTGACAAAGACATCAATACACGTAGGGTCTCCCAGGGGAGGCATTTTGAGGCTCTTATTTTTGAGTGGAGTAAAGGGGCCATTTACCTTCTTGAGGGGTACTGTCGCTCAAGCTGTATAGGAGGCAAATATCTTGAAGGATGTCGGGTGAGATACCCATCTCTTTGATCTTTCGTTTTGCGATAAGCGCAAAATGTTTTCGCCATCTGAGTTTTCTAGCAAAGAGGTGGATATCTCTTACCCAATTAAAGAGGTTAAAACTAGAGGTGGGGACAAAGGAAAGGCCCTTACTAAGTAAACACATTTCTGAGTCCTGAAGCTGCTGGTTGGAGAGGTTGACTATTTGGTTACGTTGCCCGACGGCCTGTTGGTCTGAGGTGGTGATTTTTGGAACCCTCGATTGGGTAGAGGGTATGGTGTATCTAAAAAATCTGACCCACCTTGGTCCTGTCTTCCTCTCTGATTGCTTCTCTCTCCTCTACCTCTAAAGTTTTGGGGTTTCTTAAAGCCCCTACCCCTTCCTCTATATGCCTGGCTTGTTTCCTTTCATTTTCTGAGGCCTCAGTGTCACTAGACGAAACATCCACTTCCGGATGTTTCATCTGTGATATACTGCGATCTAATGTGGAGTACACCCTATTGTCCCGAAAGTCTTGCAGGTCCCTATTAAACTGGCGATGTTTTCGCTGTTTAAGGTGAAACTGGAATTTGTCCATAGTGTTCTTAAGTTGAAGTTCCTTATTCGCAAACTCAGTTTCTCCCCCAAATTTTTGTGTGAGTTCAATCTGATCTTTCAATTTACTCTCTAGTTTCACCAGATTAACCTTTTCTTCTTCCAGCAATAGGTGCATAAATCTATCTCAGAGAGCTTTTAGTTGCCTCTTCCTCCCACTTGCTCATTAGAGAGGTGGACCTACATCTAATTGCTGGGGTCAGGGTAATTCTCAGGCCTCTGGGTACAATTTTATTTTTTAGATAGTTTTCTATCAATTGAATCTCCCACCATGAGGATATTTGTTCCTTGTAAATCTTATTAAGGTCCTTAAAGGCGTCTTTAAATGAAGGTGCGTATTTGCTCTGTGTCAAGGTCTTCTCTGAGAAAACCTGACTAGCTTCAGAGAGCAATTGAGTTTTATCAACACCAGTGGAGAGGAATCCAGCCATACTCCAAAAAGAAGTGGATTATTGTAACACAACCAATTGTAGTGGGTCAGACTATAATTGCTAAATAATGGGCTAAACCCTTTAAATCCAGAATCACTTCACAGTAATGGGTAGCTTATTTAATTAAAACTTAACATTTAATAATGTCTTGAGATAAAATAATAGGCCCTTCTATACTAAACACTTCTCAATTGTAACCACTGATTACACTAATCTCCTATAAAAAATAAACCGAGATGGGAAGGACCAAATATAGGGATAGCAAAATGTTAGTAAAGACAGGATGAGAGGTAGCTAGGTACCAAGGCAGAAATACACAGTGCTGGGTCCAAACCCTAAGAAACCCTGTCACTGCCTATCCTCCCCCCTATCTACTGCAAGAGCCCTATTGTCACCCTCCCTAAATGTGGACTGCCCAGCTTTGCCCGATAGACAGAAATTGGTCCCGTAGGTAATATAGACCGATGACAGTTACAAGGAGGGCATATGAACTGGCATAGAATGTGTGATGGATAAGGTCAAGTGTGATCACAGTATGGCTGAAGGCCACCTGCGATACCTGGTCTAATCCAAACACAAATATAATAAATGTATTATCAGAAGATCATAATGTCCCGACGCGTTTCCTCAATAATACCTGATTCATCAGGGGACAGAATTATATCCAGGAGGCCCCTAAACTGGGGTCACTTCTCCAGCCAAGAAGAGGGGTCACAGAGAGCACATTAATATACCATATCTGATTAGATAACACAGTCCATCTTGTTGTAGACGACTTCACAACAGTTGTTAATTCACAAATAGGTTATAATGTGAACTCGAGCCAGCCAAGCGTTATAGTAACGAAGGTATATGGCCAAGTTACTCTCTAGTTCACGTGACCTATGGTAATTCCTGGTATTTAGTCTCTAGTCATATAGAGATCAAGATGGTATAATTTGTATTGAATATACACTATTGTCCGGGTATAGGTATCACTATCCGGAAAATTAACCAAGAGTAACCCTAGGTCACCAGTCTCAACAATTCAAGAGGTATACTCGTCGATGAGACTCTAATCCAAATATAGTGAACCAATCATGGTCAGGTCACAAATGTATCACATTGATTAAAGGTGTCTATTTGGTATACATTGTAACAGACCTCCCACTAGTAGTATCACCAGTAGACGTTGAAGGCCTGTTCAATGCTATATGCTTATCGATGCTAGGTTATTATGGTGTACAAGCATGTAAGCATAATCAACTTATCTGTCCAGTTGTAGGTAGTAACTGTTTCCAGATAGAAATAGGTGGAGGGTGCTCCTCGGCGTCCCGCGTGTGGCAGTGGCAATGGAGCCATGTTCGCGGGTGATTTAAAAAGCTGTGAAGCCCCGCCCCTATTTTACACCCCCTCAGCGTCATGCAGCGTCAGAATCATGTGATGCGTCAGCTGTTCAGCTTATAATCACATGACCCAGCTCCTTCCTATGACGCTTGGCGTGGAGGCGTATTCCTGTTGCCAGGTAACCACAGGCAAACCCAGCCTTCATAATGAAGCCGAGACCCGGACATTTAAAGTGACCAAGCAACATGCCGTCTTCGCTTGTTGTATGTCGGACGACGAACGCTCTCTACTGCGCATGTGTGAGGCGGGTGTATTGTGGTGCAAAGGTAAAGTCAGAGGGCAAATATGCTCAACCCTTGCTCCCACTTAAATTCAAAGTATTTTCCATTGGTCTGCCTGGTCTGCAGATCACCTAGTGGAATGTCAGAGTTTATAAGGTGAATCCTCAAATAACTGTTATCTCCAAACAATCGCTATTAACGCCACCTAGATTTAATGCTCATCCTCTATGAGTATCCCAACCAGATTTACAGTAGAGTGGCTAACTATGCCGCTCAATTAGTATATCAATGTTTTGAGTATGTCAGGGGTGGGGGGTGGGACCGGATCGTATCACTGATAAGCAGAGTGATATGTTACGGTTCTATATAGCAGCTGAATGACAATTGCTCATTCAGGCCCATGGGGACCACAGTTTGGAGGTGGAAGATCCACCACGACTCTCTCTGCAAAATCCTCCGGTCCCAGTCCCCCCCCCCCCATGAATCTCAATTCCGACGCATCACCACCATGTACCGTGTTGACATGTTTTGCCATGGGCATATCTCTGTCATTCCTAATGTCACCCAGATGTTCACCTATCCGTCGTCGCAATTCACGGGTAGTTTTCCCTATGTACTCAAGGCCGCATTTGCAGTTGGCCCTGTAGATCACTCCCCTGGTGCGACAATTTATAAAGTGTCTGATTTGGTCATTTTTACCGGTGACATTGACACAGAACGACCTTCCCTCTGTGATATGTCCACACGCCACACAGCTACTACAGTGAAAACAACCGATTGGACGTTGGAGCCATGTCTCTTTCAAATCTCGTGTCTCACTGTAGTGGCTGTGCACTAGGCGATCCCTAAGACTGAGGCCCCTACGATAAGTGACCTGTACTGTTTCGGAGACCACCTTTCTAATGTCTGGGTCAATGAGGAGAATCTCCCAGTGCTTTCTTAATATCTGTTTGACCTCTTCCGAGGAGTCATCAAACGTGCCTATAAGGCGTATCAAACTACTCTCTGTTTTTTTAGGTTTGGAATAGAGAAGGTCGTCTCTCTTACTCTCACATGCTCTTTTGAAGCCACACTTAAGGACTGCATCCGGGTAGCCCCTCTCCCGAAAACGACTTCTCAAGTCATTAGCCTGTTCTTTAAATGCATCCCAGGTGGAGCATTTCCTCCTGATGTCCCACTGGTATTCCCCTTTTCAGGGGGAAGGGATGGTGGCTGCTCCAGTGTAGAAGTGAGTTTGTGGAGGTGGGCTTCCTGAAGATATTTGTTTGTATCAGGTCATCCTTGCCCCTTGAGATCAAGATGTCAAGAAAAGGCAAGGTATTCTTTTCAAAGACTGAGGTGAATTTCATATTGATACAGTTAACATTCAATTCCTAAACAAAGTCAGAGAATTCCATTTCTCCCCCTTTCCAGACAACAAAGACGTTGTCTATGAATCTTGCCCAGGTAACAATCCATGGAATGTGTCTGCTGGGTACATCGCTAAAGACCAGCGTCCTCTCCCACCAGCCCAGGAACAAATTAGCATACGACGGGGCACAAGAACTCCCCATCGCAGTGCCCCTGAGCTGGTGGTAGAGGACGTCGTCAAACAGGAAGTAGTTCCTTGTAAGGACAAATTCAAGCAATCGCAAAACAAATATATTGTGTGGGTAAAACTGTTGTCCTCTGGTAAAGAGGAATGATTCCACTGCCCTCATACCCAAATCATGGGGTATGGACGAGTAGAGGGCCTCAACATCAATTGAGGCCAAAGATGTTCCCTCCTCCAGACTTATTCCCTCAAGGCGACCAAGGAGGTCACTCGTATCTCTCAGGTATGAGGGCAGTGTTTTGACAAATGGTGCTAAAATGTGATCCAAATAGATCCCCAAATTTTGGGTCAAACTGTTTACACCCGATACAATCGGGCATCCTTTAACAGGGGTACCACCCTTGTGGACTTTGGGTAAGCTGTAAAAAGTAGCTATAGTGGGATGTTTTTTATATAGATAATCAAATTCATCCCCTGATATGAGATTTTCAGTCTTAGCTTGTCGCAGTATGTCAATTAGATCCTTCTGATATTTTACGGTAGGATCACCACTCAGTTTCTCATATGTATCTTTGTCATCAAGCAAAGCATGGCACATGTTTTTGTAGTCATTGGTGTTCATCAAAACGATGTTGCCCCCCTTATCCGAGGGTTTGATGGTTAGATTCTTCTTTTTCTCCAAATCTAATAATGCTTTGTACTCACTTTTACTACAATTGAAACCACCATGACGGGATATAAGATTAGACAAGTCCCGGCAAACTTGATTGACAAAGACATCAATACACGTAGGGTCTCCCAGGGGAGGCATTTTGAGGCTCTTATTTTTGAGTGGAGTAAAAGGGGCCTTTACCTTCTTGAGGGGTACTGTCGCTCAAGCTGTATAGGAGGCGAACATCTTGAAGGATGTCGGGTGAGATACCCATCTCTTTGCTCTCTCGTTTTGCGATAAGCGCAAAATGTTTTCGCCATCTGAGTTTTCTAGCAAAAAGGTGGATATCTCTTACCCAATTAAAGAGGTTAAAACTAGAGGTGAGGACAAAGGAAAGGCCCTTACTAAGTAAACACATTTCTGAGTCCTGAAGCTGCTGGTTGGAGAGGTTGACTATTTGGTTACGTTGCCCGACGGCCTGTTGGTCTGAGGTGGTGATTTTTGGAACCCTCGATTGGGTAGAGGGTATGGTGTATCTAAAAAATCTGACCCACCTTGGTCCTGTCTTCCTCTCTGATTGCTTCTCTCTCCTCTACCTCTAAAGTTTTGGGGTTTCTTAAAGCCCCTACCCCTTCCTCTATATGCCTGGCTTGTTTCCCTTTCGTTTTCTGAGGCCTCAGTGTCACTAGACGAAACATCCACTTCCGGATGTTTCATCTGTGATATACTGCGATCTAATGTGGAGTACACCCTATTGTCCCGAAAGTCTTGCAGGTTCCTATTAAACTGGCGATGTTTTCGCTGTTTAAGGTGAAACTGGAATTTGTCAATAGTGTTCTTAAGTTGAAGTTCCTTATTCGCAAACTCAGTTTCTCCCCCAAATTTTTGTGTGAGTTCAATCTGATCTTTCAATTTACTCTCTAGTTTCACCAGATTAACCTTTTCTTCTTCCAGCAATAGGTGCATAAATCTATCTCAGAGAGCTTTTAGTTGCCTCTTCCTCCCACTTGCTCATTAGAGAGGTGGACCTACATCTAATTGCTGGGGTCAGGGTAATTCTCAGGCCTCTGGGTACAATTTTATTTTTTAGATAGTTTTCTATTGATTGAATCTCCCACCATGAGGATATTTGTTCCTTGTAAATCTTAGTAAGGTCCTTAAAGGCGTCTTTAAATGAAGGTGCGTATTTGCTCTGTGTCAAGGTCTTCTCTGAGAAAACCTTACTAGCTTCAGAGAGCAATTGAGTTTTATCAACACCAGTGGAGAGGAATCCAGCCATACTCCAAAAAGAAGTGGATTATTGTAACACAACCAATTGTAGTGGGTCAGACTATAATTGCTAAATGGGGTCACTTGTGGGGTATTTATACTGTCCTGGCATTTTAGGGGACCTAAAGCGTGAGAAGTAGTTTGGAATCCAAATGCGTAAAAAATGCCCTGTGAAATCGTAAAGATTCTCATTGGAATTTGGGCCCCTTTGCGCATTTAGGCTGCAAAAAAGTGTCACACATGTGGTATCGCCGTGTATGGATGAGTATTTGGGCTTTGTTCTCAGTAAAGGTGAGAGGAAAATCAGCCATGCCAGAATTACCTCCTTACTGGGTCTGCCCCGCCCACAAACCAAGAAAGACATGTTGACCTTTCTTGGCATGATTGGTTACTGCCGCCAATGGATTGCTGATTGTTCCTACTATGATAATATTCTGAGACTAGCCACTAATACTGATATGCCCGACTTCATTAACTGGTCTGATGGAATGTTACAAGCTTTTAGTCATTTGAAATGTGCAATGGTTTTAAGTCGTGGTTTGGGCCTACCCGACTATGGCGTGATGTTTCACTTATTTGCCAGGGACAATT
Source organism: Bufo bufo (assembly GCF_905171765.1). Lineage (NCBI taxonomy): Eukaryota > Metazoa > Chordata > Amphibia > Anura > Bufonidae > Bufo > Bufo bufo. Next base: position 176,736,621 of record NC_053395.1, read on the forward strand.
GTAAAACCATGGTGGGAGTCCTGGCGCAAGATCATGGAGGTAAATTCCGCCCTGTTGCTTTTTTCTCAAAAGTGGTTCCCGTACAGGTTCAGGGCATGCCTGCGTGTCTCAGGAGTTTGGCAGCCTGTGCTATGGTCGCTGAGATGACTGTGCCTATCACCCTAGGTCAGTGGTCGGCAAAGTGCGGCTCGCGAGCCACAAGCGGCTCTTTAGACCCTTCAATGCGGCTCTTTCCCACGGCGACCCATCCTGCACTACAGAGGAATCAGTGGCGTAACTATCAGGGAAGCAGCTGCTTCGGGGCCCGGGAGCAGTCACTGTACTTCGTCACCCCGGGCCCCTGTCAGAGCAGCTGACTTCTCCTGCACCGGGTCCAGAGTCCTGCACTTGCACTCTGTCACTGACCTCCTGACATCAGTGACATTGCTCCGCCTCTCCCCTCCTTAGTTCTTATGATGGACAGTGACCAGCATCAGGACGGCCTGACATGGGCGGGGCTATAATAGCCCCGCCCGCTTTTCTACCCGCGATTCCTGCTGCCTGAAGTTGAATCTTCCATGCCCAGCAAGCTGAACATCAGTTGGATTGTCACAACTGTACCAGTGATGTGAGTGTCAGGGGAACTGGGGTTATATTCAGCTTTCCCAGACTGTGCACATGTGACCTGCAGTACAGTAGGAAAGCTGGGTGAATTATATCATGAAATGTCATCCAGCTTCCCTGCTATCCTGCATGGCACCAGTGCAGAGGCATTAGAGTATGGGGGAGAGGTACAGCAGGAAAGCTGGGTGTCTATATATGTGTATTGTATATGTGTGCGTCCATGTATGTGGTGACTGTGTGCATGAATGCATCCATGTATGTGGAGAGTGTGTGTATGAGTGCGTCCATGTATGTGGAAAGTGTGTGTATGAGTGCGTTCATGTATGTGGAGAGTGCGTGTATGAGTGCATCTATGTATATGGTGAGCACATGTATGAATGCATCTATGTATATGTTGAGTGCGTGTATGAGTGTGTCCATGTATGTGGAGAGTGTGTGTATGAATGCATCTATGTATATGTTGAGTGTGTGTATGAGTGCATCTATGTATGTGGAGAGTGCATCCATATATGTGGAGAATGCGTGTATGACTGCATCCATGTATGTGGAGAGTGCATCCATGTATGTGGAAAGTGCGTGTATGACTGCGTCCATGTATGTGGAGTGTGTGTGTATGACTGCGTCCATGTATGTGGAGAGTGCGTTTATGACTGCGTCCATGGCTGCAGTATGAAAGGTACAGAGGCTAAAATACTTGTGTCACGGAACCATGAACCAGACGTACAACAAGAGATAAGTGAAAATAAGAAGGCTTTATTGAAAATAAAGCTGTAAAGCAAAAGTCCAAACGGATGGTGAAACCGAGCAGAGTCTTTGCGAAGCCAGAGGTCAGGAACCAGAAGGGTAGTCAGACGAAGCCAGGATCAGGAACCAGCAGGGTAGTCAGACGAAGCCAGGATCAGGAACCAGCAGGGTAGTCAGACGAAGCCAGGATCAGGAACCAGCAGGGTAGTCAGACGAAGCCAGGATCAGGAACCAGAAGCAGCAGCAGTCTAGAAGCATGTGAACACAGGAGGACCAAGCAAGGAACTGAAGCCACAGACCTCCTATATATATGAGCTAGGCATCCAGCTCCTCCCAGGGGAAGGAGGAGCCGCAGGGTGGAAGGCTACAAGAAACCCAGAACCCAAGATGGCCGCCAGCACATGTCAAACGAAGGAGAGCAGCAAGCAGGTAAGACCATGACAGTACCTCCCCCTCAAGGGCCCCTCCTCCGCGGAGCACAAAACGGTTTCTGAGGGAAGCGTGCGTGGAAGGCTCGGAGCAAGGCAGGAGCATGGACATCTGCGGAGGGAACCCAGGAACGCTCCTCTGGACCATAACCACGCCAATGGACCAAAAACTGCAACCGACCGCGGACCAGGCGTGAGTCCAGGATATTGCTCACCTCATATTCCTCACGATTGCCCACTTGGACCGGACGAGGCCGAGGAACCGAGGAAGTGAAACGATTACACACCAGTGGCTTCAACAGGGAGACATGAAACACGTTGGAGATCCGCATGCCAGGAGGAAGCGCAAGGGCATAGGCTACCGGGTTTACCCTGCGAAGCACTCGGAAGGGACCAACAAAGCGAGGCGCCAGCTTGGGAGTGGGCACTCGAAGGTTGAGGTTGCGGGTGGACAACCATACACGGTCTCCGACCTGGTAGGAAGGAGCAGGCGCTCGTCTGCGATCAGCCTGGAGTCTCTGGCGCTGCGCAGAGACCTCAAGGGACTTCTGGATCTGTACCCAAGAAGCACGTAGGACGGAAAGGTGATCCTCCACAGCCGGAATATCCTGGGGAGAGAATACCTCCGGTAACACGGCAGGTTGGAACCCATAATTGGCCATGAAGGGAGACGTCCCAGAGGAAGAGTTCACCGCCGTGTTCCTGGCAAACTCAGCCCAAGGCAGGAGGTCAACCCAATTGTCTTGGTGATCGGAGACATAGCAACGAAGGAATTGCTCCAAGGCCTGATTGGATCGTTCTGCGGCCCCATTGGACTGAGGGTGGTAGGCCGAGGAGAAGGAGAGATGAATCCCCAACTGGGAGCAAAAGGCGCGCCAGAACCTGGACACAAACTGACTCCCCCGATCCGACACAATCTCCTTAGGCAAACCGTGCAACCGGAAGACCTCCCTGGCAAAAATCGTGGCCAACTCTTGTGCAGAGGGTAACTTCTTGAGAGGAACACAGTGGCACATTTTGGAAAACCGATCCACAATCATGAGAATGACCGTATGGCCTCGGGATGCAGGGAGGTCCACAATGAAATCCATCCCCAGGTGTGACCATGGGCGCTCCCCGGTGGCTATGGGTTGCAGAAGGCCCAACGGAAGGTGCCGAGGGGACTTACTCTGGGCACAAACGGAGCATGCCGCTACATATGCGGCGATGTCGGAACGTAGGGAAGGCCACCAGAACAGACGTGAAACAGCCCAGGACAGCTGATTCTTTCCAGGATGCCCCGCGGTCTTGGAGTTATGGTAGGTTCGCAACAACCGAGTGCGCAACTCCTCAGGCACAAAACATCTGCCGTTGGGTCTCCCAGAGGGAGCACCAGATTGAGCCGCCAAAATCTGCTCACCCAGGGGAGAGGTCAGGCTGGTGCGAATGGCGGCCAGGATCTGATTCGGAGGTATGACCGAAGTCGGAATCGACTCCTCCCTGGACAGCTCGGAGTACTGCCGTGATAAGGCATCCGCCCTGATGTTCTTGGAACCGGGTAGGTAGGAGACCACGTAATTAAAACGTGACAAGAACAGAGCCCATCTGGCCTGACGTGGTGTCAATCTCTTGGCCTCAGAAAGGTAGGTCAGATTCTTGTGGTCCGTCAGGATGAGAACCGGAACCACCGAACCCTCGAGCAAGTGCCTCCATTCTTTAAGGGCCTGCACGATGGCCAATAACTCCCTGTCACCAATCTGATAGTTGCACTCCGCGGAAGACAGTTTCCGGGAGTAAAACCCACAAGGAAGCAGAGGACCCTCTGGTGTTCTACGCTGAGACAGAAGGGCGCCTACTCCCGTCTCAGACGCGTCCACCTCGAGGACAAAGGGCAACCCAGGGTTGGGATGCGACAGAATCGGAGCCGACACAAAGGCGGACTTTAGGGCCTCAAAAGCTCGGATGGCCTCGAGCGGCCAGACCTGGGAATTACTGCCCTTCCTGGTCAGATCCGTGAGAGGCTTGGCCAGCATGGAAAAGTCCCTGATGAACTTCCGATAATAATTGGCGAAGCCCAAAAAGCGCTGCAGGGAACGAAGACCACTGGGCTGGGGCCACTGTAAGACAGCCGAAACCTTCTCAGGATCCATGGAGAACCCTTCAGCGGAAATGATGTAACCTAAGAAGGTTACCTGGGATCGGTGAAATTCGCATTTCTCAAGCTTACCGAACAGCTTGTTCTCTCGTAACCGTTGCAACACTCGTCTGACATCCAGAATGTGGGCCTCCATGGATTCAGAATATACCAAGATGTCATCCAAATAGACTACCACACACTGCTGCAACAGGTCACGGAAAACATCGTTGATGAATTCCTGAAAGACTGCGGGCGCATTGCACAACCCAAAGGGCATAACCAAGGATTCGTAATGACCGGTCCTGGTGTTAAACGCGGTCTTCCACTCATCGCCCGCCTTGATCCTTACCAGGTTATATGCCGCCCTCAGGTCGAGTTTGGTAAAGACCGTGGCCCCTTTAAGGCGATCGAACAGCTCGGAAATCAAGGGTATCGGGTAAGCGTTCTTGATCGTGATGCGATTGAGACCCCTGTAATCGATGCAAGGCCTCAACTCACCGCCCTTCTTTTTCACAAAGAAAAATCCAGCCCCTGCCGGGGACGAAGACTTGCGAATGTGTCCGCGTGAAAGCGCCTCCCTCACGTACTCCTCCATGGCCTCATTCTCCGCTACCGACAGTGGATAGACTTTGCCACGAGGAGGAACGGCACCAGATTGTAACTCTATGGCACAATCGTATGGGCGGTGCGGAGGTAGGGCAACCGCGCGCACCTTATCGAATACATCCCGGTACTCCTCGTATTCAGGAGGCAACAGAGAGTCCGAGGAAGTACACAGCAACTTGACAGACCCATGGATGCAACTAGCCCCACACTGCGGTGACCACGAGAGGATCTCGACCGATCTCCAATCGAAAGTCGGATTATGCTTCTGGAGCCAGGGGTACCCCAAGACCACCGAGTAGTGTGGAGACGAAATAACCTGGAGGCAGACCGACTCTCTGTGAACGGCACCAATGGCTATCCCCACTGGAAGGGTCTCATGAGTCACGTGTGGCGGCAGAAGGGGTCTGCCGTCTATCGCCTCAAGAGCCAGTGGGGAACCTCGAGCCTGCAGAGGAATGGAATTGGCGGCAGCGAACACACTATCAATGAACAAACCACCAGCACCAGAGTCCACCAACGCCTGGGTCGTCACCGAGCCCCCGACCCAGGAGAGGACAACAGTGATCAGTGGTTTGTCAACACGGGAAACCGGGGACGAGGAGACTCCACCCAAGATCTGCCCCCGACAGGATCTCAGGTGCGAGCGTTTTCCCGGACGGTTCGGACATGCCAACCGAAAATGCCCACCGAGACCACAGTACATGCATCGGCCCTCGCGTCTCCGGAGAACCCTCTCCCCCTCGGACAGGCGAGCAAACCCCAGCTGCATGGGTTCACCCCCAGACAAGTCATCCCCAGGAGGCGTGGGAGGAGAGGGAGGCACGGGTGGGACAGCAAACGTAGGCACCAATCTGTTAGAAGACCTCCGCAGGTTCTCCTTAAAGGAAGGTCTCTCCCTGAGTCTGGTGTCAATCAAAATCAGGAAAGAAATAAGAGACTCGAGCTCAACTGGTAGGTCCTTAGCTGCAACCTCATCCTTCAAGGCATCCGAGAGACCATGAGAGAAAGCAGCGACCAGAGCCTCATTATTCCAGCCCACCTCTGCTGCCAGGGTACGAAACTCAATGGCGTATTCAGCTACGGATCGTGAACCCTGTCTGATGGACATAAGGAGCTTCGCAGCAGAGGCAGCACGAGCCGGCACATCGAATACCTTCCGAAGAGAAGCAACAAAACCGGAAAACTCGGCAACCACCGGATTGTTGTTCTCCCATAAAGGGCTGGCCCAGGCCAAGGCCTTGTCCGAGAGCAGCGAGATCAAGAAGCCCACCTTTGATCTCTCAGTAGGAAAGGCATGTGGCAGCAACTCAAAATAAATGCCCACCTGGTTAAGGAAACCTCGGCACTGAGTTGGCTCTCCCCCAAAGCGCTGTGGAAGAGGGGCAGAACCGGTCATACCCCGAAACACCGCAGGCGCAACAACAGGTGTCGGGGTAGACTCTGGCGCAACAACCGGAGCGGCAGTAGGAGCGAGCCCAGGAGCGACAACCGACCCATCGGCAACGGGAGCGAAATGAGCCGTGCGTTCAAGCAGGGTTTGCAACGCCACAGCGAACCGACCCAACAGGTGATCCTGCTGATCAAGTCTGGCAACCAGCGTGGGTAGCGAGGATGGCCCTGTACCGTCAGAATTCATGGCTTGGTCCTAATGTCACGGAACCATGAACCAGACGTACAACAAGAGATAAGTGAAAATAAGAAGGCTTTATTGAAAATAAAGCTGTAAAGCAAAAGTCCAAACGGATGGTGAAACCGAGCAGAGTCTTTGCGAAGCCAGAGGTCAGGAACCAGAAGGGTAGTCAGACGAAGCCAGGATCAGGAACCAGCAGGGTAGTCAGACGAAGCCAGGATCAGGAACCAGCAGGGTAGTCAGACGAAGCCAGGATCAGGAACCAGCAGGGTAGTCAGACGAAGCCACTATCAGGAACCAGAAGCAGCAGCAGTCTAGAAGCATGTGAACACAGGAGGACCAAGCAAGGAACTGAAGCCACAGACCTCCTATATATATGAGCTAGGCATCCAGCTCCTCCCAGGGGAAGGAGGAGCCGCAGGGTGGAAGGCTACAAGAAACCCAGAACCCAAGATGGCCGCCAGCACATGTCAAACGAAGGAGAGCAGCAAGCAGGTAAGACCATGACAACTTGTGGATATGTAAGGGTAAATCAGACGGGTCTATTACAATTGCAGCGCTGGTTTTAAAGGGGTTGAGTTGAATATAAACTCCGTCAGCAACTGTAAATGTTAAAAAACAAAGTCGTGCTAGAAATGACAGTAAATACAGTAAATAAAAAGTCACAAAATAGCCATATAAGAGGGGTTTGCACAGAAGGAGGCGGTTTGTGAAGAAGTGTGTGTGTGGGGGGCCCCCGTACAAAAATTTGCTGTGGGGCCCAGTCAGTTCTAGTTACGCCTCTGAGAGGAATCGAATCTTGCCTGTGGGACGCATTTACGTTCCACAAAGCAAGAGAGGGCGTGTTCGCTATTTAGTATTAGCGCACGCGCATCACAGTAGGGCCTACTGTGATGCGCGTGCGCTAATACTAGTTAGCGAACACGCCCTCTCTTGCTTTGTGGAACGTAAATGCGTCCCACAGGCAAGATAACTAGTATTAGCGCACGCGCATCACAGTAGGGCCGGCAGTACGCACCTCCTTCCAGAGTAGATGTCGAAACGAGGAGGAAGTGACGAGGGGTGTTGAAAACTTCCCGGGCAGTGAAATCTGCCAGAGACAGAACACCGCAGCCCGCATCATGGACCCATTCGCTTCAGCATGCGCTTCCTTCCTATACATTTTAGGTTTTAAAAATGTGGCTCTCAAAAGAAATTTCAATCGTGGTTTTGGCGATATTTGGCTCAGTTGACAAAAAAGTTTACCCACCACTGCCCTAGGTCATCCCACCACTCTGCATACCTCACACAATGTTCAGGCCCTATTGAGGGACATACATACGCAACATATGTCAGGACAAAGAGTGGATATGAAGTTTTGTTGCTATCTAATCCTCAACTTCATATGAAATACTCAGCACCCACATTCGGTCCAATGGCTATAATGAATGCCCTACTTGGCTACTAGGGAGAGCAGGATGATTTGCCTCCTCCCCATGCATGTACTGAACTTATACATGAGCATACCTCACCTAGGCCTGACTTACAGTCCACACCCATTGGAGGAGCACCTGATATTTTTGTGGATGGATCCTGTTCCCGCCCTAATGACAACACTTATCATGCAGGATACGCTGTGGTTCAGCTCCCTGATGTTATACTGGAATCAAATCCTATACCTTTTCAGTCAGCCCAAGCAGCTGAACTGATTGCCCTCACTAGAGCTTGTTGTCTTTTTGAGGGGAAAGATGTAAATGTATACACCGATTCCAAGTATGACTTTGGGGTTGTACATGATCATGGGGTAATCTGGCAGAGGAGAGGCTTCATAGCTGCGGATGGGAGACAAATCTCACATTCCACCCTAGTACATGATCTCCTGACTGCCATCCAATTACCAAGCAAAGGTGCTATTATCCATTGTAAGGCACATACTGGTCTACAAACGCACATAGCTAAAGGGAATGCCCTAGCTGATCAGGCAGCAAAAGAGGCTGCTATTAGAACGGCAGCAACAGTTCAAATGCCCTCCCTAGTTCCAGACATTACCCTTACTGACAATCTATTGCTCAGCCTCCAGGATTTGGCTACCAGTAGTGACAAAATAGAATGGCAGTTGGTAGGTGAGGTACAAGACCCTAACACGGGTCTTGTCTGCAAAGAGGGGAAGCCATGTATCCCAGTTGCAAGCGCCCGATTTTAATTGCACAATATCATGGTCTTGGCCATAGGGGAGCACAGGCAACCACTGACCTCATTCGGAGAGATTTTTTTTATACCAGGTCTTAGATCAATTTGAACAAGATATTGCTCGTGCCTCTCCTTTCTCTCCACAGGAACCTACGCATCCTTTCCAACCAGGGGACGTAGTGATAGTCCAGCGCCTGGCAAAAGGACGAAAACAGACTGAGTTCCCGTTTGGACCACCCACCCGAGTGGTAGCAGTCACCAGAACAGCGATTTTCACAGAAGAGGCTCCAATCTGGATTCACGCTAGCAGAGTGAAAAGGGTCCCTGAGGCTTCTTCTCCGGTGACAGACAAAGAGGGTGAAGCAGGTGTAAAATCCCTGAACAAAGAGGGGAGCTCAGAAGAAGTTTCCCTGAAAAGTGCCTTGCCACAGGCTGAAGATGATGACCCCACAATATTCTGGGAGATTTGTTTGTCTGGTGATAATTATTAATCTTTGTGTTTTCTTGCCAGTCTGGCTTATTACTACATGTATTTATCAACCAGAGGAGATGAGTTTCTTCTGCGGTGCACCAAATAATCAGTTAGTATATAAAAGAGCTCAGGAGCAAGAATCCTTTGCTCTCGTCCCCTTTTATTCTGAACAGAATAGTATAGTCAGGATGGCAAATGCCCTAAATGTTAGCCCATTGTGCCTTAAAGACTTACAGAGCCCACAGGATCTTATACAAACATGTGTTATTGCTGTGCCTACACCCGATGAATCCCTCCTTGAAGTCTGGTCGATGGCTAACAATACACAATCTTATATTCCCTTGTATGACTTCTGTGGGGAGTGTCAGAAATTAGGAAATAGCAGGGATAATATTAGAATAACTACTATTAACGTGACTGCAGCAGAGACTTGTTTTACCTTATATTGTGATAATAGAGACATAAAAAGTGGATTACCTAAGAATAGTGTATATGATTATATTGACTACACTTGTAAAAAGAATAGTAAGCTTGCTAGCTCCCTGGATAATTCCATGAGTTGTAATAAGACCATTGTGGCTCCCAGTTTTATCTATAATATAATGCTCTCTAAAGGATGGTTTTTGTCTTGTGGTAACAACACTTACAATTACATTCCTGCTAATGTTATTGGAGGTCCCTATGCGTTATCCAGGCTGACTTTGGCCCTTCCCAGTCAACCCCCTATCAGGAGATCTTACAGATCAGTAACCAAGACTTTATCAGAAAACTGTGACTCTACTTTACCCCTTCTCAGCCGTACAGAATATACAAGTTTGGGCGCCTCTATATTAGGAGTGCCTGGACTGGCTATATATAATACTCGTACTATAAATTCTATTGCATGTGACTTAGCTAAATCTCTGAATCATACCTCTATCGCCTTATCAGACATGCTTTTAGATATACAAGGCGTAAGAGGAGTAGTGCTATAAACTAGATTTGCTGTAGATTATCTGTTAATTAAACATAATATAGGATGTCAAGATTTTAAAGGAATGTGTTGCTTTAATTTATCTGACCATTCCAGATCAATCCAGTCCCATATTCAAGCGTTACATGAAATTGCTAATAATATCAGGAAAGATGTTGATTCATCCTCTTGGTGGGACTGGTTATTGAGCTGGCTGCCGGATTTGAGTTGGTTAAGAACATTATTGATCAGTATTATAATTATAATTCATTCCTTGATTGTCATATGTTGTTGTATCCAATGTATCCCTTCTCTCATACAGATGTTTTGTGTAATGTGTCCAAAACCCACAGACCCTGGACAATCATATGCTACTTATCTTCTTTCTCTCATAGAGAGGTAAGTCATATTCATGACTTAAGACGGGATTGAAGGGTTAAATAGAATAAGCTATATGATCTGTATGAAGGACAGGAGGTTGGGTGACATCATACTAGAAGGTGACTATATTTACATTGACCTTCTGTCTGTATAAGGAACTGTTACTAGTCAGCACTATTGTAATGAGAGCCGCAGCTGTTCCTGTATGTATGGATGTATGTATAAAATGGCCCGTATGGTCAAGAATAAACAGAGCTGTTACTGACATCATACTGCATGTGTCACTGATAGTTCTCCGGGCCTGTCTTCGGGGACAAAGAAAGGAATCAAGGTGCATTGAGAAGAAAAGGATGCTTTCAGTTCTGTTCATCCATCATCCATCAGCCTCAGAAGTTAAGTGTTCCGTCTGTTGTATTTTGTATTCCCCTCCACCATTGTTGTTTACTAGGCCTGAGCGAGACGCTGGTTCCTTCACCAAGGAAGGAGCGGGTTGTCTCTGCCCTGTCATTACCATTAGGGCCACCAGGGTTTTCTAGGTTCCTGTGTATGGGCATCTCTACCATCGAATGGTGCCCATACACATAGGAGTTAGGGCCAGGAACAGGGTTTTATAGGTGGTGACCGTTTTCCTTCCCTAGCGGTGAGGCCTAGTGTCTTTTCCCTTCCTTCTTGTTGTCTTTTGGTGTTCTCCCCTACTACATCCGTGACATTATCCAGAGCCAATACCGCCATTTTTTGTTCTGATCTGTGCAGCTATGGATGCTATGACTGCACTGGTCGAACAGCTGCAGAATCTGACTTTGAAGGTAGCAGACCTCCGTACAATGGTTTTGCAGATTCAGAGTCCACAGGCGGGTGGTTCCGGTGGTGGGTTCCAGGCCTGCCCTGAACCCAAGGTAGCTCTTCCGGACAGGTTTTCCGGGGGTAGTGACAATTTCATCCGGTTCAGGGAGTCATGTAAATTATACTTTAGGCTGCGTCCATACTCTTCTGGTGATGAGTATCAACGTGTGGGTATGATTATTTCATTGCTTAAAGAGGACGCCCAATCTTGGACTTCTCTGCCGACCGGATCACCGTCCCTCCAGTCGGTAGATGAATTCTTTAGAGCCTTGGGTCTTATCTATGATGACCCGGATCGGATCTCTCAGGCCGAGACCAAGTTACGGGGTTTGCGGCAGGGAGAACGTTCTGCGGAGACCTATTGCTCTGAATTTAGGAGGTGGGCTACGGATACAGAGTGGAACGATTCTGCTCTCCGAGCCAATTCTGCCAGGGTCTCTCTGAGAGACTGCAGGACGCATTGGCTTTTCATGAAAATCCTGAGTCATTGGAAGCAGCTATGTCCCTTGCTGTACGTCTTGATAAACGCCTGAGGGAGAGATCTAGGGGTCCTCACCTTCAGGACGTACTGTCCAATAAGGGTACTGCTTCCTTTGACACTTATGGTGGAGAGACACGGGTGGTTGTGCCTTGTGATGAGCCTATGCAGTTAGGAGGAGCTACTCCTGGAACTACTGGCAAAAGCTTGGGTCATGTGAAAGGAGTCTGCTTTTGTTGTGGCAAGAAGGTACATTTTGTGAATATTTGTCCGTACTTGCAGAATCAAGGTGTAAACAAAAATAATTTGAATCCCCAAATTACTATTGGTAGTGTGGGTGGGGAGCAAGAAAACCTACTTTTGTCTTTTGCTGGTAGTACCCATTTCCTCCTGTCTGACGAGGTGGTGCTAGAGTCCAAAACTGTGAAAATCGAAGCATTTATGGACAGTGGGGCAGGAGTTAACTTGATTGATGGACAGTTTGTACGCATTCACGGGTTGACTACTAATGCATTAGAGAATAGTATTTCTGTCTTTGCAATTGACTCAGCATCTCTCGCCCAAAAATGCCTGTTGCAGGTAGTGAATGACATTCATTTAAGAGTGGGTGATTTGCATCAAGAATCTATCTCCTGTTATGTGTTGGAGGGTCTGCCTTCTCCGTTGGTGTTGGGCTTACCATGGTTAAGCAAACATAACCCTAACATCGATTGGCAAATGAGACAGATTCTCGATTGGAGTGATTTTTGCATGAACAACTGTCTTAATGCATCGTTCTCTATGGTTACCACTAAAACCGTACCCTCGTTTATTTCTGAATTTTCTGATGTGTTTTCTGAGAGTGGTAATCAGGTGTTGCCTCCGCACCGGGAGTATGACTGTACCGTCAATCTTATTCCCGGAGCTAAATTGCCCAAATCTCGGAAACCGAAAGAAAGGCTATGCGAGAGCATATCACCGAGAGTTTGGCAAAGGGACATATTAGACCATCCAAGTCCCCAGTGGCTGCTGGATTTTTCTTTGTAAAGAAAAAGGATGGTACCCTGAGACCATGTCTGGACTTCCGTGAGCTCAATCGCATTACCGTCCGTGATCCTTACCCCCTTCTTTTTATTCCGAATTTGTTTAGTCAGATTGTCGGTGCCAAGGTGTTCTCTAAATTGGATCTGAGGGGGCCATATAATCTGTTAAGGATCAAGGAGGGGGATGAGTGGAAGACCGCATTTAATACCCCTGAGGGTCATTTTGAAAACCTGGTCATGCCCTTTGGGTTAACCAATGCTTCTGCAGTTTTTCAACACTTTGTCAATGACATCTTTTATCATCTGATGGGGAGGTTTGTCGTTGTATACCTTGATGACATACTAATTTATTCGCCTAATATGGAGACTCATCAGGATTATGTGAGACAGGTGTTACAGATCCTAAGAGAGAATGAGTTGTATGCTAAGATGGAAAAGTGTGTATTTGATGTACAGGAAGTGCAATTTCAGGGTTATTTGCTCTCATCCTCAGGGTTTCGTATGGATCCCGAGAAGGTCTGTGCCGTGTTGGACTGGGATCGACCCGAAAATCTGAAAGCGCTTATGCGGTTTTTGGGGTTTACCAACTACTACCTTAAATTTATCTTGAACTATTCATCGGTGGTTAAACCTTTAACAGACATGACTAGGAAGGGTGCTGATATTTCTATCTGGTCTGATGCGGCATTGCAGGCCTTTTCTGCTGTGAAAGAATGTTTTGCTTCGGCCCCTATTCTGGTGCAACTGGGCGTGTCTCAGCCATTTATTATTGAGGTTGACGCGTCTGAGGTAGGGGTAGGAGCAATATATTCGCAGGGTCCTTCACCCAGTAAATGGCGCCCATGTGCATTTTTCTCTAAAAAACTCTCGACTGCTGAAAAGAACTATGATGTGGGGAATAGGGAATTGCTGGCCATTAAGTTGGCGTTTGAGGAATGGCGGCATTGGTTGGAAGGAGCAATTCATCCTATTACAGTAATTACGGATCACAAGAATCTGGCCTACTTGGAGTCGGCTAAGCGACTGAACCCAAGGCAGGCCAGATGGTCATTGTTTTTCACCAGATTTAACTTCATCGTCACTTACCGCCCTGGGGTTAAGAACTTCAAGGCAGGTGCTTTGTCACGTAGCTTTCCTGGGGGGGGGTGGGTCGAATGACTCTAGTCCCATTTTATCTGAAGGGGTGGTTATATCCACTCTTTATCCTGATCTCAAAGCCAGGGTGTTGGAGGCACAGGAGGATGCTCCGGACTATTGTCCTCAGGGGAAGTTGTTTGTTCCCTCCGAATTACGTCACAAGGTGTTCGAGGAACATCACTGTACGGTACTTGCTGGGCACCCTGGGAGTAGATCGACTGTTGATCTCATCTCTCGCAGATTCTGGTGGCCGGGGTTGCGTAAGTGTATTGAAGACTATGTGTCAGCCTGTGGTACCTGTGCATGTGCTAAGGTGACACATACTCTGCTTTCCGGATCTCTTCTTCCATTGCCCATCCCGTCCAGACCTTGGACCCATTTGTCCATGGATTTTATCACGGATTTACCGAATTCTTCGGGAAAGACCGTGATTCTGGTGGTTGTCGATCGTTTTAGTAAAATGGCACACTGTATTGCATTACCTAGTCTACCCAATGCTAAAACTTTTGTGCAGGTGTTTGTCGACAACATCGTGAAACTACATGGCATTCCCTCTGATGTGGTGTCCGATAGAGGGACTCAGTTTGTTTCCAGATTCTGGAGAGCGTTCTGTACTCGACTGTTTGTACAATTGTCCTTCTCGTCGGCTTTTCATCCTCATTCAAACAGACAGACGGAGCGCACTAATCAGAATCTGGAGACTTACTTGAGATGTTTTGTTTCAGAGAATCAGGAAGAGTGGTCTTCATTTTTGTCGTTAGCTGAGTTTGCTATAAATAACCGTAGACAGGAATCCACTGATAAGTCGCTGTTTTTTGGGGCATATGGGTTTCTGGTGCTCATAATTCTGGCATTCCTGAGGAGGAACGATTTTCTTCTTCTTTGTCTTCTATTTGGCGGAAAATCCAAAATAACCTGGAAAAGATGGGCAACAGGTATAAGCGTGCGGCTGACAGGAAACGTATGAGTGGTCGGGACCTGAGAGTGGGTGATTCTGTGTGGCTGTCTACAAGAAACATTAAACTTAAGGTACCTTCTTGGAAGTTGGGACCAAGATTTATTGGTCCATATAAGATCACTGCCATTGTTAAGCCTGTAGCCTTCCGTCTTGAACTTCCTCAGGCATTGAAAATCCATAAAGTTTTTCATAAATCGTTGTTAAAGAAATGTGTTGAACCTGTTGAGCCGTCCTCCTTGCCTCCCGCTCCTGTCATGGTGGACCCCAATTTAGAATTTCAGATCAGCAGGATTGTGGACTCCCGAGTTCTCCGGAGATCCCTCCAGTATCTCGTTAATTGGAAAGGGTACCGACCAGAGGAGAGGATGTGGGTTCCAGCGACTGATGTTAATGCTAGTCGTCTGGTGAAAGCACTCCACAGAGCTCATCCTGATAAGGTCGGTCCTGGGTGCCCGGAGGTCACCCGTAGAAGGGGGAGTACTGTCACACCGGTGACAGGTTTTAGAAGGTCTGAAAGATTATCTGCACATTAGTGATCTGACAGCCTCTTTTGGTTTTGGTTTCACTTTGTCTGTGTGTTGCTTGTATGTCCACACCTCCTGTTCAGGTGTGGATCATGTGACATGTGACCTTTACCTCCCCCTATTTAGTCTGACTTTACCCATCACTCCTTGCTCTGGATAGCTCCATTTGGTTTTTGGAAGAGCTGGAGTGTGGTTCTAGTTGAAGTCCTGTTCATCCATCATCCATCAGCCTCAGAAGTTAAGTGTTCCGTTTGTTGTATTTTGTATTCCCCGCCACCTTTGTTGTTTACTAGGCCTCAGCGAGACGCTGGTTCCTTCACCAGGGAATAAGTGGGTAGTCTCTGCCCTGTCATTACCATCAGGGCATCCGAGGGCCACCAGGGTTTTCTAGGTTCCTGTGTATGGGCATCTCTACCATCGGATAGGAGTTAGGACCAGGAACAGGGTTTTATAGGTGGTGACCCTTTTCCTTCCCTAGCGGTGAGGCCTAGTGTCTTTTCCCTTCCTTCTTGTTGTCTTTTGGTGTTCTCCCCTACTACATCCATGACAATAGCTAAATTTTTCAAGCTGCTAGAAGTTTCTTGAGACTGTAGAAAATGTTTGGCACGGCAGAACATTACAATAGCTTTATATGCTGTTAGAGTGCTCCAATATATTCGCGATTGTGAAATCGGCACCAATGATGTGAATTTTTGGCGCAATACATGCAACTTCACATTTTAACAGGTCTGACTACTTATTAGTGATTGGTGCACTAAGCACTGTTGTGAACTTGTGACATCACAGCACTATGTATGTAGCATGTACAGTATGTATGGACATCAGAACCTATCAGCTACACTATATCACTATCTAACCTACACTGACTATCTCTCACTAACTATCTGTATTATATATATATAAGCTAACTAACTAACTAATGTAATCACACAGGAAAGCACAGAGCACAGCAATAACACTGCTGTCTCTCTCAGACCTGCAAAATACTGCATACAAGGGCTGCTGGGGAGTTTCTTATACAGTAAGGGGTAGGCAACTTTCCTATTGGTTGCTAGGGATGTTGCTAAGCTCAGACAAAGACATTGCAGCCTTCTCATTGGCCCACAAGCAAGAAGGGAGGTTACTGTTGAAAAAAAAACTAGAATATCCGAACTTACTAATATATATCACTATATTCTAAATATTTGCGAATTCTCGAAGTGCCGATATTCGCGATTAATATTCGCTATTCGAATATTCGAGCCTAAAACTAGGAAGTTCCATGGCCTCCTCGCAACTTACCAAGCGCAGCATCATTCATTGTACAGCAGCTATGCTTGGTATCAACTCCATTCACTTAAATGGGACTTCATTGCATCTAGGCCATGTGACCAATGAACATGACATCACTCGCCTGGGAAGAGGCCTAAATGTTCACGACCTCTTCATACAGCTCATCGGTGGGGGGTGCTGGACCGCCACCGATCTCATATTTATGACCCATCCTGAGGATAGGCCATCAATTTGAGAATCCCAGAAAACTCCTTCAACCTCTTAAGGACACATGACGTACCGGTACGTCATGATGTCCTGGTACTTAAGGACACATGACCTACCGGTACGTCATGTGTTGTTCCGATCACTGCCGCCCGGCCGGCAGTGATCGGAACCCGGTGCCTGCTCAAATCATTGAGCAGGCACCTAGGCTAAATGCGCGGGGGGGTCCCGTGACCCCCCCATGTCGGCGATCGCGGCAAACCGCAGGTCAATTCAGACCTGCGGTTTGCTGCGATTTCTGCAGTTTCTGGTCACCGCGGTCCCTGACCGCGGGGATCAGAAACTTTATATTCCTAAAATAACGTTTTATTAACCCCCCCTTGCACCCCCGAATGATTTTATGGGGGCAGGAGGTGCAGGGGGAGGGTTGCGGGCGGTGTGGGCGGTGCGGGAGGCGGGCGGTGCGGCAGGCGGGATCGCGACCCCCCGCCCGCCTCCCCTTGTATAATCGTTGGTTTCTAGTGGGTATACCAGGGTGCCAGCACATTGCTGGCACCCTGGTATAAACGGCTGACATCTGCGATGCGATGTCAGCTGTTTAACCCTTTCCATACAGCGGTCCGTACGGACCGCTGTATGGAAAAGGTTAACAGCGCAGGGAGCTCCCTCCCTCTCCCATCGGGGGGCTGCTGTGCCTTTTCAGCCCCCCGATGGGGAGGGAAAGAGCCCCCAGACACCCCCCCGACAGATCCCCTCCTTACCCATCCCCGTCTGCGCAGTTCTGGCCAGTACTGAGCAGACGGGGAAGGTTCCCATGGCAACAGGACGCCTCTCAGGCGTCCTGCTGTCCATGGTGCTGAACAGATCTGTGCTAAAAGGCATAGATCTGTTCAGACAAGTGTAAAATACAGTGCAGTACAATATATATTGTACTGTACTGTATTATACAGACATCAGACCCACTGGATCTTCAAAAACCAAGTGGGTCTGGGTCAAAAAAAAAGTGAATAAAAGTGAAAAAAAGTAAAAATCAAAAAACACATTTATCACTGATTTAAAAAAAATATAAAAAAATTCCATACACATGTTTGGTATCGCCGCGTCCATAACGACCTGATCTATAAAACGGTCATGTTACTTTACCCGAACGGTGAACGCCATAAAAATAAAAAATAAAAAACTATTATGAAATTGAAATTTTGCCCACCTTACTTCCCAAAAAAGGTAATAAAAGTGATCAAAAAAGTCGCATGTACGCCAAAATTGTAACAATCAAACCGTCATCTCATCCCGCAAAAATCATACCCTACCCAAGATAATCGCCCAAAAACTGAAAAAACTATGGCTCTTAGACTATGGAAACACTAAAACATGATTTTTTTTGTTTCAAAAATGAAATCATTGTGTAAAACTTACATAAATAAAAAAAAAGTATACATATTAGGTATCGCCGCGTCCGTATCGACCGGCTCTATAAAAATATCACATGATCTAACCCCTCAGATGACCACCGTAAAAAAATAAAAACGGTGTAAAAAAAAGCCATTTTTTGTCATCTTACGTCACAAAAAGTGTAATAGCAAGCAATCAAAAAGTCATATGCACCCCAAAATAGATGCCAATCAAACCGTCATCTCATCCCGCAAAAAATGAGACCCTACTTAAGATAATCGCCCAAAAACTGAAAAAACTATGGCTCTTAGACTATGGAGACACTAAAACATATTTTTTGTTTTAAAAATGAAATCATTGTGTAAAACTTACATAAATAAAAAAAATTGTATACATATTAGGTATCGCCGCGTCCGTGACAACCTGCTCTATAAAATTACCACATGATCTAACCTGTCAGATGAATGTTGTAAATAACAAAAAATAAAAACGTGCCAAAAAATCTATTTCTTGTTACCTTGCCGCAAAAAAAGTGTAATATAGAGCAACCAAAAATCATATGTACCCTAAACTAGTACCAACAAAACTGCCACCCTATCCCCTAGTTTCTAAAATGGGGTCACTTTTTTGGAGTTTCTACTCTAGGGGTGCATCAGGGGGCTTCAAATGGGACATGGTGTAAAAAATAAAACTGTCCAGCAAAACCTGCCTTCCAAAAACCGTATGGCATTCCTTTCCTTCTACGCCCTGCCGTGTGCCCGTACAGCTGTTTACGACCACATATGGGGTGTTTCTGTAAACTACAGAATCAGAGCCATAAATATTGAGTTTTGTTTGGCTGTTAACCCTTGCTTTGTAACTGGAAAAAAAAATATTAAAATGGAAAATCGGCCAAAAATGTGAAATTTTGAAATTGTATCTCTATTTTCCATTAAATCTTGTGCAACACCTAAAGGGTTAACAAAGTTTGTAAAATCAGTTTTGAATACCTTGAGGGGTGTAGTTTCTTAGATGGGGTCACTTTTATGGAGTTTCTACTCTAGGGGTGCATCAGGGGGGCTTCAAATGGGACATGGTGCCAAAAAAACAGTCCAGCAAAATCAGCCCTCCAAAAACCAAACGGCGCACCTTTCACTCTACGCCCCGCTGTGTGCCCATACAGCAGTTTACGGCCACATATGGGGTATTTCTGTAAACAGCAGAGTCAGGGCAATAAAGATACAGTCTTGTTTGGCTGTTAACCCTTGCTTTGTTAGTGGAAAAAATGGGTTAAAATGGAAAATTAGGCAAAAAAATGAAATTCTCAAATTTCATCGCCATTTGCCAATAACTCTTGTGCAACACCTAAAGGGTTAACGACGTATGTAAAATCAGTTTTGAATACCTTGAGGGGTGTAGTTTCTTAGATGGGGTCACTTTTAGGGAGTTTCTCCTCTAGGGGTGCATCAGGGGGGCTTCAAATGGGACATGGTATAAATAAACCAGTCCATAAAAATCAGCCTTCCAAAAACCAAACGGCGCACCTTTCATTCTACGCCCCGCTGTGTGGCCGTACAGTAGTTTACGGCCACATATTGGGTGTTTCTGTAAACGGCAGAGTCAGGGCAATAAAGATACAGTCTTGTTTGGCTGTTAACCCTTGGTTTGTTAGTGGAAAAAATGGGTTAAAATGAAAAATTAGACAAAAAAATGAAATTCTCAAATTTCCTCCCCATTTGCCAATAACTCTTGTGCAACACCTAAAGGGTTAACAACGTATGCAAAATCAGTTTTGAATACCTTGAGGGGTGTAGTTTCTTAGATGGGGTCATTTTTGGGTGGTTTCTATTATGTAAGCCTCGCAAAGTGACTTGAGACCTGAACTGGTCCGTAAAAATTGAGTTTTTGTAAATTTCTGAAAAATTTCAAGATTTGTTTCTAAACTTCTAAGCCTTATAACATCCCCAAAAAATAAAATATCATTCCCAAAACAATTCAAACATGAAGTAGACATATGGGGAATGTAAAGTCATCACAATTTTTGGGGGTATTACTATGTATTATAGAAGTAGAGAGACTGAAACTTTGAAATTTGCAAATTTGCAATAATTTTTTTGACTTCATTTTATTAGTGTCATGAAGTACAATATGTGACGAAAAAACAATCTCAGAACGGCCTGGATAAGTCAAAGCGTTTTAAAGTTATCAGCACTTAAAGGGACTCTGGTCAGATTTGCAAAAAATGGCCTGGTCCTAAGGTGTAAAAAGGCTGTGTCCTTAAGGGGTTAAGAGAGCCTCTGAGCAAGTTCTTGGCTTTCTTGTATTTTTACTGTATTAAAATCAGAACATGGTGGACATCTAATGAAACCAGTGGGCTAACAAACATGTCAAATAATGCTGGTATCTTCCAGAGCAAAAAGACAGGCAACTCATGGCTCTCCATCATGAAAGGGTTATGAGTGGGGAATCAACCATTAGCTAATGGATAAAGATGTTAAGTGAAAGTAAAAGACCCCCCTGCGCTCCTATTGTTTGGATGTGTGAATCTACCTGTGAAGGAAGATCCCGCTGCTTGGTGTATGGCAAGGAGCTATTGTCCTCCTTAAATAAGTGTATATAAATATATGTCCAGATCCTAATAATATTACAAACTTACCCTTGCCCAGCTGACCTTCGAAATTAACCCCTCACTTGTTCAGGCTGGCACTAACTGATGGTACTAATTTAAAGGATTAGCTTTTTTGATTGTGTACACCAGCGCTTATGTCTCATATCACCCACGGGTGACATACTATTAATGGATAAAGATGTTTATACATGACATGAGGGATCAATTTATTTTTATTGCTTACATAGCACCAACATATTCCACAGCCATGCACATTAGTTACATCAGTCACTGTGGCTTCTAATCTAACATCCCTGAACAAAACATGAACAAAACATGATGCGCTATAAAATGAAGAAAAAACAGCGCAGAGCAACACATAAAGTAGTAGCAGGTCCAAATTGACAGAAAACGGGGCAACACAAGTAGGCAGGGACAACAGAAGTTGTGCGGGGCCTGCAATCCCATAGTGCAGCATAAAATACCGCCCCAGCAGAACTAAATATCACAGTGCAGCACAAAATACTGCCGTCTATGCCCTATAGTTCAGGAAGGCACCTGCGGCTGTTCACCACGTGCATAAGTACCTGATGATCCTAGCATTAATTTCCTGGTGGGCATTGACCCACCAGAAAGTTTCACTGTAGGGCCTATGGCCAGTCCATCGCGAATGGGACAGAGCAGTTTCAATTACACTGCACTGCCTCTGCAAGAGATACAAGCGAGATGACGGGCAGGTTTGAAACAACTGATCAGCGGGGTCACTGAAAGTCTGACCCCAAATGATCTGAAATTAATGACCTATCCTGAGGAGAAATAAAAAAATAATAATGGCTGCACACCCATATAAGCAGTAAAGCTGAGAAATGGGGATCATTCTAAATTCAAGAGGTACTATACCTACTATTGGAATCAATGGGAGCTCTTAACGCACATTTTGATCAAGTTTGATCAAAATGTGCGCTAAGAGCTTCCATTGATTCCAATAGTAGGTATAGTACCACTTGGATTTAGAATGATCCCCATTTCTCAGCTTTACTGCTTATATGGGTGTGCAGCCATTATTATTTTTTTATTTATTATGTTTGCCTTATGGATGTGCACCCATGACTATGATTATGTATAAGAATATGCCAGTCTAAAATTTCTTGTAATACTATCCTGAGGATAGTCATCAATATTTATCCACTGCACAACCCCTTTAAGAGAACCAGAAAAGTACAACCTTCATGTAAAATTAAGGCCCTTTTCACACAACCGTCTTTTTTTTCCGTTTACGGGCCATTTTTTTGCATTCCGTATACGGAACCATTCATTTCAATGGTTCCGCAAAAAAAACTGAATGTACTCGGTATGCATTCCGTTTCCATATTTCAGTTTTTCCTTTCCGTTGAAGGATGGAACATGTCCTATTATTGCCTGTAAATCACATTCCATGTCTCCATTCAAATCAATGGGTCCGCAAAAAAAAGGAACACATACGGAAATGCATCCGTATCCGTTCCAATTTTGCGGAACCATCTATTGAAAATTTTATGCCCAGCTATCATGACCGGCGTGCCGATCACATACTTGACGCAAAGGGAGGGAAATGGGAAGGCCCTGTCCAAGGGAGAGGGAAAGGTGGTGACCCCTAATTCACCTTGAGGCTGGCACCTGACTGCCCTGACGTCCCTAGACGGGTTCCTCACCCGTATGCCGATCACGTGCCTAAACCCTGGCTTTCCCTGAGATGAGCCCTACGTAGTGAATAGGGCTGTGGGGACACTAGTCCGCACCACTAACACTAAAGGAAAACACTAGGGAGAGGACAGACAATACTGACAAAACATATAATCCCAGGTGGGCGACAACAGTGGACAACAAAAGCCCAACAGGGATCCGGAGGGTAACGCTCTGGAACAACAACCAGGAATCACAGCTACACAGCTCCAGTGGGTCAGTATAGAAGTCCAGGCAGGAAGCTCTATATCTGGCAACCAGAGAAGTGGGAGAGGGGAATATAAGGAGGTTGGGATTGCTGGACAAGAAACAGCTGAGGAGAAGGAGCTACGGATCCCTGAGTGAGCCAAAAAGGATTGCAAGGCAAACCCAGAAAGATACCATTAAGAAACAGCACTATCTTTAGACATAGAGCGCACAGCCACTCGCTGCGACTTCCTGACCCCGGGTATAACGGAGTCAGACGTGGCTCTTGACACCCTCGTGACACCAGCCCAATTTTTTCTATGTAATTATTGCATAGTGTATATGCCATACGGAAAAACGGAATAGAAACGGAAACACAACGGAAACAAAAAACGGAACAATGGATCCTTGAAAAACGCAAAGCACTGAAAAAGCCATACGGTCGTGTGAAAGAGGCCTAAAGTGAATGGAAATTCATTTTTAATTTTATAGAATTTGATGACCAATTCATGGTGTGCTTTATCACTGAACCATTTCTTACATGTGATTTTACATTATCAATCCTTTAAATTACAAGCTGTATACAGGCCTAATTATATAAGTAACATTTTAATACCTGGGGTGAACTTTGCTTATTATTGAGAAATTCCATTTTCAGCTACTACTTTGTTTTCGTACCTGAATTGCCTAAGCTGAGCCTAGTCTAGGAAATATTCTGTTGTAAACAAAGGAGCATCTGTTCTGTAATGTAGATGCGTCTCCATCCATAACACTTTCTGGGACATAGCTGCATTTATTACACAGCTCCCTTCCTCATGATCTCTGAACGGTACAATGTTAGAAAGCCGGAGGAGTATTACCATATAGATAGGAAACTATTACAGTCCGCTATGAAACCTGTATTTTGACATCTTCTGTCCTCTAAAAAAAGATGGCAGCAAAAAGAAAAACTAGCGGTGTGCTCAGTGGAATCCCTGTCCATTAGGAAAGCCTAGGACTGTCTATTGGCATGTACTATCATAGGTCATCACCATGCATTACATTGTAGATCTTGATTAGTCTACTTATAAATTATCAAAAACGTCTTTAGGATGCCGCCGCATGGTCAGGTTTCCTGATGGAGTTTTGGAAGCCAAAATGAGGAGTGGATCATAAGAGGAGAGAAAGTACAAGGCTAGTTTCACACTAGCGCTATGTATCTGGCTGTGCAGTCTTTTCCTTCAGGCCGATTCTCAGCATATTGGTCGGATTTCTGCGGTCTCCATTATAGTTAACGGTGCCGGACGGCAACCTGCAAGCTTCCAGCAATGACAAAATGTAGAGAGATTCGATGGAACAGCCTGCTGCATACATAGCTCTACTGTGAAACTATCCTTAAAGGGCTTATCCCATGACTAATGTAAAAAATGAAAATCAGAAATCACTCAGTAAATGGCAATCTCTTTCTAACAAAGCTAGAACCAGCCCTGTACCTCCCATGGATCCAGAGATCTCCCCATTTATTGCTCTGCTAGATTTATATCAAGCTGAAAATTCAAGGGGAGTGTCTTTTCTGCTGCAGATCAGGGGGCGTGTCCATGTTCTACCTATCACAGCTCAGGAGGCAGTAGAAGGATGAAACTGAGCATGTGCGGCCATCTCAGTGAACAGGTTAAAGGAATTCGAAAAAAAAATGAACTGCAGGTGGTGCTATAGAGCTACATTTTATTGAAAAACTCATTGTCTATGCTAAATTTTTAATTACATGTAATTACAAAAGTATTCAGATGCAGGTGCTGGTTTTAAAACTGTACAATATTTTTCATGGGATAGCCTTATTTCGGACAGACACAACTTCTCTTTTCTAAATTCTCTCCTGGTTTTGGCTTCAAAAACTGCATCAAGAAACCTGATAGTGTGGCTGTGCCCTTAGTAATGCTTATTAGTACTGTGGCTGGGCTCTGACTTTTGCACTATACTTGCAGATTCATTCATTTATATTTAAATAGAATAGGATAACTACCTCTGACATTATACAACCAGTGCTGCCAGTGTCAGATTGTGCAACTTGAATGGGTCCATGATCCGTCAGCACCGCAATAAAATAGAACATGTTCAAGTAAATAAGTCCGCATCTGCGATATGGTGCAAAAATGGCTGGGGCAGACCAACTGTTTGCAGGCTGCAATACGGGCACGGCCGGCACACATTCGTGTGCATGAGCCCTAAACCTGGAAGTACACTGCAGAAGGAATTAAATATTAAATGGTGCCCATTCAAACCTGTATGTCAGGTGCCCGTATACATTGTGACCAGTATTTGAAACTTGAAGTACGTCAATTAACCTAACCCATGCATGGTTATGGCGGCTCAGCCACGGCATGTACAGGTTCATCCTATATTTATTCTGCTATCCCTAATGGAGTAAGGGTGGGTTCGCACTAGCATTATGGCATTCCGTTAAGGTTCCGAATATAACGGAATGGCCAGACGGAATGCAAAATGAAAGCCTTTAAGAGGCATTCCGTTTCGGACCGTCCTAATAGAAGTCTATGGGCAAGCATAATGGATCTAGTCTAGTTTCCGTTATGCAGGACGGAAACAAAGTCCTGTCGATAGGACTTTCTATTAGGACGGATCAAAACGGAATACCTCCTAAAGGCTTCCATTTTGCATTCCGTCTGGGCATTTCATTATATTCCGTTATAAACAGAATGTATAACGGAGTGCCATAACGCTAGTGCGAACCCACCCTAAATGAAAATGGGTTTATTATTGGAGGGGAGCCAGGTAATACAAATTCTCATTAGCTTTATAGGCAAAATACAAGATATTGTAATAGCCAAAAAGTTGATAATTTTATTTACTAATTGGACCCTGTGAATGTTATCAGAACTCCTCCTTTTGTTAAGGCAATTATCACGATAAGGCCTCATGCACACGACCGTTCCGTTTTTTTGCGGTCCGCAAACCGCAGATCCGCAAAAAACGGAAGCCGCCCGTGTGCCTTCCGCAATTTGCGGAACGGGCGGCCATCAATATAAATGCCTATTCTTGTCCACAAAGCACGGACAAGAATAGGACATGTTATATTTTTTTAGCTATTGAAGTGAATAGGTCTGCATCCGAGCCGCCAAAACGGCGGCTCGGATGCGGACCCAAACCACGGCCGTGTGCATGAGGCCTTATACATTAAAATTTTAACATATTAGAGGAATTTTTGTTTGTGAAATGTATTCATAAGTATTGTAAACCCACACTTTGGGTGGTTTTTTATAGACCCTACAGCCAGACCTGGAGGGGTAATCTTGTTTGATTATCATTGGTTGCAGCAGTGACGTGTTCATCCGTGCATCAAGTGACCCAGTGACGTGCCACATCGAGGGGCATGTCACCTCTGCAGGCAGTAATTGGCTGCAGCGGTCACATGGCCCGCATCAAAGTGGATATTGAAACAGAGAAATCTGGAACTTGCAGGGGCGGTGATGGAGCCAAAACCCAGCGGTGGGGATCAGGTAAGTATGATTACCACTGTGGGTCCAGCCATGTTGTGAGGTCTGTAAAAAACATCATAAAGGTGAACAACCCCTTTAACATTCCATACTATACATGTACTTCGGGAGGATAGCACATCACATCACATTTGCCATCGATGAGACCCCTCTGCAATCGTAGCAACCTGTAGAAAAAAATTAAGTTAATAAGGGCTGATGCCCACAACCATTATTGTTTTTCGGTCTGCAAATTGTGGATCTGCAAAACACGAATACCTGGCCGCGTGCATTCCGCATTTTGCCGAACAGAACAGCTGGCCCATAATAGAACAGTCCTATCCTTGTCCGTAATGTGGACAATTATAGGACCTGTTCTATTTTTGTGCGGAACAGCCATGAGGACATACGGACATGGAATGCACACGCAGTCATTTCCATTTTTTGCAGCTCTAATGAAGTGAATGGTTCCGCATAAGGACCGCAAAAAAATATATAAACGACACAGACAAAAAATAAATTCATGTGCATGAGCCCTAAGGCTGAGTTCACACTTCAGTTATTTGGTCAGTTATTTCCATAAGTTATTGTGAGCCAAAACCAGATGCCAGTCAAAAACACAGAACAGGTGCAGATCTTTCCCTTATACCTTATCTCTATGTACTCTTCACTACTGGTTTTGGCTCAAAATAATTGATGGACATAACTGACCAAATAACTGAAGTGTGAACTCAGCCTAAATTATACGTGCCCCAAAATGGCTTCAATAAAAATACAACTCATCCTGCAAAAAAATCAAGCTACGTTGACGGAGAACTGAAGAAGTTATGGCTCTGAAAATGCAGAAACACCAAAATGACTTTTGACTTTTTGCCATATAACATTCTCTTTCAAGGTGCTGGAGCCAGGGGCATAAAATTATAACCCTCTGATTGGCACAACATGGTTCCATACGGACTCGTAAAGGCCTATATGAAGTTTATAGGTTTAGGCATTGTAGATTTTCAGAAATTAAATATAGGAAAAAAATATGAAACCCCTAATATTGTACATACTTAAGGATATCACATTAAACACATTTTAAAGGAACTACGCTGTAAGAATGAGGTGTGACTATTAATCACATACTGTATGCTGTTAAGAGAGGCTTAATGTTATAACTGATCGCATTTGATGTCTTATTTCATGTGTTTTGCATCTATAAATTTCATCATATTTTTTAGACTCTGTTTATGTCTGTACTAAGATGCCTGAAGACATACCGGATCAGTTTACACCACTAAATAAGGATTTTATTGCAGCATATGACTCAGATAGTACAGCAGTCATTTTAATATGACACCTCTCTAGGATCCACAGACTGAGATACGATTATTCTAATCTTCTGCAGTTTTACAAAATTCATGAAAAGTAACAACCAGATCTGGAGTTGTAATTAGTGCAATTTTACAGCGAATGTGAGTAAATATCTCCAGTTAAAGTGCGAAACATTGCGTTATCATTAGAGATGAGCTCATCGAAGCTGATGAAGTCGAATTCGTTCCGAATTTAAGGAAAAATTAGATTGTGAACTAATGCGAATTTCCTCGCGCTTCGTGGTGACGAATTGCAATTTTTCCTAACATGGCGGCTAGCCGGCTACAATGGCGGCTAAAATGGCGGCTACACGTGTGAGGACATGGGGCGGGATGACCCATAATGCCATGCATGCAGCCAATCAGCAGCCAGCCCGGTGATGTCACAGCTCTATAAATATGGCGGCCAGGGACTTTTTCAGGGACAGACGTGTATGCAGGTGCTAGGGAGAGTGAAAGAAAAACTAATTGTTAAAAAAAAAGGAAAGAAGCGATTTACTAGTGCAGGGAAAGGATAGTGAGAGGAATCATTTCATAGGCAGGGAGAGACGTATGCAGATGCTAGGGAGAGTCATAGAAAAATCCTCATTGTGAAAAAAAGCGATTTACAAGTGCAGGGAAACATTACTTGGGGATCCAGATAGTCTCATAATACAGCTCTGTCATTCCAGCAATTAGTTATTGGGGTGCAAGTGCTATGTTGAAAAGCCTTTAATGGCTTTTATCTGTGGAAAAAGATAAATAAATACGCAGGTCACTTTTGCTGCTAACTGCTCTGATATCATTTAGTGGCCTATTTCAATACAATACAAGAAATATTTATGCAGGTCACTTTTGTTGTTATTTGCGCTAAAAGCGTTTATTGCCATATTTCACTACAATACGAGAAAAATAGACGCAGTTCACATTTGGTGTTGTTTGCGCTAAAAGCATTTATTGTCATATTTCTTGAGAAAAAGAGAAAAATATTTACAGTTCACTTTTTCTGTTATTTACTTAGAGATCGTTTTATGGCCTATTTTAGTCCAATACAAGAAATATATACGCAGTTCACTTTTGCTGTTATTTACGCTGAAATCGTTTCGTTGCCAATTTCAAATCCTTTAGTTGCTTATCTCGGTAAAAAAAGAAAAATATATTTAGGGGTGTTTTAATTTCCTTTTAATTTATTTAATTCAGCTAAAAGTATGTCAGACAGAGAAGTGCCAAGCCCTGCAGAGGCGTAAATGATTCTGGCACAGGCACAGGTCACAGCAGAGTAAGGGGGCGTGGCAGCAGGGATTTCTTCCAGAGGCATCGGGTCCACATGTCAGCTAGCGGTCGTGTATTGACCAGCAACCCAGCGGTTCTTGATTGGTTGACTGGATCTTCGACGTCGTCGCAAGTGACAGCAGCACCAGCAGCCTGAGTCTAGAGTCGCTGATGAGCAGCTTTCTTCACCTGCATAGTGAAGAAACTACTCACCAGCAGCAGCAGGTAGACCTGGAGAAGGACCTGAACCAGCAGGTGGTGGCATACTTTGACAGCACCCTTCCAGCCGTCATAGAAGATCCGCTGGACTACTGGGCAGCCAAACTGGATTTGCAGCCGCAACTGGTCGAGTTTGCCCTGGAAAAGCTGTCCTGTAGTGTGGCATCAGAGCGGGTGTTTAGTGCGGCGGGGGCCATAGTTACCCCAAGAAGAGCTTGCCTGTCCACCCAAAATGTGTAGAGACTTTTGTCAAGATGAATCAGGCGTGGATCAGCCAGGATTTCCACCCACCAATGCCTAATGCATCAGATTAGATAATCCATCTCCACACTATGTCACCGTGCCACTCTGTGGTATCATGCTGCTGATGCTGCTGTTGCTGCCATGTCCACACTATGTCACCATGCCACTCTGTGGCCTCCTGATGCTGCCATCTCCACACTACATATGTCACCGTGCCACTTTGTGGCCTCCTGATGCTGCCATGTCCACACTATGTAACCTTGTCACTCTGTGGCATCATGATGCTGCTGCTGCCATCTCCACACTTTGTCACCTTGCCACTCTGTGGCCTCCTGATGCTGCCATCTCCACACTATGTAACCTTGTCACTCTGTGGTATCATGCTGCTGTTGCTGCCATCTCCACACTATGTCACCTTGCCACTCTGTGTCCTCCTGATGCAGCCATGTCCACACTATGTCACCATGCCACTCTGTGGTATCATGCTGCTGCTGTTGCTGCCATCTCCACACTATATCACCTTGCCACTTTGTGGCCTCCTGATGCTGCCATCTCCACACTATGTCACCGTGCCACTCTGTGGCCTCCTGATGCTGCTGCCACCTCCAAACCCTGTCATTGTGCCACTTGATGGTCTCCTCATGCTGCTTTCACCTCACCGCTATGTCATAGGGCCACTCTGCGGACTTCTCATGCTATTACCACCCTCCCCACTCTATTACGGGGTCGCTATTGTCCTTGTTTGGCCTTCTTGAAATCACTATTTATTTATTTATTAGGAAGGAAAAATGAGACGCACAATGGATCCTGTCTGTGTAGCTGCTGTAAGGCCTGTATGGTCGTATCAGAATTGGCTTATGATTTGGTAGCCAAAAGCAGGAGTGGGCACAAAACACAGAAGACATGCAAATATTCCATTCATGTGTCATCTCTGTTTTAGATCCACTCCAGTTTTTTTTGGCATTAGCAATACTGATGGATTTTTGAGCAAATGTTGACCGAGTGAAGGCGTATGCTCCCCAGACAGGATCCGTTTTTTGTGGGTTATTGTTCTGACGGATCAGAGGAAGGGCAAAATAATGACTTCAACACAAACTTACTGCTGACACCCTCTCTGTATGTGGGCTCTACTTGTATAAGCGTTTAATAGAACAGGTTTTGTAGACATCTATGTGGAATCAGCTGACGAGGGTGTAAAAGGAGTGTGTGACGGGTAGACTGGACTGCAATTTAGCTGGGACATCACTCCAAAAGCGATCGAGCTGACGGTTATTATACCGTATCCACATCTATTTTACCCCTGATGAATCTGACAGCATCACCTGTCAGAGGAAACGCGTCGGGAACGTCTTGGAAAAGAAACATCTGGACAGGCCAACACCAGGAGATAACGACAGGGCCAGAATAACAGGGACAGCCACCGAGAAGTGGGGTCGCTCCGCAGGGGGTGATTCTCCCGCATTTAGGCGGGAGACCTCTCCGCTTTTAGGCAGGAGAACAATAGCCTGCTAGGGACATTCTCCCACCTACCTGTCTGACCTACTGCTCCAAGCGACTTAGCAATGTAACATCACCTGGAACCACATTTATTTCAGCAGACCAAGGGTACTACTCCGGATCCAACTAATCACCGAAGCGGCCCTAATACTGTGACCACGCATCCTCCATGCATCAAACCGTGAGTGGTCATCACGAAAAGTGGTTTTACCTTAGCGCTATTATTTATGCTACAGGACTATGTATGTGTGTATGTAATCTTATGTGGTATATACATATGCATAGTGCCTAAGTAACTTTTGTTTATATATATGCCTGAGCAAGGTCTGTGCGTTTCTTTCCTTAAGCAGTCATCACTACTATTATTGTGGGACATATATTTTATATATATAATATCTGATAAAAGTTAAGTTTTAAGTAGGATAACAAATCAGTGATACAGTTTAATTGTTCCTACAACATATATATCATAAATCAATACTGTGAATTGTGTAGTGACACCTCCTAGCAAACCCTGACTCTCTCCCTAAGCTGCTAACCACATGTGCAAGTCTCAAAGGTAGAAATACACATGCACGGGAACCTAAGACTGCTGACACACTACACCAAACCCTCAGCTTAGGGAACAGGGAAAGAGGCAACCAGCTCCTTCCAACCTGAAGGAGCCAGTGTCTCCCTGAGGCCTAGTCAGGACAGACACAACAAGAAAAGGGAAAGGACTTAGCTTGAGAAGCAACTGGAACAGGAGAATCACCGCACAAGCAGAGCACTCCTCAGAAGAACTATTAGCCGCAGGGAAACCAGTGAAAGGCGGAACATATAAAGGGGCCTCCTGACTGATAATGAGCAACACCTGCGAAGGGGTGGAAACCTGTCAGCATCAATGAAAACAATAGAGATCTGTCAGATCGACTCCCGAGTCTTCCGTCTATCTAAACTTCTAAGATCTCTCCCAGAGCCGGAGGTGACAGAGTGTGCTTCTTCTTGACACTAACATGGACCTGTAAGGCTGAGTTAATACTTGAGTTATTTGGTCAGTTTTGGCACTGTGACTGCCCTAATATATAAAGTGTGCAGCCCACAGCACTGAAAGAGCAGATCATAATATCAAAAATATCTAATTCTCTGGGTAAATGCGGGAAGAGTCCATAGCAACTTTAAAGGAGTTCTTTGGGGCTTTGATTAAATTCTAGCTTTCAGACAAACTGTGGAAGGAAGATCATTTCACCTCTTCTTACCATTTCCTTGTGCCACCTGACTGGTTGTGGGATCTTCCATTGATTTCTTGACTAGATCTGCTCCTGGGTCTTCCTGACCCAGAAGCAGATCCAGTCAAGACATAAGAGGAAGAAGCCGCAGCAAGACAGTAAGCACGGTCTAGATTATGAACTCGACGGCATGAGGAAATGGTAAGAAGGGGTGAAATGTAGTGTTGATCGAGCATGCTCGGCCGAAAATCTGCCAATAAACGTGCAGGTAAGTACTGCCACTCACTGTAATGCCGTAGCCATGTTGTTTACTGGCATTACAGTGATTGGCTGGCCGGAACGCGTCATTGGGTGCAATAAAGCACCCGATGACACGTGGTTTGCGTATCCTAAAAATATCTGTGACATCCAGTGTCCTTTTAAGGACTATTGTTGTATCTGCCAGCAATATATTTTTTTAGTGCAACCTGCGCTAAAAAGCTTGCAATTGTTTGGCTGCTGCAGACAGTGACATTATCTGCGCTACATCTCCTGTGTAACGTGTGCGCAGCCTAAAAAGATCTGTGACATCCAGTGTACTTTCTCCGTAGACGCTGCGGACAGTGACATTACCTGCGCTACACCTCCTGTTTAACGTGTGCACATACTAAAAATATCTGTGACATCCAGTGTACTTTTTCCATAGATGCTGCAGACAGCGACATTATCTGCGCTACACCTCCTGTTTAACGTGTGCGCATACTAAAAATATCTGTGACATCCAGTGTACTTTTTCCGTAGATGGTGTCTGCTGAGAACAGTTACATTACCTGCTCTACATCTCCTGTATAACGTTTTCGCATCCTAAAATATTTGTGATATCCACTGTACTTTTTCCGTAGACGCTGCGGACAGCGACATTATCTGCGCTACATCTACTGTTTACCGTGTGCGCATACTAAAAATATCTGTGACATCCAGTGTACTTATTCCATAGACGGTGTCCGCTGCGGACAGTTACATTACTTGCGCTACATCTCCTGTATAATGTTTGCGTATCCTAAAAATATCTGTGACATCCAGTGTACTTTTTCTATAGACGCTGCGGACAGTTACATTACCTGCGCTACATCTCCTGTATAACGTTTGCGCATCCCAAATAGCTGTGACATTCCCTGTAATTTTTTATTAGCCGCTGGTGACAGCAGCAACATTACCTGTGCTACATCTCCTGTATAACGTTTGCGCATCCTAAATATCAGTGACATTCAGTTAATTTTACTGATGGCAGCGACATTACTTGCGCTACATCTCCTGTATAACGTTTGCAGATCCCAAATAGCTGTGACATTCCCTGTAATTTTTTATTAGCTGCTGGTCACAGTGACATTACCTGCGCTACATCTCCTGTATAACATTTGCACATCCTAAATATCAGTGACATTTAGTCTAATTTTTTCGCTGCTGGCAACGACATTACCTGCACTACATCTCCTGTATAACGTTTGCACATTCCAAATAGCTGTGACATTCCCTGTAATTTTTTATTAGCTGCTGGTCACAGCGGCATTACCTGCACTACATCTCCTGTATAACATTTGCACATCCTAAATATCAGTGACATTTAGTTTAATTTATTTGCGCATACACTTACAAAACCTTTGCGAGTGTACGTGTGACATACTTGCAAGCATATATACCATTTAATATGCAGAAGGCGAGCAGTAAGGGACGGAGAAGTGGCCATGCTGCTGATGGTGCACGCAGATGCCGGGGCCCTGGGCGCGGTGAAACTGTGCCTGCTGCCATAGCACAAGAATTCATCCACGATACCTAGCTTCATGTCCAAGTTTGCAGGGCGGCGCAAGACAACACTCTCGAAGTCACACCAGTGCGACCAGGTGGTCGGTTGGATTGCAGCAGATAATGCTTCCAGTCTGTTAAGCACCACCCTGTCTTCCACAAAGTCCAATCTTAGTAGCCAAGAGTCTGGTCAACAGAATACTCACCCTGATACTCACCCTGATCCTCCTTCCTCCCACCATGGAGAGTCTTGCCAAACAAGTGATCTTACACTTAGATATTCCAAGGAGCTCTTTTCATCGCCATACCTTGATTTGGGCCTCTCGCCAAGCCCGCTTGAAGAAGGACATGAGGAGATCGTGTGCACCAATGCCCAAACTTTTGAGCATCCACAGTCACAAGAAGATGACGGTGGGGAACGGCAATTAGTGTTTCACAAAGTGGATGATAATGATGAGACACAGTTGCCAATAAGTCAACGAAAATTATTGTCTCAAGAGGTTGATGATGAGGATGACACACAGTTTTCAATAAGTGAGGTTGTTGTTTGGTCAACAAGTCAGGAGGATGACCAGAGTGAGGAAGTGGAAGAGGAGGTGGTGGACGATGAAATCACTGACCCAACCTGTGAAGGTGGCAAGCCGAGCGAGGACAGCAGTATAGAGGGGGAGGTATCCGGAGCACCACAACAGGCTGGAAGAGGCAGTGGGGTGGCAAAAGGGAGAAGGCGGGCCACACCAAACAGGCCCACAAGCAGGCCCGCCCGGAGCACCCCCTTGCGACAATCTCCCTTGCCAAGGGGTAGGTGTTCCGCAGTCTGGCGCTTTTTTGAGGAAAGTGCGGGAGAATTGTCATTTGCAACCTGTGCCGTACAAAAATGAGCAGGGGCTAGCAACCTCACCACCACCAGCATGATCTGCCACATGGCATTAAAGCACCCTAAAAGGTGGGCCAAAGGCCTGGGTCCACAATCAGTGTCTGCGGTCACATCTCTGCCTCCTCTTCCCCTGTTCTAGGTGCTGGCCAATCCCCTGTCCAAGACGCAGACCCATTTGCCTACAGCCCTGCACCTGGACCTTCGCAAGAATCATCAGCTAGCACATCCACTTCTGTGTCCCAGTGCAGTGTACAGAGGTCCATACACCAGGCATTAGAACGAAAGCGCAAATTCCCACCCACCCACCCACAGGGCCATAGCACTAAATGCGCACCTTTCCAAATTGCTGGCCCAGTAAATGTTGCCATTTAGGCTTGTGGACACC
Organism: Bufo bufo; assembly: GCF_905171765.1. Lineage (NCBI taxonomy): Eukaryota > Metazoa > Chordata > Amphibia > Anura > Bufonidae > Bufo > Bufo bufo. The sequence goes on from NC_053395.1 coordinate 176,771,334, forward strand.
GAGGCATTCTGCAGCCTGATGGCAGAGGCGGTCTCTCATTACTCAGTCCTCAGCCACCACTATTTTTCCCGGTGTGCCGTCCCCGCCTTAATGTCGGAAAAGGAGCAGAGCTCCATCACCAAACAAGGGTGGAGTACCACTGCCCCCAGCCAGGAAGCCACAGAAAAAGTCAAGCTAGTGGCCACACCCAGGATACACCTAAATCTCCACTAGCTAGAGGATTAACCCCTCGCTCACCAAACCGCAGGGAGACACACCTTAAAGGGGAAATGCACGTGCAAACCGACAACAACACGTTGCCACCGGCAACCAGTCTGCACTGCAACTGCGTCACGGTCAAACAAGAATATGACTTTGACACTTACGCCAGCATGTGTCCCGTAACATCACCCGTGCCCTGACCAAGGCAGTTATTGTGAAGGTCCACTTAACGACTGACACATGGACAAGTGCTTGTGGCCAGGGATGCTACATTTCCCTGACGGCAAACTGGGTGAACGTTGTGGAGGCCGGGAGCGAGTCGTACCAGGGATGGCACAGGTGCTACTGACTCCAAGGATTGCGGGCCCTACTTCCATCAGGATTTCCGCCACCACCTACATTAGGGGCTGCGACCCCCCTCCTCCTCCACTTCCTCCTCTGAATTCTCATATTTCAGCACCAGTCAGCCATCAGTCAGTAGCTGGAAGCAGTGTAGCACTGCAGTTGGGAAGCGGCAACAGGCCATGCTGAAACTAATATGTTTAGTTGACAAACAGCACACGGCCGCAGAGCTGTGGCATGGTATAAGGGACCAGACTGAGCTGTGGCTCTCGCCACTGAACCTAGAACCAGGCATGGTTGTGTCTGATAATGGCTGTAACTTGGTGGCGGCTTTGGAGCTCGGCAAGCTCACACTGTCACAGCCAGGCCCATGACCGTGACTTCTTACCGCATGCAGGTGCCGGCGGTTTTGCATGGGTCTTCAACCACGGGTGAGGGTCGCTTGTCTGTGGCCTCACTTGTGGTTGCCGCGGGCAACCAGTGTTGGGGTTTAGCAGCAGAGCAGCCTGAGCGTTGCTAGGCAGCTTGCTGCCCTGGCATGCGGTCACACCTAGCAACCTTTTTGTTAGGTGTGTGTGTTGTGTGCACTGTGTTGTATGTTATTGTGTGCACTTTCCCTTTATGTATGTGTGTTTCCCTTCTGTGGCATTGGAAGGGTTAACTTCCTTCCCAGTGTATGTGTCATGTCTGGGTGATGGTCTGTTGGGATTTTCCTATGTTGGTTTGTGCAGCTAATGGTTCTGGATTCTCTGTGTCAGGGATCCATTCAGCAAGGCTGTGGCAGGTTGGTTGAGCTACTGAGTTCACCTGCCATTTCCATTAGTCTGTTTATGTTTCCCCTTTTTCCCAACAGCTTGGCCGTTGAGACTCCTGCTCCTCCGTGCCTAGGAGGAGTGGGTCGTCTTACCCTGACTCCTAGCGCAGGGACCGGACGGAGGGTGAGTTAGGGATCCGAGGTTCCTGCGCATGGGTCCTCCTACCTTTAAGGTCGGCCCATGCAGTTAGGAGTTAGGGTCAGGGTAGGGACGCTGTTAGGCGGTGACCTGCTCCCTATCCTGTTCTCCTGGGTCAAGCAGCCATACCATCACCTGGCTGCACACGGCTGAGGATTTCTCCCATCCTCAGCCGTGACAGTATGACCACAGAGGCTTCTCGCGTGGCGTTCCCTCGAAAGAGGGTAAAGCATGCACCGCTATCTGCGGATGGGGTGCATGCGCGTTCTCCGGAGGGAGAGCGTTATGGGGGTTTCACCGTTTACGGCGCGGTGAGTGGCATTCCCCGCCATTCCTTGCTCACCGTTGTCCGTGTTGGTGTCCCCTTTGTTTGTCTTTCCCCTCCCCCCCTCCCATTGTTTCTTTTGCCTCACCAACCTTCCCTTTTTTTTGTTGGGAGGGGCTTTGAGGGGTGGGAGTATGCTCCCTCGAAAGAGGGTGAAGCATGTACCGCCGTCTGCGGAAGGGGTACATGCGCGCTCTTCGGAGGGAGAGCGTTCTGGGGGTTTCGCCTCTGAGGGCGCGGTGAGTGGCGTTTCCCCACCATCCCTTCACCGTTGCCTCGTTTGGCGTCCCCCTGATTTTATTACACGTGGTGTGTGTTTGGTATGCGGTATGCATACCTTCGAAAGAGGGTGCAGCATGCAGTGCCATCCCCTTGTGGCCTGCATGCGCGTTCTCCGGAGGGAGAGCGTTCCTGGGGGATCTCCGTTAACGGCACGGTTGGTGGCTTATTCCCCGCCACCTTACCTTCCGTGTCCGTGTTGGGGATCCCTCGTCCCTCTCCATGTTCCCATCTCTGGTCGTTTGCTGGCAGCACTCCGTAAGTGGTCCGGCTGCGTGCTGGTTAGGAGTGTATGCTGGCAGCGACTGGAGTGGGGACGTGAGTGGAGAGTCCCCTCGTCCATCTCTCAGTGGTTCTCTCCCCTGTGTCGCTGTGTCGGGCTGCAGGCCTCGCTGGACTGGCTGAGTGAGTGCTGGGAGAGGATGCAGCTGCCAGCGACTTCCTGGGAACCGTGTCTGAGAGTGGACGTCCCCTTCTCCCATCCCCTTGTGTGAGTCCCTCACGTGTTTTTTTTTTTTGGTGGGGGGGCTTTGAGGGGTGGGAGTGTCACGGCCAGGCCCATGACCGTGACTTCTTACCGCATGCAGGTGCCGGCGGTTTTGCATGGGTCTTCAACCACGGGTGAGGGTCGCTTGTCTGTGGCCTCACTTGTGGTTGCCGCGGGCAACCAGTGTTGGGGTTTAGCAGCAGAGCAGCCTGAGCGTTGCTAGGCAGCTTGCTGCCCTGGCATGCGGTCACACCTAGCAACCTTTTTGTTAGGTGTGTGTGTTGTGTGCACTGTGTTGTATGTTATTGTGTGCACTTTCCCTTTATGTATGTGTGTTTCCCTTCTGTGGCATTGGAAGGGTTAACTTCCTTCCCAGTGTGTGTGTGATGTCACTGGGTGTGTCCTACCTTTGGGTGTGGCCACATTGGCCTATATATACCCTCTCTCTAGCAGGACTCAGGAGGTTGCTTCAGTCTTGCTAGCTGAGGCAGCCTCCTGTGCTTTCCATTCCTCTGTGAGAGCCACCACTGTGGTCATAGGTTTAAGTCTAGGTTTAAGTTCAGGTTTTATGTCTTATTAACTTTATGCTTACCTGTATGTGTCATGTCTGGGTGATGGTCTGTTGGGATTTTCCTATGTTGGTTTGTGCAGCTAATGGTTCTGGATTCTCTGTGTCAGGGATCCAGTCAGCAAGGCTGTGGCAGGTTGGTTGAGCTACTGAGTTCACCTGCCATTTCCATTAGTCTGTTTATGTTTCCCCTTTTCCCCAACAGCTTGGCCGTTGAGACTCCTGCTCCTCCGTGCCTAGGAGGAGTGGGTCGTCTTACCCTGACTCCTAGCGCAGGGACCGGACGGAGGGTGAGTTAGGGATCCGAGGTTCCTGCACATGGGTCCTCCTACCTTTAAGGTCGGCCCATGCAGTTAGGAGTTAGGGTCAGGGTAGGGACGCTGTTAGGCGGTGACCTGCTCCCTATCCTGTTCTCCTGGGTCAAGCAGCCATACCATCACCTGGCTGCACACGGCTGAGGATTTCCCCCATCCTCAGCCGTGACACACACACATCCCATGCCTAGCCCACATGTTCAAGCGCTTGCAATTCCCAGCTCACCGACTGTTGTGCAACGTGAGCACTCGCTGGAACTCCACGTTACACATGTTGGCCAGGCTTTGTAAGCAGCAGAGGACAGTAGTGGAATACCAGCTCCAACATGGTCGTCGCCTTTCCAGTCAGCTTCCGCTCTTCACAAGCGACGAGTGGGCATGGATGTCTGACCTCTGTGAGGTTTTACGCAACTTTGAGGAATTAACACAGATGGTGAGTGGCGATGCCGCTATTATCAGCGATACCATCCCACTTCTGTGTCTACTGAAATGCTCGCTGCTCACAATGAAGGCAGACCAAGTGGAAGAGGTGGAAATGGGGGAAGACAGTACACAGGGTGATAGCCCGAATACCCTCAGTTCGTCTTCTCAGCGCAAATTGGATGATGATGAGAAGGAGAAGGAGGAGCAGGAGACGGTTGCCTCCGCTACAGAGGATAGTACCCACAGCAGGTTTTTTCCATCTGTTCATCGTGGAAGAGGAGGAAGAGGATGAGGAGATTGAGAGTCATCCTCCTGATGAGGACAGCGAAGTCTTGTCTGTTGAGACTCTGGCACACATGACTGACTTTATGTTATGCTTCCTTTCCAATGACCCTCACGTTATACGCATTTTGGCCAACACCGATTACTGGTTGTTCACCCTTCTCGACCCCCGATACAAAGAGAACTTGTCATCTCTCATTCCTGTGGTCGAGAGGACTAGTAAAATGGTGCAATACAAGAAGGTCCTTGTGGAAAAATTGCTCCAAAAATGTCCAGCTGACAATGCTGGCAGCAGAGTACGTAGTTCCTTGGGCAAGCGAGGAGGGGAGACAAGGGGAACACACAGCAGGCAAGGCAACACTCTCCAAGGCCTGGGACAGTTTCATGACACCCCGCCAGCAACCTCACCTTGATGCGCGGCCTAGTGTCACAAGGAGAGAAAATATTTGGAAGATGCTGAATGAGTACATACAAGACCGTGACAGCGTCCTCAATGATCCCTCTGTGCCTTACAACTATTGGGTGTCCAAGCTGGACACGTGGCACGAATTGGCGCTCTACGCCTTGGAGTTGCTGGCCTGCCCTGCCGCCAGCGTTTTGTCAGAGCAGGTATTTAGTGCTGCTGGGGGCATAATAACTGATATGCGCATCCGACTGTCAACTGAAAATGCTGACAGGTTGACTCTTATCAAATTGAACAAGGCCTGGATTGCCCCTGACTCCACCAGAGGAAAGCGGCTGAACATAAAGGCACTTTATATATGACTTTTATGGTGTATTCAATACACTGTATTCCCATGCACCCCTTCCACAACAAAAAAAGGGTATATGGGTCAATCCTCCTTTTCTCGTCCTCCTCCTCCATCATATCAACATGCTGCCCTCGCTCCTAATGTTTTAGAGGGTCAGCTCAGCAGCAGGCCCTCAACCATAATTTTTTCGATGGTCAGCTCAGCAGCAGGCCCTCGCCCCTAATGTTTTAGAGGGTCAACAGCAGGCCCTTGCTCCTAATGTTTTTGAGGGTCACCAGCAGGACATCAATCATAATTTTTCAAGGGTGTGTATGATGCCCTCCTTTATGTGTAATAAAGGGTGTATTGGAGTGCCGATTCCTTTCAATTTTTGGCAACCCTTTTACCTAGTGCATAGGCTTTATGAGTGTAGGAGTTCCACTACCTGAACAATTGTACCACAATGTGAATGATGCCCTCCTTTATGTGATATACAGGTTGTATCGGAGTGCCTCTTCCTTGTAAATTTTGGCAGCACTTGCACTTTTTTTATTCAAGTAAATATACAGGAAAGAATGTTTCCTAACAATTTTTCCTCTAAAATCGATTTTATCTTTGGTTTTGTGCGTATTATTGTCAGTCTGTAAAATTGGCGTACTACTCGGACAACATCGTTCCCAGCAGCGACCTGGGAGTCCAAGATGCATCCAGACATCCTCCCCATGCTGTTCCTGAACCATTTCAGTGGTGTTTCCATCAATTTATGACCTTTTCCTGTGAACCAGACACCCTCCCCTCTTCAGAGCAGGGGTGCCTGGTTTAATGCTCGGGTTCTCCCATTGACTTCCATTGTGCTCGGGTGCTCCTTGGTCTACTCCTGCACTACTGGCATGAAAAATTTAGAGTTTTTTGACAAAGCCATAAGTCAAGTCCATATGGTATTCATACGACCTGTTTAGTAATGGTGATCATGCTCGTCAAACAGACAAAAAGGTTTAATCTATAGTACATTTTTTTAAAGAGTGAAAGGTACAGTGCCTTTGGAAATTCATTGTAGCTGTGCGTTGTCCTGATGTTCTGACATTGCAACTTATACGAATATGGTGCCATGAAATTAGTGATGGCTGTTGGGTTTGTATACCTAGTGACCGTCTATCAACTTCAACTGATTGTATTCAAAGAATTGAAGCAGATTTGTGAGCACATTTATTCGTAAAATTTGCTCCTTGTAAGGCTGGGTTCACACGAGCGTGTCCGGATTAGTTCCGGATGCGTCCCGGTGTGTTGCGGCAAACCCGCGCGAGTAGGAATGCAATTGCAGTCAGTTTTGACTGCGATTGCGTTCCGTTGTTCAGTTTTTATCGTGCGTGTGCAATGTGTTTTGCACGCGCGTGATAAAAAACCGACTGTGGTACCCAGACCCGAACTTCTTCACAGAAGTTCAGGTTTGGGTTCGGTGTTGTGTAGATGTTATTATTTTCCCTTATAACATGGTTATAAGGGAAAATAATAGCATTCTGAAAACAGAATGCATAGTAGGTGATCAGTTGAGGGTTAAAAAAAATAAAAAAAATTAACTCACCTTCTCCGTTTGTTCGCGTAAGTCCCGGTCTCTTCTTTACTTCTCAAAAGATGAACTATGGGCTAAAGGACCTTTGATGACGTAAGATCACATGCTCCAATCACATGGTCCATCACCGCGGTGATGGACCATGTGATTGGAGCATGTGATCTTACGTCATCAAAGGTCCTTTAGCCCATAGTTCATCTTTTTAAAGAACTAAAGACCGGGAGAACTACGCGAACAAGAGGACAAGGTGAGTTAATTTTTTTTATTTTTTAACCCTCAATTGACCTTCTACTAAGCATTCTGTATTCAGAATGCTATTATTTTCCCTTATAACCATGTTATAAGGGAAAATAATACAGTGTATAGACAGTCACCTAGCAACCGTGCGTGAAAATCGCACCGCATCCGCACTTGCTTGCGGATGCATGCGATTTTCACGCAACCCCATTCACTTCTATGGGGCCTGCGTTGCGTGAAAAACGCAGAATATAGAGCATGCTGCGATTTTCACGCAACGCATAAGTGATGCGTGAAAATCATCGCTCATCTGAACAGCCCCATTGAAATGAATGGGTCCAGATTCAGTGCGGGTGCAATGCGTTCACCTACCGCATTGCACCCGCGCGGAAATCTCGCCCGTGTGAACGCAGCCTAATACAACCATGGGTGGACTGGGAACTTAAAGTGGTCCTGGAAAAAAAAAAACTAAAAATGTCCACGTGTTGTAGGCGCGACCAAGTTAACAGAAGTCAGGGCAACACAAGTAGGGAGGGACAACAGAACTATGCAGGGCCTGCAATACTGTAGTGACACACAAAATACCACCTCAGCAGAACCAAATAGGGCAGTCTAGCACTAAATACTGCCACCTTTATAACAGTATTCAACTGTATCACCGTCCTGAGGACAGTGATAAAGTTGAGTTCAAGAGGGAAGCTGCGGCTGCTGGCCAGGTGCATAAGTACCTGATGTTCCTAGCATTAATTAATGCTTAGAGCATCATATTGTTAAGTATCTAGCCGGTGACTGTGAGGAGGGCTCGGCCACCCCCGGGCATCAGCCCATCGGGAAATTTTCCTGTAGGGTCTATGGCCACTCTGAATACAACTGTCAGTGCAGACAAACAAATCACTCAAAGAAGATTGAGGCCAGATTGGCTGTCAAAGGTGCTTTTCCTTTGTAAGACAGTGAGTTGTTTAGATCAGTGTTCCTCAACTCCGGTCCTCAGGGCCCACCTGCCGGTCATGTTTTCAGGATTTCCTTAGTATTGAGCAGGTGATATAATTAGTGTCAGTGCTTTTTATTTTATTTTTTTTACTGTCACTATGCAATTACCACTTCTTTGATGTCCTGCTGCAGAACACATTTAAAAGTTACATACAACATGTAAGGCAGTAAAGGTCAATATTGTGGGGGCTTTAATTACAGCCCTTGACACCACCAAAGGGCCAGGATTGGGTCCAGGTGTGGGCATACACACATAGGACTAATTTACACAGCTGTGTTTCCTTCCTATATTTTAACAGAGGAGTTCTCTAGGGCTTTAAAAAGACATTACTCATCTGATAAATCCCATGCTGTTTCAGTGCAGCTGTTTCCCATCTTTGTTGCTTTTCTTGTGGTTATGATGTGCCTTACAGTATACAAGCCTCACCTCTAAGGCCAGTACTTGTCTGCAGCAGTCATGAGTGTATAGCAGGTCAACAATGCAGAAAAATCAACAAAGATTGATGGGGGCCAGTGCTGGAACATTAGGGGGTTTAGGGTGATTTTATTTTTATTGCATGTGCTCCCATTGTTAATGTTTTAACCCCCCCTCCCTCTTCAACCCCAAAACATTTTAAAGGGGTGTTCTCATCTGGATATTTCATATCAACAGGATATACCATAACTGTCAGGAGTAGGGGTTGCATGGGAGGAGGCGGTTGAAAGGAAGTTGCTGTGAGAGAGGGAGCTGCAAAAATTTTCTGAGGCCTAGTTATTTCTATTTACGCCACTGGCTCGCACCTTATCAAAATCCGAGAAAGGCAGCTGCACCAGATGAATTTGCATTCCTCTGGGGGTCTCATATAAGGTCCACACGAGGTTCACCTATTGGGCATTACCGATGTTGGGCATACTTACAAACTATTTTAGTCTTAAAAAAATACAGTATAAAAGAACGCAACCCTCTCCAATATAAAAAATTTACTTTTAAGTCTGCAAATCTTGTGGATTTTACAACGTCATATGTTTCAATTGACCAAAAGATCTACAAAAATAAATTCATAATTTTGATTCATACAAATATAATGATATTTGGCTTCAGCTATCTCATCTCTCACCGTTTTTTTCTCTATGTACATTGTTAAAAAAAAAACAACTCGTTTTTAAGATACATGAAAAGCAAGTGTTCAAAGAAAAAAGGAAACAGCTACTTAGGGGGTCTAAATCTGTATTCATTAGAAGGCGCGTTCAAATATGTACAAGCTGTACCTGTCAAGAAGCCATAGTTATCAGACTAAACAACTGACATTTATTAGAAATATATATATTTTTTTATTTTGCCATTGCTTTATGGTTAGATTAAGAGATGAGCGAATTTAAAAAAAATTTGATTTGGCCGGTTAGACTAATTTTTTTAATAAATTCAGTTCGATCCGAATTTATTCACGGCGAATCGCGTTAAAAACTGCAGAGAGCTTTTATAGTGGTGTAGAACACTGTGCCTTGCAGTAACACGTATAGGGAGTCTGCCGTGGTAGTGAAATAATACTGTGAGTCAGTATGACATGCAGATGACAGGCGTCGCTCTTAGAATCACTGCACACTTCACTTATTTGGGCAGTCACGGGGCCAAAACTGACCAAATAACTAAAGTATCAACTCAGTCTTGCAGGTCGATGTCAGCGCCAAGAGGAAGCGCACTCCTATTACACCGTCATCAGCTGATTCCACATAGATGTCTATAGAACCTGTTCTATTAAACGCTTATACAAGTATAACCCCCTGACAAAGTGGAGAGGGTGTCAGCAGTAAGTTTGTGTTGACGTCACAGATTTTTTTGTCCTTCCTCTGATTCGTCAGAACAATAACCCCAAAAAAAGGATCCTGTCTGTTGAGCATCCGCCTTCACTCGGTCAGCATTTGGTCAGTAATCCATCAGTATTGCTAATGTAAAAAAAAACAGGAGTGGATCTAAAATAGAGATGACTGAGTCAACCATTCAAGAACCGCTGGGTTGCTGGTCAAGACTCGATCGCTAGATGACACCTGAAGCTCAGGCCTCTCGCTGCGACTCCTGCTGCCACGCCCCCTTACTCTGCTGCGACCTGTGCCTGCTCCAGAAACATTTAGGCCTCTGCCACTCCCCTGTGCAGGGTATGGCACGTCTCTGTCTGACATACTGCTAGATCAAATAAATAAATAAAAAGGAAATTAAAACACCCCAAAAAAGTCTGTAATTTTCTCACTTCACCACACAATGGCTAATAAGCCCTTTTTTCCCTCTAATACACAAAAAACTGCACCGATGAATGGCAATTAGGCCCTTATTTTTTTCCACTTATACACGCCACAAAAGGCTTTAGAACTTATAACTGCACCGCTGAACAGCAAATATATTTTTCTTTTGCCATTTATACACTTCACGAAAGGCTTTAGAACATATAACTGCACCGCTGAATGGCAAATATATTTTTATTTTGCTACTAATACATGACAAAAAGGGCTTTAGAACATATAACTGCACCACTCAACGGCAAATATATTTTTATTTTGCCACTATTACACGCCAAAAAGGGCTTTAGAACATTTAACTATACCACTGAATAGCAAATACACCATTATTTTTTTCCACTTATACACACCACAGAAGGTTTTAGAACATATAACTGCACCGCTGAACGGCAAATATATTTTTCTTTTGCCACTATTACACGCCAAAAAGGGCTTTAGAACATTATAACTGCACCGATGAACGGCAAATATATTTTTCTTTTGCCACTTATACACTCCACAAAAGGCTTTAGAACATATAACTGCACAGCTGAATGGCAAATATATTTTTCTTTTGCCACTAATACATGACAAAAAGGGCTTTAGAACATATAACTGCGCCGCTGAACGGCAAATCTATTTTTTATTTTGCCACTATTACACGCCAAAAAGGGCTTTAGAACATATAACTGCACCACTGAATGGCAAATACGCCCTTTTTTTTTTTCACTTATACACGCCACAGAAGGTTTTAGAACATATAACTAGAGTTAAGCGAACCCGAACTGTAAAGTTCTAGTTCGTAGAGAACTTTAGGATTTTTGGACCCCGGACCCAAACCCAAACTTTTCAGTAAAAGTTCGGGTTAGGTGTTGGGTGAGTTGATGGCGCTTTTTGAAAGGCTACAAAGCAGCCAATCAACAAGCGCTTAACTCGTGTGCCATCACAGCCATGCCTACTAATGCAGCATGTGACCCATCCTCTATATAAGCTAGAGTCACGTAGCGCTGCATGTCACCCTGCTCTTATTAGTGTAGGGATAGGATTCTGCTGCTGTAAGGGAGAGAATAGGAAAGAGTCTTTTATCAGAAGTTCTTGTTTAACTCAGCAATCTACAGCGATTTTTGTTTTGTGGGTGCAGTGCACCATTTTTTTTGCCTGCCCTAAACCCAGTGACACAGAAAAATAACTTTTATCCGTCTGTTAGTTAGGTGGGCAGCGACGGACATTTTATGCAAGTTCAGTGCACCAGCCCAGCATATGTGCTTTTGTGACAGTCAAATACAAGCTTGATATACTGCAATTATATTCTGTGTTTTAAAAAATCACCCATTTTTGGCAATACCCTATATCTGGGGCCTTTGCTGCATTTGTCAGTGTGAAATACAAGCTTGAAATGAACAAAACCAGACAAAGAAATACCATACAATGGCCGCACCTCAAAAAAGTATATAATTTATTAGGAATATAAAGGTTTAAAAACAACATTCACATGGAGCAAACCCCAAGGATGGTTGAAATAGAGGTATAACAATATATTTGTATGCATGTGGTAATGTCCCACAGAGAGAGCAATACATGAGCGGAAACACAATAGGATCCCCGAAAAATAACCTCCCTCAATCATATGGTGGAAACACAAACATAATGGTAACACACAAAGCATACAAAACCCATCCAAGAGGAATGCACTAAAGCCTGACGCGTATCGCTAGTGCCTGGACTAGCTTCCTCAGAGGTCCATGTATGATCTAGTCCCAGGAACTCGTCCTATATAGTCAGTTAATTAAAACATCTAATTTGATAAATGTACAAAAGCTGTAGTCATACCTGTTAAACTCATTAGGTAAGGGGGTCAGAGGGAAACCGCCGATGGATGTCACTTAAGTGTGTCCCGGTGCATGGTCCACGCGCACCCGTGAGCGCCAGTCATGCCGGCGTGTTGACAACACAGGTGCGCGTGCGCAAAATGGCTCCCGGAAAAGATACCAGCGCCCGATGCGTTCCAAACAGCGGAAGCGCAGTGAGGCGTCAGACGTCACATCCGGGAGCCGCATCACAACTTGACCCCAATGGAGCGCAAACCGCATACAGATACAAGCGCAGCATATTCGAACAGAGGGAACATATGGTCCAACATAATTGGTTACATGATTGTGACATATTGCAATAAGATACACACATATATATGCACATAATAATAGTACAATCACAGTACAATGTGATAGCGGACGCCATGTGGCCCCTTAAGAAATATAATTCATATGACCCCTTGAAGAATATAATTCATATTAGACAATATATTTCATAAGTCCCAAATATACGCTCTCTCATGCATAATCAATGGGAGATCACAATTCATTTGCATAATATTCATGGCATAAAGTGCTGAGTCAGTGCTTTCACATAGAGAACCCTAAGTAATGTATATAATAAAAAAATATGAGACAGAATGTCAAAGACAACTGTCGGATACTGACACATACTCCAAACTGACGAGGGACCCCACAAAAGAATATATGGGGGAGTTGGTGAACTATGCTAGAGATGGTTGGGAAAAGGGAATTTTAAACGAACAGGAGTTTAAATATATTAGTACCACCCAAAGCAGACTACCAGTATTTTACTGTCTCCCCAAAGTCCATAAAGATCTAATGAATCCCCCAGGGAGACCGATCATCTCTGGCATAGGTTCACTAACCTCCAATTTGTCAGAATACATTGACAAACTTCTACTGCCGAGTGTAAAAAAGAATTTTGCATATATTAGAGATACAACTCAAGTTATCAAAATAGTGGAGGAGTTAAAATATGAAACGGACTGGATATTGGGGACTTTGGATGTAAGTTCCCTCTATACAGTTATTAACCATAATCAGGGAATACAAGCATTGAGGAGTCAATTAAAAATACATAGTGATCTCCCTGAGAAACAAATAGACTTCATAGCAGAAGGGGTAAAATTTATTCTAACCCACAACTATTTTGCTTATAAACTAGATTATTATCTCCAGACTAGAGGAACTGCCATGGGTACCAGGTTTGCCCCCAGCTATGCAAACCTATTCATGGCGCAGTGGGAATGTGAGGAGATTCTGCCCAGGTTGGGGGCAAGCCTGGTACTCTGGCTCCATGCGATTGTGTTGCTGTATAGATGCGCTCCAGGCTGGAGCGCATATGCCGATGACGCCACTTCCGGGGGCGTATACCGGAGGTCGCGCGGCGTGCGTTCCACTGTGGAACGCATGCTGACTTCAATGGTATGTACATGCTCCCCAACCCGATACACGGATCTGACCAATGAGGGGCATTGATTTGGGCCTCCGCCCAGACACATGTGAACAATCAGTGAACTTTAGGTGTTCACTATAAGAGGGGGCACCTCTGGGAGATTCATAGTTGGACCCTGGGAGGGGATACATGTCCTTGACTACTTGACCAACAGTAAGTAAACTGATAATTTCACCCCTAGACATGAGCTACTTTTAGTGGTGTTCTTGTAACACATGCCTTTCTGTTATATAGTGGATCTTTATCTATCAGTCTGACCTTGCCTTGGTGGTTGATTTGATCCTGTCTATACTTGAAGGTATGCCTACCTCCCTATTTATCTATATTATCCTATGAGGGTGGAGTGCAGTGTTTTGTCATGAATATTCTATTATGTCTTTAGTTCACTTTATTGATTGATACGTGGGTTACGCCATGTGAACATCACTAACACGATTGGCAGCAGCGCACTCCATTATCTACATGGGAGTCTCTGTACTATCTATGAGCCTGATAGTGACTCTATTAATACATGGAGTTGGCCCTTTACACTGTAAGTGATTCCTCTTAATATTATCTATGCCGGTGGTGGTTCGTCACATTCTTAACCTGGTGGTGCGGTATAGACGTACGCATATTGATATATGGATATCCTCCTTTCTCTTTACAGATATCTACCTTTCTTACGTATGACATACGTGTGTGACACATCAGGACTGTTGGTATAGGTTTATTTGTCCCTCCCAGGATTTATTATCTGGTCCAAATAATAATTTTTTATGCTGATTACTGAATGTCATAACTGATACTTTTGAACGGCTATTTACGGATGTACCAATTGTATCTGGGCCTTCGTCCGTTTATCCTGTATCCCGCTCAAATCGGTTTATCTATACTTAATATATTTTTTCCTATCACCCCCTGATGATCCCACACCGTGGGGGAAACGCGTTGGGGTTTACCACGGTTTTACTCTGTGGCATCTTTTGTATCTTATTTTAGTAATTTATGTTATTCTGTAGTCGTGTGCACCGTGTACCGGATGGTAGTTCTTACCATCAGGGCTGTATATACGGTGCCTCATTAGCATCCTTTTGATCCTCTCTGTCCATGCCCACACCAGCCCACCACTTTTTGTATTTCTACCTATACTCATCACCCTAGGGCCTAATAGGAGTTGTTAGCCAGGTTCGAGGACAGGGGGGCTCCACCACTAGGGGCCGCCCCTGGGCTTAGGGCCAAGCTTTAGTATACATTATTAGGGTCAACTACCCCACTCCCTGGCAGTATCCTTTGGGTGGCCTGGTGTGGGTCTGGACATACAGGGACATGGTTGCTGTTTTGATATATTAAAATCCATTTATATTATATTTTTGTAAAGGGTTATGCTGTAGCTGGACCTCTATTGTTTGACCTCTGACCCAATAGATACGTATTTGTAAATGCTGGATGTTGGTACTCTGGCATAGGTTTATTGATGATATCCTATTTATCTGGAAAGGTACGAGGGATGATCTGAATATATTTCTTTCAGATATTGACACCAATGCATACAATTTAAAATTTTCTGCCAATATAAATATGGAGAGAATAGAATTTTTAGATTTACTAATTAGAGTGCAGAATAACCAGCTAATATGCAGTACATATCAAAAAGAAGTATCTCGAAACAGTTACATACTGTTTTCAAGCTGCCATCTACCAAGATGGTTGCTTGAAGTCCCGATGGGTCAATTTAAACGCATAAAAAGAAACTGTACAGATGTAACTGATTTTGAGAAAGAGGCCGAAATTATGAAGAAACGTTTTCTAGATAAGAATTACCCAAGCAATGTATTGGATAAGGCACTCACAAAAGTTAAAACTATACATAGGGAGACTTTCTTTATGGAAAAAATAAAAGATGTTAGAAAAGAAGAAGAACAAGATCAATTGAGGAGAATAATATTACCCTTCAACAAACAACACAAACAGATAGAAGGAATAGTGAGAAAGCACTGGCATCATCTGTTGAATGACAGACTAATAGGCCCTTTGGTCAGTAATGGTCCTCAAATAACATACACAAGAGCTCAGAATTTATCTTTAAAGGTGGCACCAACATTTATAGACAAAAAGAACTAATTATCTATGCAAGGTTGGTTGAATTTGAGTGGCTTCTACAAATGTGGGAAATGTGGGATATGCAAACTAACATCGTTTCCTAGAAAGACCACCGAAATTCAATCCCGGGTAAACTCCTTTACATGGAAAATAAGGGAGTTTCTGACCTGTAGCTCTAGCAACATTCTGTATATGATAGAGTGCCAGTGCAAGAAACAATACATTGGGAGGACAAAACGTACACTAAAAAAAAGACTGTCAGAACACATCACAAATATAAAAAACGGCTATGAAAAGCACTCTCTCTCATTACATTACAAAGAACATCATAATAAAAATCCTGAAGGTATGGTCTTCGTAGCCTTTGAAAAAGTGGATGTGCACTGGAGAGGAGGAGACCATATTGCCAGGATGTCAAGGCAGGAATCTAGACGAATTTTTGATTTTGAAACACTCCTTCCACGAGGACTCAATTCGGACTTTGAGTTGTTCGGTTTCCTGTAGATGTTGGTGGGGGGTGCCCACCTCTGATGGGAAATCCTGAGGTTTGCTGTTTAGCGGCACTGGGATCTCCCCTCGGAGTTCGGCTCCCTCCACATAAACAACTATCAATATCTCCTAATACTCCAGAATACCGAATAACTTAATGGATAGAAGAGGCAGATATCCCATAAAAAAATAAAAAAAAATAAAAATAAAAATAATAAGAACAAAAATTGAATTATTCAACAATATCCTTTAAGATTGATGAATTTTGTTCCCAAGTGATGAGGGTTAACAGGAATAGACATGAGAAAGTGGAATCTGCAAAAAAAAATAAAAAATTTGCAAAAAACGCACCAAAAACGCATTAAAACCGCATATGCGTTTTTTGGAGTTAGATGCGTTTTTTTGTTTTTTTGATACGATTGGAGGAACCCTATATATGGGAACATTATACAATATGAATATGAAATTTTAAATAACAGGAAGATTTTAAAACAATAAGAAAACATATAAAAATATATATATACATATATATATATAAAAATAAAGGTTGTCTGAAAATAAGGAATACTGACTTTTTGTGCCTTAAATTAAATATTTTAATGCATTATTTTAACTTTATTAAGAATATAAGTTGTAATAAAAGTAAAACTGTCTATAGAGATATATATGTAACACTATGCACTGAGGATAAGGCAAATTGCCCAATTAGAGGATAATTCATTCATGCTGGGTGTAGGGTGGGGTTTGTGAACACTGGAGCATATAAAGAAGAGGGTAGTAGCACTTGCAATATAGCCACTGAGGAAGAGGGAGACCCCTCGAAACGCGTCTGGCTGGTCCTGCAAGCTACAAATTACCCACCCTAACCCGAGGAAAGAGACCTATACATCGTTGGTCAATACAAGCACATTGTTGGTGATCTGGATACCAGTGAAAGCGAAACTGGTTAGACTTATCGCGAGACTACGCGATCCCTGCACATTACTTCCTGGAAGGCGACACGCAAAGACATCACGTGGAACGCCGAGACCGGAGGGCAGTAAGCAGTGAATTTAAAGTACCGGATCCCACATCGTGACATAAAGGATCCAGCGACCATTGGCAGCATAAATCACACAGGCATTCTAAAAGGGCAAGGTAAGAGGGTTCACGGATAGGGGGACGCCCCATTCATAAAACCCGTCTACTTTAATATATACTGAACCCTGAGTGCGGACTTTGTATGCTGGTGAAACCGGATGGTTCACATCTCTATATTAGCGCTACATTAGTTGCTACATCAATCTACATGGACACAATTATCACCTAAGAAGACACATGCAAGTTCTTTACAGCTGCTCATTCAGCAGTTTTTTTCACTTTTGAATAACCCTTCATTCACAGGTATTAATCCTTATACGGGACATTTCTGTCACAGATTTTTGATCTTATTTATCATACATAGTATCACTTTTTTTCTTTTTCTTTTTCCATCATATTGAAGCAACTCTTCTGAAATATATCGCTATAATATTTGTATTTTGCGCAACAGAGCGGATGTGATATAATATATGTGCCAACCCCAGTGCATATTATGATACATTGCATTTTATTTTGTATTTTATATTTTATGTGATATTTTATGTGATATTTTATATAAACATTCTACTATAGACATACCAGCTGGTGAGTGCCTGTTTTTATTTTTATTTTTGCATTTGAAGTACATTTGTTACATTGGATGAACGGGTGAGACATCCAAAAAACAGAGCACCTTAACCACGCTAACAGATAAGGGTGAGCCACGATATAATTATACTTTACATGTTGTTTTTAAACCTTTATATTCCTAATAAATTATATACTTTTTTGAGGTGCGGCCATTGTATGGTATTTCTTTGTCTGGTTTTGTTCATGTTCTTTATATATACCAGGCCAGCACTCTGTTTCACTTTATTTGGTGTGCCCCCCGTGTTTTAGTATTTCAGTCTGGTTTGCACGGCCAGGGACGAGTTCCCTTCTGCCTTTTCTGGGGTTGTGGCACCCTATAGTGTGGTCATACCATGGCATTTAATTTGGAGGCGAGGGAGGCAGCGTGGACTTCGCAGGCAACTGCGTTGTTCCATGAAGATGGGGTCACCGACACAGGGGGTGACTTCAGAACATTAACGTCTGAAATTATTGACACCCATAAGCTCTATACACGGGTTTGGTGGAACATCAAGAGCCTTGAGGAATACCTCAAGTGCTCCATCATCCCTAGAGGCTTGAGGGTGCAAAAATTTCCCGCATGGGAAGTTACTGTGGAATTTAAGGAGACCTGGGAACAGGGACTCCTACAATGCTCCAAAATATTGATGGACATGTTGATTGTACATGATAAGGAATTGTTACAACGGACCAAACTCAGGCTTATTGAATTAGAATCTAAATTGGATCAGCATGATAGGGATAAGGTTGCATTATTTCAGGCGAGATTAAAAGAAACACTGGAAAGTTTTGATAAAGAGATTATGATAGGTAAAAAAACGAAATTCCAACGTGACAAAGGTGATTTTGAAAGGAAACAGGCCTTCAGGTGGAAACATAGTGGTAACACACGAGCACCCTCTAGGGGTTATCAAACAAATAATGCAATTGTAAAACAGGCGACCCCAGGTACGACTAGTGATGCAGATTTTTTATCCGAAAACAGCGAAGACAGCGAACTCGGAGGGGACTACGAAAATCCCAGAAGAAAGGGACCTCAATTACGCAGGGGCAACAATCAATCAGTGCCATACAAGAAACGGATGTAGAAACCAGTCATTTACAGGTTAGCGGGTCACTACAGGTCATAAATCTCTCCTCCCATATATTATCAGAGCAAGAAAGACTTGTCCTACAAAAGGGACTGTCCTTCTCCCCTATGAATACATTGGATAAGTTTGAGTTTGTGAAGGATATTTATTTATTTTGTAGACAGTTATGTTTCAAATTACTTTATGCCCAACCCACACTTGTGACACAACTGATGGAGGATGAACGTGGTGTCTTTCTTGACTTAATGGACCTATTGAAGGAGAGTGAGAGCGACCTGGGTAGGAGACCCTTTAGTTTATCGAAACCGTCCACAATTACACCATCATTGAGTCTCTTTCCTAATATCAACCTGTTTTTTCAAGGTGTGCTCCAGGAGGTCCGGAAACTCCAAAAAAATACTACTAGGGGAAAAAAATATGGCCGTAACAGAATCCATTATCATCAAACAACTGCAACAAAACAGCTCCTTTGTTATAAAGGAAGCCGACAAAGGTGGGAATGTAGTTCTGTGGGACATGGATAAATATTTAAATGAGGCCAAACGGCAATTGGGTAATAAGATCTTTTACACTCCCATTCCAGCAGATCCTACAACCACTTTCAAGAGAAAATTGGACCAACTCCTGAAAAGGGCCTTTGACATGAAAATCATCACGAAACGGGAACTCCAATTTTTGGAGGTGAGTTGCCCTATTACACCAACCTTTTACATGTTGCCTAAGGTGCATAAAAATTTGGAGGATCCACCAGGTCGGCCAATTGTGGCTGGGATTGGGGGCCTTTGCGAACAAGCATCTATTTATTTAGACTTCTTTTTACAGCCGTTCGTTCTGGGCCTAAAATCCTATATACGTGACGCCATGCATCTTATCCAGCAACTGAAGGATGTTACCTTACCACCTGACATTTTATTGGTCACATGTGATGTCGAGGCACTATACTCCAATATTGCCCATAATCATGGGATTACTGCCGCCGAGTTCTTCTTGTCTAGTTCCACTGCAGGTGATCCAGCCCACCACATTTTCCTGGTGAGACTATTGGAATTTGTCCTCTCACACAATTATTTTGTTTTTGATCGTACCTTTTACAGGCAGGTATCGGGCACGGCAATGGGGGCACGGTGTGCACCCTCCTATGCCAACCTATTTTTAGGTTGGTGGGAGGCCACACGGGTGTACCCATTGGACAGCTTTAGGGGCCATGTGGTGGGTTGGTACCGGTTTATTGACGATATTTTGTTTTTCTGGCAGGGTTCAAGACAGGAATGTGAAGACTTCATTAATCAACTTAACAATAATCAATACAATATAACTTTGACATCTAATATCTCAGATTGTGAGGTTGACTTTCTGGATCTCAAAATAAAGGTAAATAACGGTAGTTTAGTGACATCTCTTTTTCGTAAACATACAGCAACTAATAATATATTGCATTTTTCAAGCTTCCATCCAAAACATCTGAAGACGGGCATACCCAGGGGTCAGTTCCTGCGGCTACGACGCAATTGCACGGAAATGTGTGATTTTAGGGTGGCATCAGAAGATTTATCAACAAGACTGTATGAGAGGGGTTACCCCAAAAAAGTCATATCACAGGCGTTTGAAAATGCGAAGGAATCTGCACGTGTTGACCTATTTGTACCCAGGCCCAAACCAAGGGATAGTAAAGTACGGTTAATTACTAAGTATAACAATCAGTGGCCGGATCTTTACAGAATTTTGAACACCCATTGGTTTTTATTACAATCAGATGGCAAATTGGCGGCACACGTTGATGACAAGCCCAAAATTATAGCACGAAGGGCAACCAACTTAAAAGACACACTAGTATGCAGTCATTTTCAACGCCCGGCTACATCTACGGGCAGGGGTGTGACCCTCAAAGGTACATACGCCTGTGGGAATTGTAACACATGTCAATTCATGTTGAATTCTAACACTTTTTCCTATGGAGAGAATTCTAGACTGCACCTAAAACACTATATCAACTGCCGTTCTAGGAACGTAGTATATGCCCTCCTCTGCCCTTGTGAAAAGATCTATGTGGGCCAGACCATGCAGGAGTTGAGGAAGAGAGTCCAGCAGCATACATCAAACATCCGGCTTGCAGCAAGAGATAGAAGCAAGGGTGATAAACCTATCACATCAGTGGCAACTCATTTTTTGGATTACCATAATGGCAGGTACGATGAACTACGGGTGGTGGGATTGGATTTGATTCGGGGCAACATCAGGGGCACACATATCTCCAGGTGTTTGCTCCGTTCTGAATCAAGGTGGATTTTTAACCTTGGTTCGCAATCCCCAGGGGGCCTTAATGAGGAACTTACCTTCACTGGTTTTTATATGTAGGCCCATCTACTAATTTTGTGGGCCCATATATCACATTGTTTGTTTTTCCTCACGTTTTTTCCTTTTTTCTTTTATATCTCCACATATTTCCTAGGATCACAAGACAGGTGCTCACTGGGATACAGGATTTACCGCATCACGGATCTTCCCTTCCTGGACCCATTTGCCTTCACCATCATGAATATAGTGATAGTTTACTAAAATGGCACTTTTGGCACTTTCATTGACCTCGGGTCATTTGACTCGGCACGATTTTCTGTCGTGTGACTCGAATGACCCCTGGCCATGAATTTCCACATTAATAAATTTTCCTCTTTTTGGCCTACCTTACGCCCCTTTTTGAGTTGCTAACCTTGCCCTTGTTTAACCACATATTTTTATATATTTCTTTATATTCCTGTATATATGTGGTGGTTTTTTCATTGCTAGTTTATGTTCTGTTCTGAGCTTGGTCTTTATTGACAAACAATGGGACCTAACAACTTTTAATTGAGAATGCATTTATTGTTTGTCTTTATGGGTCTTTGCTTGTTCTCTTCCTTATATATGCGCCTGCGTTTCCCTGGCCGCTTGTCCCGGTGCATGGTTCACACCCCTTTTTGGATTGCATATTGCATATGTGATTATTTATAAAATGAATTTTGTTAATAATGTTCATAATAATTTTTGTATATTTATTATGCGAAGTGATCACTGGTGGGATTTTAGTTTTTTTTTGATACATTGTGCAATAATTGATCGAAATTCTTTATATTTATTTGCACTTTTATTTATGTCCTTTATGGATGGATTAAGCACCCCTTCTTTGTATATTATATTTTAGTATATTTCTCACATTTATTCATAGTATACAAATTTTTAGATACTATGTCTTTAACACTTTACTTCTATTATCCCTATTAGTATATTTTTTCATTATATACATTACTTAGGGTTCTCTATGTGAAAGCACTGACTCAGCACTTTATGCCATGAATATTATGCAAATGAATTGTGATCTCCCATTGATTATGCATGAGAGAGCGTATATTTGGGACTTATGAAATATATTGTCTAATATGAATTATATTCTTCAAGGGGTCATATGAATTATATTTCTTAAGGGGCCACATGGCGTCCGCTATCACATTGTACTGTGATTGTACTATTATTATGTGCATATATATGTGTGTATCTTATTGCAATATGTCACAATCATGTAACCAATTATGTTGGACCATATGTTCCCTCCGTTCGAATATGCTGCGCTTGTATCTGTATGCGGTTTGCGCTCCATTGGGGTCAAGTTGTGATGCGGCTCCCGGATGTGACGTCTGACGCCTCACTGCGCTTCCGCTGTTTGGAACGCATCGGGCGCTGGTATCTTTTCCGGGAGCCATTTTGCGCACGCGCACCTGTGTTGTCAACACGCCGGCATGACTGGCGCTCACGGGTGCGCGTGGACCATGCACCGGGACACACTTAAGTGACATCCATCGGCGGTTTCCCTCTGACCCCCTTACCTAATGAGTTTAACAGGTATGACTACAGCTTTTGTACATTTATCAAATTAGATGTTTTAATTAACTGACTATATAGGACGAGTTCCTGGGACTAGATCATACATGGACCTTTGAGGAAGCTAGTCCAGGCACTAGCGATACGCGTCAGGCTTTAGTGCATTCCTCTTGGATGGGTTTTGTATGCTTTGTGTGTTACCATTATGTTTGTGTTTCCACCATATGATTGAGGGAGGTTATTTTTCGGGGATCCTATTGTGTTTCCGCTCATGTATTGCTCTCTCTGTGGGACATTACCACATGCATACAAATATATTGTTATACCTCTATTTCAACCATCCTTGGGGTTTGCTCCATGTGAATGTTGTTTTTAAACCTTTATATTCCTAATAAATTATATACTTTTTTGAGGTGCGGCCATTGTATGGTATTTCTTTGTCTGGTTTTGTTCATGTTCTTTATATATACCAGGCCAGCACTCTGTTTCACTTTATTTGGTGTGCCCCCCGTGTTTTAGTATACAAGCTTGAAATACTGCCATAATATTCTAGGTTTAAAAAACACAAATTTTTGGCAATACCCTACATCTGGGGCCTTTGTCAGTGTGAAATACAAGCTTGAAATACTGCAATAATATTCTATAAAAAAAACACCCATTTTGGGCAAAATAATAAATTGGCGGCCTTTGCTGCATCTGTCAGTGTGAAATACAAGCTTGAAATACTGCCATAATAGGGGTAAAGAGTGGGTGGAACATGATGTGGAGGATGATTAGATACTAGACCCTACATGGAATCGGTGGTCGCACAGAGGCACCAGCACAGCAAAAGAGGGAGCAGGGTGCAAAAGTGTCTTTTACATTCTTGGGTGACATTTTACAATTTTTGCCGTATACAAACCCCTGCTTTGCATAGGTGACAGGGACCTAATATTTGTAAAATCGTCTGTTCAATTGGTGGGTGACATGAACACAGTTTTGCCGTGAATAAACCACTGCTCTGCATAAATGACAGGGACCGAAATGTTTAAAAATCGTCTGTTCCATTGGTGGGTGACATTAACCTATTTTTGGCGATGAAAAACCCCTGCTCTTTATAGGTGACAGGGAATAAAATTTCAAAAACTCATCTTTAATTGACACGCGTCCCCTCTTTTCAATCGATCCTTCAACTTTAACAACTTGTCCCACATTTCCGCTCGATCACATTAGAGCCATTGACCTTCCTTGGATGTGGTATCTCTTTATCACGATCCCTCTCCGGTGTGGAACCCTGATTCGCTGCTAACCGTGATCAACATGGTAGGAGAAAAGAACATCTAAAGTTGATAGAGAAGATATCAAAATGGATCGTGGACGTCACGGGGACATGCGATCAGGCAGAAGTTATCTAGAGTCAACAAAGCGGCAGCAGGGCCTCTCCTGTCTAACGTTTCAAAATCCAAAATACCCCAGTGACATTCCCTATAATTTTTTATTAATCATTTCAATAACAGGGCATCTTAAGAGTCCTGTATTGTTATTTATCGTTACTACCTCCCCGAGTTGGGAGTGGGTAATTGCTGCGTGCCCCCTCCTTAACTTGGAAGCTTCTGCTTCAATACTTTGTCCCACATTTCCGCTCGATTACATTTAATTTCATCCATTGACCTCCCTTGGATGTGGTATCCCTTTCTCAGTCTCCCTCTCCGGCCTGGAACCCTGATTCCCCACTACCCGTGATCACCATGTTAGGCACATAAAAGAACATCGAAAGTTGATAGAGAAGATATCCAATTGGATCGTGGACATATTGGGGACGTGCAACATGGTGGAGCAGTATGTGTGCACATGCCTAAGCGTACTGAATGATGGGTCTGCCCCCTTCAACTTCTGGGTCTCCAAATTGGGCACATGGCCTGAGCTTGCCCTATATGCCTTGGAGGTACTGGCCTGCCCTGCAGCCAGTGTATTGTCTGAACGTTTGTTTTTAGCACGGCTGGAGGGGGTTATCATAGGTTATATTTCCCAATGTTTTTGGGGTGTACCCTAATTTAAACAAAAAATTAATAAATAAAACCAAAAAGCAGTATAGGCTACCTCCTCCTCCACCGTGGCTTCCACCTACATCGCCACATCCACCACCTCCTCAACCTCCTACTCCATAGGGACCTCGTCCTCCAAGATCAAGATTATTATTTTTTATTTTTACGTATTTTATGTTATTCTAAGTCATTTCCCTATCCACATTTGTTTGCAGAGCACTTGCCATGCTCTTAACCACATTTTGCTGCCCTCTAGCCCTTTCCATGACATTTTTAGAGCCACTGACTTCAATGGGGTTTGGGTTTGGGGTCAAGTTCGGGTCCCGAACTCGAACATTTTTGTGAAGTTCGGTCGAACCCGTCGAACCCGAACATCCAGGTGTCCGCTCAACTCTACATATAACTGCACCGCTGAACGGCAAATATGTTTTTCTTTTGCCACTATCACACGCCAAAAAGGGCTTTAGAACATATAGCTGCACCGCTCAACAGCAAATATATCTTTCTTTTGCCACTAATACACACCAAAAAGGGCTTTAGAATATATAATTGCACTGCTGAACGGCAAATAGGCCCTTATTTTTTCCACTTATACACTCCACAAAAGGCTTTAGAACATATAACTGCACCGCTGAACGGCAAATATATTTTACTTTTGCCACTAATACACAACAAAAAGGGTTTAGAACATATAACTGCGCCTCTGAACGGCAAATATATTTTTATTTTGCCACTATTACACACCAAAAAGGGCTTTAGAAAATATAACTGCACCACTGAATGGCAAATACTCTCTTATTTTTTTCCACTTACTGTATACATGTCACAGAAGGTTTTAGAACATATAACTGCACAGCTGAACGGCAAATATATTTTTCTTTTGCCACTATTACACGCCAAAATGGGCTTTGGAACATATAACTGCACCGCTTAACGGCAAATATATTTTACTTTTGCCACGAATACACAACAAAAAGGGTTTAGAACATATAACTGCACCGCTGAACGGCAAATATATATATATTTTTTGCCACTAATACATGACAAAAAGGGCTGTAATTTTCACACTTCACCACAAAACGGCTAATAAACCCTTTTTTCCCCACTAATACAAGCCAAAAAATGCTTTAGAACGTATAACTGCACCGCACGAGGGCAAATGAGTCGTAGAAATATTTATTTGTAAAAAACCCTGTTAATGGCTGTATCAAACAGCACTTGCACCCCAATAACAAGAACAGTTTGCCGGAATTACAGAGCTATATAATGGCAATTTGGATCCCCAGTCAGTGCAGCAAGGTCCTATTACCCAGTCTGTAACCTCTCCTACTGAACCCTGTTCTACATAAATGCTGTGGAATGATTCTTCCCCATCCTTTCCCTACACCTTGAATAATTTTTCCCTGAACTTGTAAATTGTTTTTTTTTAGCACAATTAAGTTTTTTCTAGCACTGTCCCTAGCGCCTGCTGACGTCTCTCCCTGCACTAAGTACACTGGAAAATGGCAGAATCCAAGATGGCTGAGGCTATTTATAGGGCTGTGACATCACAGGGCTTACTGGCTGCTGATTGGTTGCATGCATAGCATTATGGGTGATCCCGCCTTCCCAGAGTTCCTTGCTCTATGTCCTCACACATGCAGCAGCCATTTTAGGAAAAATGTGATTCGTTACCACGAAGCGTGAGGAAATTCAGATTCTGTGCGAATTGAATTTTTCCTGAAATTCGGATCGAATTCCGCTTCGTCAACCTCAATTCGCTCATCTTTAGTTAGATTGAAATACACTGCATATGATTTTAATAAAAGAGTCCCAGCTGATTTTAATCTACTTACGACAATAACTTTAAGCTGTTCTTGATAATCATCCAAAGTAATAATAATGGTGGAACGGCTGCTTGCTCAGGAACACTTGCCAAAGCCAGCAACAACTTCAGTGGCAACAAAATAACAGGGACCTTTTCCAAGGTATAATCATTACATCAACATCGCTCTCAGTCTGATGAATACCAAGTTGTTGCTTTATCTTTATCTAGAGACCTATATTCCTATTGAATGGTTGTAACAGGAGACTGAGAAAGTAATTTGTGAGAGATGCACAGTTATGTCTTTATTAATTGTTATATTGTACCTACGTATCCACTCACTTAGGATACACGCATATGTTGCAGATTATGTGCGTTTATAACACGCAGATTCTTGTGCTGAAAAACCGCAGCATAATACTAAAACAGTTCCAGCAAAGTGCACTTTGCTTTTTCGTTACGTGCAGATATTGACCTGCCGCTGTGAAGATTTAGTAATCTGCACCATGTCAATTATGTTTGCGATTTTTGGGGCAGATTTCACCCTTTTCAATAGAAGGGTGAGATCTGCAGCAAAACCATATGAAATCCGCACCAAAAAAGTAACACGTGGCTTTTGGTGCGGTTTTGGAAATTCGCCTACAAAATTCAGAGCAGAATCTACCTGTTTTTTAACACATTTCTTTCATCTTTTTTGTGCTGTTTTAGACACTTTTCATGCGCTTTTTTATGTGTTTTTTTCCCTGTTAACTTTAATACAAAACTGCATTTTCAGCTAGTGTTTTTTTGTTATGTGCAGAAAACATGCAAAAAAAAAAACTCATGGACACACACTGAGCAGTTTTTTGATGCTTCCTATTCATTTCAAAGGGATATTTAGCCTGGATTCCAGCCCAAGATAGAGCATACAGCTTTTTTCCCATGCTTCTTTTCTTTCCATTGAAATGAATGTGAGGCTGTTTCGAGGCATTTTTTGAAGCTGATTTTAAGTCGGAAAAGCTTCAAATTCAGCCCCAGGCCCTTAGACCTCTTTCGTACAGTCAGTATTTGGTCAGTATTTTTGCATTAGTGTTTGTAATCCAAAACCAGGAGTGGGTCCAAAACACAGAAGAGGGACAAATATTTCTATGATACCTTTTCTCTGTAGGTTGCACTTCTGGTTTTGGCTTACAAATAATACTGACCAAATAATGATGCAAAATACTGACCATGTGAAGCAGGCCATACGGTGGTTTCACACCGTATTGGTTAGGAAAATGCCCGAGCAGTTTTTGATCCAAAGCTGGATCCAAGTGGATCCATCATGAAGGGGTTGTCCGGGATTTTTCAATTGATTACCTATCGTCAGGAGAGGTCATCAATATTAGTTGGGTGGGAGTCCAACCACCCAACCTCCCCTGCTGATCAGCTGTATGGGGAGATGGCGTGTGCAGTGCACCTGTGCCGTCTCCCTTCTCTCTTCCTGTCCTCTGCTGCTGTCCCATAGACATACAACAGCAAGCAGCAGCAGCAATAGTGCAGAGCTGCCACTGTCATCCAGTGGTCGTGTTTTGACCAACAATCCAGCTGTACTGGAATGGTTGAATCACTCTTCAACATCATCTCATGTGACAACAGATACACATAGCCATGAATATGTGGGTTCCTCTGACACCAAACTTAGTCGGCATGGCCCTGGAGCAACCTCTGTGCTTGTACCTGTCCTGAAACTTCCTCTTTCTTTTGCTGCTCTTTATGCTTGGGAAGTTATGCATGCTGCCGGCTCTGCTCAGCTTTTCAGCGAAGACAAGCTTAGTAAGGACAGTCAGAAGCTACTGCAAGCCCAGACTTGGAGGAGAGGACCGTTGTGTCCTCCCTTAGGCGCACAACTAGCAATGATAACAGATGGGTGCGGGCACGTCTTACAAGCTGTCAGGGACGTGGACATGAGACTGGTGATGGTGACATAAGTGATGAACAGATACTGTTCTGCTACTCAGGAGCCTACTTGTCAGGAAACAACTAGTGGTGTATGATTTCATAAAGGCAGCGGCAGGCAGTCAGCATGGAGTGTTGGGGGTAAAATGCCATAGTCGTCACTGTGGGAATTTTTTATCAAGTCGCTGGAGGATGTTAGCGTGGCGGTATGTTAGCGTGGTTATGTGGGCAGAAGGTGAAGCATGGTCAAGGAGCTAATGTTGGCATCATGGCCTTACGTCAACACATGGAGCGTCACCATAAAGTAGCCTGGGAAAACCGTGGCATTAATGTAGTGGTACAGCCTGACACAGTAACCGCTATATCTCCCAGCGGCCCGCACACTATCTCCAGAAGTCAAGGCTCCTCAACCTCAGCAGAAGGAAGCTGTTGTTCCTTCCCTTCATCTATTACTCCTGATGCTCTTAATCCTCATTGCGTGTTTCGCGAGCAATCGATCACCGAGACAATTGCAAAGAGACAACAGTATGGTTACACTCATCCAATGGCGCAGAAGCTGAAACGTGCACCTGGCAAAGTTGCTGGTACTGCAGTCCCTCCCTTTCCATTTTGTGGACTCTGAACATTTTAGAGAACTGATTGCTTGTGCCCACCTAAGGTGCAGGGTCCCAAGCCGTCATTACTTCTCTAAGAAAGCTGTACCAGCCCTGCACACGTATGCTGAGCAGAAGGTGGGCCAGTCTTTGGGCCTGTCGGTGTCTGGTACAGTTCATGCCAGCACTGACGTGTGGAACTGGAACTGTGGCCACGAATAATATATGTCCTTTTACAGCCCACTGGGTAAATGTTCATCCGGCCCAGGAATACCAGCAACTTGGCCAGGTGATGGCAATGCTGCTTCCGCGTTGTAATCATGGGATTTCTGCATCAATATCCTCCTCTGCCTCCTCAGCTTCCACTGTAGGACAGTGGTCCTCCAGCATACCACCTATGCAAAGCATGGCGTTGACACCTGGAGATAGGAACCATGGTCACCAATACCGCGAAGAACATTCTGTCTGTGCTGCATCAGGGAGGGCTGACCTATGCACCCTGCATGGTGCATGTCTTCAATCTGGTTGTCACCCAGTTCCGGAAGTCTTCCACCCAACTGCAAGACGTTTTGAAAATGTCAAGGAAACTTTTCATGCACTACAGCCACTCTTATTGTGCAAAACATGCCCTCCTTGAGCTGCAAAGGCAGAATGATTTCCCCCTACATTGCCTCATATGTTATTTTTCCACACGTTGGAACTCCACCCTCCACATGTTGGACCGCCTGTAACATAGTAACATAGTATATAAGGCCGAAAACAGACATTTGTCCATCCAGTTCGGCCTGTTATCCTGCAAGTTGATCCAGAGGAAAAAATAAATAAAATATGCTAGGTAGAAGCCAATTTTCCCCACTTAAGGGGAAAAAAATTCCTTCCCGACTCCATTCAGGCAATCAGATAACTCTCTGGATCAACGACCCCTCTCTACTAGCTATAGCCTGTAATATTATTACACTCCAGAAATACATCCAGGCCCAGCTTGAACTCTTTTAGTGAACTTCCCATCACCACCTCCTTAGGCAGAGAGTTCCATAGTCACACTACTCTTACCGTAAAGAATCCTCTTCTATGTGTAGGGGTTTAGCTCTTCTCCGGGGGTGATTCACACAAATATCGTCGCCAGACACCAAGTTTCTGGTCCAAACATCACTTTATTTGGCTCCTCAGTAATCCAAACATAAATGGTACAAAATAAACACCTGTCCGGCTGGGCTCTAACTAAACATATGATATCCTGACTCACCTAAAGTCACAGTTCACACCCTGTGAACACATGCGGCTTTGTCAGCCAATGTCCCACAGCCTCCTGGCTGTACAGAGCACAGTACGCCCACTGTCTCCAGTTCAGTATTTCTTGTGGGGGATTGGGGCTCAGTAGTCTGCCTGACTATGGCCCTGCGACCCTCCCAGGCGTCGCTGCGTCCCCCAACTCCAGGCTATCTCCCAGCCTTGTGGTCCCTCAGCCTTGCCCAGCTGAGACCACACAGACAGAGCCTCCAGGCCTCTGTCCACAGGTAACACACTACCCCCTTTCTGACACTCTGGGAGGTGCCTTATGCCAGGCTGATTACCTCCAGCTTCTCTCACCTGTGGTGTAACAGGGGTGTGGACCACACTATCCACCCCTTCCTTGCCTCTAACCTGAGTGAAACCTGTCACTGTCTCACATATGTTTATGTACAAACCTTCTTTCCTCGAGGCGCAGAGGATGTCCCCTGGTTACAGTCACAGTCCTGGGGATAAATAGATGATGGGATAGATCTCTGTACTGAACCCTGATATATTTATACATAGTAATTAAATCTCCCCTCAGTCGTCTTTTTTCTGAAATGAATAACCCTAATTTTGATAATCTTTCAGGGTACTGTAATTCCCTCATTCCCGTAATTACTTTAGTTGCCCTCCTCTGAACCCTCTCCAGCTCTGCTATGTCTGCCTTGTTCACAGGAGCCCAGAACTGTACACAGTACTCCATGTGTGGTCTGACCAGTGATTTGTAAAGTGGTAGGACTATGTTCTCATCACGGGCATCTATGCCCCTTTTGATGCAACCCATTATCTTATTGGCCTTAGCAGCAGCTGCCTGACACTGGTTTTTACAGCTTAGTTTGCTGTTCACTAAAATTTCTAGGTCCTTTTCCATGTCAGTGTTACCCAGTGTTTTACCATTTAGTATGTGCGGGTGACTTGTATTATTCCTACCCATGTGCATAACCTTACATTTGTCAGTGTTAAACCTCATCTGCCACTTCTCTACCCAAGCCTCCAATCTATCCAGATCCATTTGTAGCAGTATACTGTCCTCTTCCGTGTCAATTACTTTACACAGTTTAGTGTCATCTGCAAAAATTTATATTTTACTGTGCAAGCCTTCTACAAGATCATTAATAAATATATTGAAGAGGATAGGGCCCAGTACTGACCCCTGAGGTACTCCACTAGTGACAGTGTATGAGCAGAGAAAACTCGTGACCAATTTCTTGATAAAGCAGACAGAGAGGACTACTCCCCGCTGTAACTTTGACTTTAGACAGTGGCAGCTCATGCGTGACTCCTGCTGTTTGCTCAGGTACTTTGAGGAGGCAACTTTATTTGTCAGTTGTCAGGGCTACGGGATGAATGATGTCATTCCACGCCTTCACATTCTGAAGGGGATGCTGATAAATCTGACTGGCGAAGGGACAGAAGATGTGGCGCCTACATCTCACAGTCACCTGAGCCCTGTGGAGGCTGAACTGGCACAGGAGGAGGACAAGGATGAGGAAATAAATGCCCAGGAATTATACACAGAACTAGGTGGTTTATCTGCCCAAGTGACAGGAGAGGACCATGAGGTGATGAGGAAGATGATGCAGCTGACCCAAACAGACTGTGGCAGGATGCAGTGTAGATGGAAGCAGGGAGTCCCTTCGAGCGCAAATGGCTAGATGCATGCTGAGTTGCTTGCATAGTGACAGCTGCAATTTTACTTTTCGGCATAGGGATGACTACTGGCTCTCCACAATGTTAGACCCTGACTACTGGCACAAATGGGGGCATCTTTTGCACCTTCTGAGAGGGATTAAAAACTTGACTACTATCGAGATATCCTTTGTAGTCAGTTGGTAGCTACCTACGCATCCCATCGCACATCTGTCACCGCCAGTTCTGTGAGAAGGTCTGGCAGACGTTCTTCTCTACCTCTTGCATGATTTTCTTTGTTTTGGTTTCACTTTCTCATCTCCTTTCCTTCTGCCAGGTGTCACTTATTTAGACTAATCGTCTTCCTTTATATTCCCTCCCATACTGCCTCACTTTGCGGTTTATACTACTTCCTGGATGAAGTGTTCACTGCTGGAGGCTGCTTCTGCTGTTTGCTCAGATAAGTCCTTTACTTTATTGTGTTTCCTTGCTGGCTTGATTCTAGGTGACCCTGACTCCGTCCGTATTAAGTGCAGGGAGCCGGTGGTCGTGTCCCCTCACTATTATAGGGTTTTCAGGTGTCACACAGACTTAGGTACGTGGGCATGCAATCGTCTACCATCGAGACCCTTGTATGTACATAGCAGTCAGGGAGAGCTCTTAGGGTTTTATAGGGCTCACCTATAAGCTCCTGAGTTTGGGATCAAGCCAGTTGCTCGTTTATTCATAAGTTCCAGCTATCTGCAAACTTCACCCGTGACATTATAAACCGCCATAACCGTCTTAACCATGGATCCGGTTTTAGCCTTGATTGATAGCATGCAAGTTCTTTCGCTGGAGGTAGCAGATCTCCGTAAAACTGTGTTTCAGTTTCAGGTGACCGGTTCTGCTGGCGTTCATGGAGTTTGTTCCGAGCCTAAGATCTTGCTTCCGTATACGTTCTCCGGGGGTAGTGAGAATTTTGTTCGCTTTAGAGAGGCTTGCAAACTCCATTTTCGCCTACTTCCCCATTCCTCTGGTGATGAGGAGCAGAGGGTGGGGATCATCATCTCGCTGCTCAGGGATAACGCTCAGTCTTGGGCCTTTTCGCTTCCGGTGGGGGCACGGGCCCTCCGATCGGTGGATGAATTTTTTGTAGCTCTGGGGCAGATATATGATGACCCGGATCGTATTGCTCTGGCTGAATCTAAACTGCATTTTTCATGCCAGGGTAAACACTCCGCAGAGATATATTGTTCTGAATTTCGGAGATGGGCAGCTGATACTGGTTGGAATGATGCTGCACTCCGAAGTCAATTTTGCCATGGTCTTTCGGAAAGATTGAAAGATGCATTCGCTTTTCATGAGAGACCAGCGTCGTTAGAGTCAGCTATGTCTCTAGCTGTTTGTATTGACAGGCGTCTTAGAGAGAGAGAGGAGACTACTCTTTCCTGTCATATTCAGCCCAAGGACAGTGGGGCTGTCTCTTTCAGTGCGCAGGGGTCTCAGTCTGTCTCAATCCCCTCTGAGGAGGAGGCCATGCAGCTGGGTTTGCTTGCCTCTGATAGTAGAAGATTCAGCCCTCAGAGGAGGGATTGTTTCTGTTGTGGGGGTATAAATCATTTAGCTAATGTTTGCCCCTCTAGGAGATTCAGGAAGTTTTCTGAGGGTAATAAAAACAAAACAAAACAAAAAAAAACCTCTAAAACCTTTCCATTTGCTACTATTGGCAAGGTTGATGCAGAAATTGAAGGTTTGCCGTTTGCTTGTAGTTCCCGTTTTCTCCTACCTGACAGGGTGGCGCTAGACAGCAAGAACATTGTTTGTGAGATTTTTGTAGATAGTGGAGCAGCTGTCAATCTCATTGATAATCAATTTGCAACAACGCATGGTTTCCAGGTATGCACTTTGGAAAAGGATATACATGTTTTTGCTATCGATTCCGCTCCACTTTCTCAAAGATCGATAAAGGGCATAGTTCACAATATCCGTTTGACTGTGGGTGACGCTCATGTTGAGGATATGTCATGTTTTGTCTTAAGCGGATTACCTACTCCTCTAGTGCTGGGGCTACCCTGGCTCACTAAACATAACCCCACCATTGATTGGCAAGCAAGGCAAATAAATGGTTGGAGTGACTTTTGCAGAGAGAATTTCCTCACGGTGTCTCTTTCAGAGGTTTCTACCAAGACTGTACCATCTTTTCTCTCAGAATTTTTGGATGTGTTTTCCGAGAGTAGTGTCCAGGAGTTGCCCCCTCACCGGGAGTACGACTGCCCTATTAATCTCATCCCAGGCACCAAGCTGCCAAAATCACGACTATACAATCTCTCCCAACCTGAAAGGGTCGCTATGCGTACTTATATCTCTGAGAGCCTGAGAAAGAGACACATCCGACTCTCGAAGTCACCTGTTGCCGCTGGGTTTTTTTTTGTTAAGAAAAAAGATGCTTCTTTAAAACCTTGTCTGGATTCCAGGGAGCTGAACCGTATCACGATTCGTGACCCATATCCGCTTCCTCTGATCCCGGACCTGTTTAACCAGATTGTTGGGGCTAAGGTTTTTTCTAAGTTGGATTTAAGAGGTGCATACAACCTATTCAGGGTCAGGGAAGGGGACGAATGGAAGACGGCCTTCAATACCCCTGAGGGTCATTTTGAGAATTTGGTTATGCCCTTTGGTTTGATGAATGCTCAGGCCGTCTTCCAACATTTTGTGAACACCATTTTTTATCATTTAATGGGGAAATTTGTACTGGTGTATCTAGATGACATTTTGATTTCTTCTCCTGATTTCAAGACTCATCAGGACCACCTATGTCAGGTCTCGCTGATTCTGCGGGAGAATAAATTGTATGCTAAACTGGAAAAATGTGTGTTTGCGGTTCCGGAGATTCGATTTCTTGGTTTTCTTCTCTCCGCTTCTGGTTTTCGGATGGACCCTGAGAAGGTCCACGCTGTGCTTGATTGGGAGCTTCCTGAGAATCAGAAGGCGCTGATGCGGTTTTTGGGTTTTGCCAATTATTACAGAAAGTTCATTTTGAATTATTCCTCTGTTGTTAAGCCACTCACTGATGTGACTAAAAAGGGGGTGGATTTTTCCTCGTGGTCGGTAGATGCGCTTAAAGCCTTTTCTAGTATTAAAGAGAGTTTTGCTTCCGCTCCCATTTTGTTACAACCTGATGTCTCTCTACCTTTTATTGTTGAGGTGGATGCTTCTGAGGTTGGTGTGGGTGTGGTCTTATCTCAGGGTCCCTCTCCTGCCAAATGGCGACCGTGTGCCTTTTTCTCAAGGAAACTATCCTCTGCAGAGAGAAATTATGATGTGGGAGATAGGGAGTTGTTGGCCATCAAATTAGCTTTTGAGGAATGGCGCCATTGGTTAGAGGGAGCCAGACACCCTATTACTGTGTTTACCGACCATAAGAATCTGGCCTACTTGGAATCGGCCAAGCGTCTGAACCCGAGACAGGCCAGATGGTTTTTGTTCTTTTCTAGGTTTAATTTTGTTGTTACGTTCCGCCCTGGGGTTAAAAATGTGAAGGCGGATGCCCTGTCACGTTGTTTTCCGGGAGGGGGGAACTTTGGAGACCTGGGTCCCATTTTGGCTGAAGGAGTGGTCGTCTCTGCTCTTTATCCTGATTTGGAGGCAGAGGTTCAGGCAGCCCAGGCAGAGGCTCCTGATCTTTGTCCTCCTGGGAGGTTGTTTGTGCCTCTCACTTTACGACACAAGGTTTTTAACGAGCACCACGATACTGTCCTTGCTGGGCACCCGGGGAGTAGAGCCACAGTGGATCTCATTGCTCTGAGATTCTGGTGGCCGGCTCTTTGTAAGTCGGTTGAGGGTTTTGTGGCAGCCTGCGAGACCTGCGCTCGTGCCAAGGTCCCTCATTCACGGCCATCGAGTTCTCTCCTCCCGTTACCTATTCCTTCCCGTCCTTGGACGCATCTGTCCATGGACTTCATTATGGACCTGCCTCGTTCCTCGGGGAAGACTGTGATTCTGGTGGTAGTGGACCGTTTTAGCAAAATGGCACATTTCATTCCATTTCCTGGGTTACCCAATGCTAATACGCTGGTGCAAGCGTTTGTTGATCATATTGTTAAATTGAATGGCATTCCTTCAGACATCGTTTCTGATAGGGGCACGCAATTTGTTTCCAGATTCTGGAAGGCCTTCTGTTCTCGCTTGGGGGTTCGGTTGTCGTTCTCTTCTGCTTTTCACCCGCAGTCGAATGGTCAGACCGAACGCGTCAATCAGAATCTGGAGACATATCTGCGCTGTTTTGTGGCGGAGAATCAAGAGGATTGGTATTCTTTTTTGTCCCTTGCTGAGTTTGCTTTAAATAACCGTCGCCAGGAGTCCTCTGATAAGTCACCATTTTTTGGTGCATATGGGTTTCATCCGCAGTTTGGGCATTCTCTGGAGAGGGGTCTTCCGGTTTACCTGATGAGGAGAGATTTTCCTCGTCTTTGTCATTTATTTGGCAAAAGATTCAGGGTAATCTGAAGAGGATGAGTGAGAGATATAAGTGTGTGGCGGATAAGAGACGTGGTCCGGACCTGAATGTGAGTGATCTGGTGTGGTTGTCTACAAGGAATATCAAACTGAAGGTTCCCTCCTGGAAGTTGGGTCCTAAGTTTATTGGGCCTTACAAGATCTTGTCCGTCATCAATTCCGTTGTCTTCCGTCTTGATCTTCCTCAGACTTGGAAGATCCATAATGTTTTTCACAAGTCCCTATTAAAACCTTATGTCCAACCCACTGTACCCTCCTCTTTGCCTCCTCCTCCGATTATTGTTGATGGTAATCTTGAATTGCAGGTCTCTAGGATTGGGGATTCTCGCATTATCCGCGGTTCTCTTCAGTACCTCGTTCATTTGGAGGGTTATGGTCCTGAGGAGAGGATGTGGGTCCCAGTGGCGGACATTAAGGCCACTCATCTCATCAGGGCTTTCCATAGGTCTCATCCTGAGAAGGTGGGTTCTGAGTGTCTGGAGTCCACCCGTAGAGGGAGGGGTACTGTCACCGCCAGTTCTGTGAGAAAGTCTGGCAGACGTTCTTCTCTACCTCTTGTATGATGTTCTTTGTTTTGGTTTCACTTTCTCATCTCCTTTCCTTCTGCCAGGTGTCACTTATTTAGACTAATCGTCTTCCTTTATATTCCCTCCCATACTGCCTCACTTTTCAGTTTATACTACTTCCTGGATGAAGTGTTCACTGCTGGAGGCTGCTTCTGCTGTTTGCTCAGATAAGTCCTTTACTTTATTGGCTGGCTTGATTCTAGGTGACCCTGACTCCGTCCGTATTAAGTGCAGAGAGCCGGTGGTCGTGTCCCCTCACTATTATAGGGTTTTCAGGTGTCACATAGACTTAGGTACGTGAGCATGCAATCATCTACCATCGAGACCTTTGCATGTACATAGCAGTCAGGGAGAGCTCTTAGGGTTTT
This sequence comes from Bufo bufo, assembly GCF_905171765.1. Lineage (NCBI taxonomy): Eukaryota > Metazoa > Chordata > Amphibia > Anura > Bufonidae > Bufo > Bufo bufo. Next base: position 176,808,453 of record NC_053395.1, read on the forward strand.
ATAGGGCTCACCTATAAGCTCCTTAGTTTGGGATCAAGCCAGTCGCTCGTTTATTCATAAGTTCCAGCTATCTGCAAACTTCACCCGTGACAACATCCTCATGAAGATTTAACCGCGGGGGCTCTCTGAGTCCATACTCCACTGCCATGACTGCTGGAGGAGAGGGAGCAGGAGCAGCACCAGCTCCATTAGCAGCAACCTAAGTCTTGAGTCTCTGATAAGCACTTCACCCACCTCCTTAAGAAACCACCCGGCAGCAGGACATGGAGCAGAACCTGAACCAGCAGGTGGTGGAATACCTACATCTCTCTTGTCCAGGATTACCTGAAAAAAATGGAAAAAGGAGTCCCATGAAATAAGGCGAAATAAGGTAAAATACAATATAACTAAGGAACAATCACTTGCCCTTACTAACCTGAGCCACAATAAAGACATAGTGATAAAACCTGCTGACAAAGGGTCTAGTATTGTAATCATGAATAAGACTGATTATAGAAATAAGATCTTCCGGCAACTAAATGATCATAATACATATCAACCCATTGATCATGACCCCACAGGAGACTTATTGAAAGAACTTTCTATGATTGTTGAGGATACCCTTGACAAGGGTGTAATAAACAAGAAATTAGCTGAATCCCTCACCCCCAAACATCACCGGATTCCGTAATTTATATATTACCCAAAGTACATAAAAACCTGGAACGTCCCACTGGTAGACCCATCGTGTCTGGGCGCGATTAAATTTTCCATCCAACATCTAAAATGCCCATATGTCATGAGTTGGAGGTCCCAGGAGAGACCACCGCGTCGTCAAGCAATAAACAAACGGAAATCAGGTACAGACACATAGGAGTTTATTGCACAAACAAAAAGCAGGGAAGGCAGCACAGACAACATGAGCTCTATGTACCGTCAGCACAGAGGGAGAAAACCCCCACTGCGCCACTGTCTAGTAATACTCCAGAGGGGCATGACTAAGCAACTCCTGGTATTCACTAGGCCCCCAGAAGGTAGGGTTAGACTTTGCCGCAGGAAGTTGCCAGGGTCCACTCTGGAGCGTGAACTAGACAGTGACAGCAGGAACGAATGGACAACAGGTACCAGAAGGTACCGACGGCACATAGGCAAACATAACAGACAGGCAAATACCAAACAGGGCAACTAATAACACAAGCAGAAATACATAACAAGGAAACAGGAGTGACAATGAGCAGAGAAGGACTTGCTCCACCAGTAGTAAACTGCATGGCCTTGCGCATTGCACTCTGCTGCAAAGAAAGGTGCAGCAAGGGCTTGCTGAACAGAGACATGAATACACACAAGGTAACTAAAACATAACTGACAGAACAGATAACAGAAACACAGGAAAGAGGACATCAAAGAGGACGGGAGAGAGGACATCAATGAACAAGTAGGGAAACCCACAGAGCACAGACAGACACGGATCCCATGGGTCAGCAGCATGGGAGTGTGAGTACAAACAGGAGCAGGACAAGACAACACACACCAGGAGAGCTGACCCAGAACTGAGGAAACCTCAGCCTTATATACAGGTTCCATGGGTGCAGCAGAGAAGCCACGCCCATGGAGCAGACAGAGGATTAACTCCAAATAGGCACACAGGGGAGTTAACCCATAAAGAACCACAAATGACACACAGGAACGAAGCTGCAGCGAGAGCATAGACAGAAGGTCACAGCCAGAGGTAACGACTGTGACACCATATTTCCAGAATGGTAGATCATTTATTCAAGACACTACCCACTTTTTAAATAAAATTAGGGACATATACCCGAATTGGGATGACTGTTTCTTGGTCACGATGGATGTCTCAAGATTATACACCAACATCCCCATGGAGGAGAGCATCCAGTGTGTCAAGGAGTCTTTAGATAAGCATCAGGACATTCCCATCAAGGAAAAGGGGTTGAACATAAAAATGTGATCCTTTGTCCTTAAGGGTATTTATTTTCTTTTAGAATACCAGTTTTGTCTCCAGACCTCTGGGACTGCAATGGGGTGCAACGTGGTGCCAACTTTTGCAATACTCTATGAATACCTTTGAGGATAGATTTGTGTGCAAACTGCTTATTCAAAGATCATGTCTTACTTTCGGATCAAAGTCCATTTTGGATACTTCGATTTGCTCAACAATAGTTGGTTTGTTATTTATGACTATTTGTTTATTAACCCTTGAATTTTAAAGCACTGTGCAATATGTTGGCGCTATATAAAGATTATTATTATTATTATTATTATTATTATTATTATTATTATTATCATCATTTGGAAGCTAAAAAAGGAGTGGGTCCAAAACACACACTTCTTTTTCATCTAAATAAAGCCTATTTCAGAGGCAAATGGCCAAAACTCACAGAAATTTTGCATGAGGCCTCTATCACACTGTCAGTATTTTGCATCAAGATTTGATCATGGTTTAGAAGCCAAAACAGGAGTGAGTCCAAAACACAGAAGACATGCAAAATCTCCATCAAGTTATCTCTGTTTTGGACCCACTCCTCTTTTGCCTTACCAGTACTGTTCAAATGTTAATACTGATGGTGTGAAGAGGGATGCTCAAACTAAAGGATCCGCTTTTTCTGGCCTGTTCTTCTGACGGATCTGAAAAACAGAAAAATAAACAGTGATGTGAACACAGCCGTATTGCTGATACCCTCTCTACTCTCATGGGGCCACTCCTTGAATTTTGGGCCACTGCACGGTTAAGTCCACGCCAATAAATTAGACCTGACGCTAACAAGTCGGATTTCCCACTTCTGTTATTTTGTAAGTTATTTCCATCACTTATTGGTAAATTCAGGAAACAAGCCTTCTGTCTGATTAGGTATCAATAATAACTGCACCTGTTCTGTGTGTTTGACCCACACTTGCTTTGGGCTGACAATTACAGACCAAATAAGTGAAGTGTGAACTAAGCCTAATAGTGAAGCACAGTCATTCTACAGTACATATATCAGAAAGGATTCAAATGTGTGTGTCTGCACTACCATAACATTAATTAAAATAACCTTTTTTTCTCACTACTTTATTGCCGCTGTCTCCATGTCCTTATTTTATTCCATGAAAAAGTCATTGGGGCACCTGCAGGGGCACGCAATTTTTTTTTTTTTATTTGCCTTACTGAATGATGCTGTATGCTTTTTTTTTGTTCAGCTAGAGGTTAACTAGGAATGTTGGTGGCCTACATGATGTGCATGGCCATATATGTGACCTGCTGGTCATTCAGACACACAGAAACTGTTTTGCTACCAGAAAGTACTAGCTATGTATGTTGCTGCACTAGACAGTTATGTACACCAGGATAGATTCTCCCTAAAGTTTAACTGCAGGCTGGGATAGACCTGATTTAACGCGCATCGAAGCAATTTTTTGGGAAAAATTCAGTAAATTTGACTAAATCAAATTTTCGATAACTTCACTCTAGTGTACATAGCTGTTAAATAGCTTTCACACCGGTCAATAGAAATGGGAGACAAACATTAGTTACAGTGATTGTTTGTCCCTCATGCAGTTTACATTTTATCTGCAGCACATCCCCTGTTTATACAGGGAGATATGCAGCTGAAAAGCAAGCATTTTTATGCCCCATAAAAATTATGACCAGCCAACAAATACTGGGCAATTATCAGGATGAGCATTCTTTGGAAAATTCTTCTGTCGTAAAAGGAGCTGAAGAAATTGCAATCAATACATTTCAGTCACATAATAGCTTTTACTTTATTTACTGTAGATTGGAAAATTACATCTATCTAATAAGTTATAATAAGCGAGATTGATACTTTTCCCATAAACTTATTTTTACAGTAAGCTAAATGCAGGATTCCACTAGACCACTGCTAGTGGTTAAAGCAGGAATATTCTATAGCAATTTATGTGATGTGATATATTCCTGTTCTACACTGTGTTACAATATTTTGCACAGGTTTATGCCATCCACATAGAAAATACTTTTCTATGAATTCAAATATAGGCTGTAAGCTAACCATGGGTTAAAGGGAATCTGTCAGCTTCAAAACATCCCCCAAACTAGAGTAAACAGCATCCAGTGAAAGTGACGCTGAGTCAGATTATGTAATTTTTATCTTCATAATGACTTACATTCCAATGCTGTGCTCCAACAAATCAGCAGTAAAATGAATTGAGAGAACTCCTCTTTGAATCCTTTCCATTATGTGTGTGGGCATGGGAGTCCTCTCAATAAGTGTTGATCGAGCACCGAAGTGCTCAGGTGCTGGTCGGGTGCTCAAGTAGAACACCTCGGGATGCTCTGGTGCTCTACTGAGCACCCAAGCACAATGGAAGTCAATAGGAGAACCCAAACATTAAACCAGGCACCCCCTGCTCTGGGGAGAATGTCTGGATGCATCTTGGACTCCCAAATCGCTGCTGGGAACGATGTTGTCCGAGTAGTACGCCAATTTTACAGACTGACAATAATACGCACAAAACCGAAGATAAAATATATTTTAGAGGAAAAATAGTCAGGAAACATTCTTTCCTGTATATTTACTTGTTTATAAAGTGCAAGTGCTGCCAAAAATTACAAGGAAGAGGCACTCCGCTACAACCTGTATATCACATAAAGGAGGGCCTTATTCACATTGTGGTACAATTGTTCAGGTAGTGGGATTCCTGCTGTCCTGCTGGTGTCCCTCAAAAACATTAGGAGCAAGGGCCTGCTGGTGACCCTCTAAAACATTAGGGGCGAGGGCCTGCTGGTGATCTGACCATCTAAAAAATTATGGGCGAGGGCCTGCTGCTGAGCTGACCATCTAAAACATTAGGGGTGGTGGTCTGCTGCTGAGCTGACCATCAAAAAAATTATGGTTGAGGGTCTTCTGGTGAGCTGACTCTCTAAAACATTAGCGGCGAGTGTCTGCTGTTGATCTGACCATGGAAAAAATTATGGGCGAGGGCCTGCTGCTGATCTGACCATCTAAAACATTAGGGGTGGGGGTCTGCTGCTGAGCTGACCATCTGAAACATTAGGGGTGAGGGTCTGCTGCTGAGCTGACCATCTGAAACATTAGGGGTGAGGGTCTGCTACTGAGCTGACCATCGAAAAAATTATGGTTGAGGTTCTACTGCTGAGCTGACCCTCTAAAACATTAGGAGCGAGGGCAGCCTAATAAACATGTTGATATGATGGAGGAGGAGGACGAGAAAAGGAAAATTGAACCATATACTCTTTTTTGTGGTGGAAGTTGTGCATTGGAATACTGTGTATTCAATAAACCATAAAAGCCACATTTAAATCCAGACCTTGTTCATTTTTAATAAGAGTCAACCTGTCCACATTTTCAGTTGACATAAACAAATAGTAGCAGGACACTTACATATGAAGTACGTATTTAATATCTAAAATAATTTTTCACACACATAAATAGAATAAAATTAGAGTGTAGGTACAGAAATTATTCTCAGCAGCATATATAAACCAAGGTTGATATCCACTACGATACTAATATGTCTCTATAGCAGAAACTGTGATAAGGAATTGTCGGTCTTCCAATTTTTGAAAAAGCATATATGGGACTCTGAGTTGAATCAATGTCCTGGAGCAATTGTATCGACACAAAGTTAGTATAATCAGTAACAAAAGATATCCAAATCGCAGAGCACCCTGCGGTTTGGATATCCTTTGTTACTGATTATACTAACTGTGTTGATACAATTGTTCCAGGACATATTAGTATCTTAGTGGATATCAACCTTGGTTCATATATGCTGCTGAGAATAATTTCTGTACCTACACTCTAATTTTATTCTATTGATGTGTGTGAAAAATGATTTTAGATATTAAATATGTACTTTATATGTGTGCCCAAGTGTGCCTACTACTATTTGTTTATTTGCACTTGTTTAGACTGGGTGAGTCTCTAGCAGTTGCACCTATCCATCCATTACTCTCTGTAGAGCAACCCGATACGAGACCTATTTTCAGTTGACAGTCGGATGCGCTTATTAGTTATTATGCCCCCAGCAGCACTAAATACCCGCTTTGACAAAATGCTGGCGGCAGGGCGGGCCAGCACCTCCAAGGCGTAGAGCGCCAGTTCGTGCCACATGTCCAGCTTGGACACTCACTAGTTGTAAGGCACAGAGGGATCATTGAGGACGCTGACACAGTCTGCTACGTACTCCTTCACCATCTTCCAAAATTTTTCTCTCCTTGTGACACTAGGCCGTGCATCAGGGTGAGGCTGCTGGTGGGGTGTCATGAAACTGTTCCAGGCCTTGGAGAGTGTTGCCTTGCCTCTGTTGGAACTGTATGTTCCCCTCGTCTCCCATCCTTGGTTGACCAAGGAACTACGTACTCTGCTGCCAGCGTTGTCAGTTGGGAATTTTTGGAGCAATTTTTCCGCAAGGACCATTTTGCTAGTCCTCTCCACTACAGGAATGAGAGATGAGAAGTTCTCTTTGTAGCGGGGGTCGAGGAGGGTGAACAACCCTTAATCGGTGTTGGCCAAATTGTGTATAACGTGAGGGTCACGGGAAAGGCAGCATAACATAAAGTCAGCCATGTATGCCAAAGTCCCAACAGACAAGACTTCGCTGTCCTCATCAGGAGGATGACTCTCAATCTCCTCATCCTCTTCCTCCTCTTTGACCCATCCACGCTGAACAGATGGAACAAACCTGCTGTGGGTACTACCCTCTGTAGCGGAGGCAACCGTCTCCTGCTCCTCCTCTTCATCATCATCATCCAATTTGCTCTGAGAAGACAAACTGAGGGAGGTCTGGCTATTTCCCTGTGTACTGTCTTCCCCCATTTCAACCTCTTCCACATGCAAAGCGTCCACCTTCATTGTGAGCAGCGAGCGTTTCAGTAGACACAGAAGTGGGATGGTTATGCTGATAATAGCGGCATTGCCGCTCACCATCTGTGTTGATTCCTCAAAGTTGCGTAAAACCTCACAGAGGTCAGACATCTATGCCCACTGGTTGCTTGTGAAGAGCGGAAGCTGACTGGAAAGGCGATGACCATGTTGCAGCTAGTATTACACTAGTGTCCTCTGCTGCTCACAAAGCCTGGCCAACATGTGTAACGTGGAGTTCCAGCGCGTGCTCACGTCGCACAACAGTCGGTAAGCTGGCAATTGCAAGCGCTGCTGCAGCGTTGCCAGACCGGCGGCAGCTGTAGATGACTTTCGGAAATGGGTACACATGCGGAACACCTTTACAAGTAGCTCAGGCAAATTGGGGTAGGTTTTGAGAAACCGCTGAACCACTAAGTTGAACACGTGGGCTAGGCATGGTATGTGTGTGAGCTTGCCGAGCTCCAAAGCTGCCAGCAATCTATGGCCATCATCAGACACAACCATGCCTGGTTCTAGGTTGAGTGGCGAGAGCCACAGCTCAGTCTGGTCCCTTATACCCTGACACAGCTCTACAGCGGTGTGATGTTTGTCACCTAAGCAGATCAGCTTAAGCACAGCCTGTTGACGCTTCCCCACTGCAGTGCTACACTGCTTCCAGCTACCGACCGATGGCTGAATGGTGCTGCAAGAGGATAATTCTGAGGTGGAAGTGGAGGAGGATGCGGAGGAGAAGTGGGGGTTGGAGCCACTAAAGTAGGTGATGGCGGAAACCCTGATGGAAATAGGGCCGGCAATCCTTGGCGTCGTTAGCACCTGTGCCATCCCAAGGTATGACTCGCTCCCGGCCTTCACAACGTTCACCCAATGTGCCGTCAGGGAAATGTAGCATCCCTGGCCACAAGCACTTGTCCATGTGTCAGTCGTTAAGTGGACCTTCCCAATAACTGCGTCAGGGCACGGGTGATGTTACGGGACACATGCTGGTGTAAGGAGGGGACGGCACACCGTGAAAAACAGTGGCCGCCATCAGGCTTTGGAAAGCCTCAGTGTCCACAAGCCTAAATGGCAACATTTCCAGGCCAGCAATTTGGAAATGTGACATTTAGTGCTATGGCATGTGGGTGGATGGCTGGGTATTTGCGCTTTCGTTCAATTAGATTGGCCAGCACGTAACACAGGGGAAGAGGAAGCAGTGGTGTGACCCACAGACACTGATTGTGGACCCAGACATTCTGCCCACCTATTAGGGTGCTTTGATGTCATGTGGGGGATCATGCTGGTGGTGGTGAGGTTTCTAGTGTTCACGCCCCTGCTCATTTTGGTACGGCACAGGTTGAAAATGACAGTTCTTTTATCGTCCGCACTTTCCTCAAAAAAGCGCCAGAATGCGGAACACCTAGCCCTTGGCAAAGGAGATTGCCACAAGAGGTGTCAACCGCCTTCTCCCTTTTGCCACCAGACTGCCTCTTCCAGCCTGTTGCGGTGCTGCAGATCCCTCCCCCTCTGTACTGCTGTCCTCGCTCGGCTTGCTACCTTCCCAGGTTGGGTCAGTGATTTCATCGTCCACCACCTCCTCTTCCACTTCCTCACTCTGGTCATCCTCCTGACTTGTTGACCTCACAACAACCTCACTTAATGACAACTGTGTCTCATCCTCATCATCGACCTCTTGAGACACTAATTGCGGTTGACTTATTGGCAACTGTGTTTCATCATCATCATCCACCTCGTGAAACACTAATTGCCATTCCCCACCGTCATCTTCTTGTGACCGCTCTGTCACATAGGCCCCGTCTGCGGTGCCGGGGTTGGGCGTTCCCCACTGACTTTGGTCCTGCGGTGGGGGGCGTTTCTCCCTGGCGCCTGTGATGTTGTGGTCACATGCTTGATCACGTGCGCGCCACGTCACTACTCCCCTGCCCCCTGTAGTTTTGTGGCTTGTTTTACCCGGCGGCGCTGCTACTCAGGTGCTTGGTCGCGCCGACTGCACCGCCCCCGGCACCTCCTTCATATGACTGTATGGGCCATGGATTGGTCCCTCTGGCTCACTCTGGGCGTTCTCCTGGACATGCCTCTGACGCTGCGGTCATGTGTCCTTCCACATGATCGCAGCGTCAGCCCAGTCCTGCCCCTATCAGGCTCACAGGCCTCCGCTGATTGGTCCCCAATTATTGGAGCTCTAACACCATTGGTGTAGGCGTCACTAGGTCCTGCAATCTTAATTATCTTCCACACACCTGTGTGGGCACTATATAGGGGAGATATTTTTATATGTTTCTTATCCCCGGAAGAAGCCAGGTTTCTGGCGAAACGGCGTTGGGTCAGGAGTCGGCCGAGAGATCGATACACTGCTCAGGGTATGCTTATTTTGTCCTTTTACCAAACCTCAACATTTCTACAATTGTCTTTCTTGTACTTTGTTTGGGGCGTTGCCCCCATGAGGTTTCCTGGTATGCTTTTTTAGCTAGCATTCTTTTTTCCCTGTCCTCTGGTGTGCTGATCTCCCGGCCTCTCCTTTGGGTCCTGCTCCTCATCCGTGTGTCCCGCCTTGTGCTGCCTTTTTTATTATTATGTATGTATTGTTTATGTATATTTACAATAAAGCTTTTTGGGATTTTCATATATGCGAAAGTCATGTCCATTTTTTGGTGATAATTGTGGCTCCTTGTGGGTCGGTATTTTGAGATTATTTCTGTCCGGTTAATATTGGTTGACACATGACTGTGGATGCTCAAGAGTTTGGGCATCAGTGCGCACAATCTCCTCATTTCCCTCTTCAAGCGGGCTTGGCGAGAGGACCAAATCAAGGAATGGCACTGAAAAGAACTCATCAGAATATCCAAGTGTGGGATCACTTGTTTGGCAAGACTCTCCATGGGGGGAGGAAGTAGGATTCTGTTGACCAGACTCTTGGCTACTGAGACTGGACTTTGTGGAAGACAGGGTGGTGCTTAACCGACTGGAAGCATTATCTACTGCAATCCAACCGACCACCTGGTCTCACTGGTGTGACTTCGAGTGTGGTGTACTGCGCCGCCCTGAAAACTGGGATATGAAGCTAGGTATCGTGAAGGAGTGTGTTTCTTGTGCTCTGGCAGCAGGCACAGTTTCACCGCGCCCAGGGCCTTTTCGCATAAAACTTCATTTCAATACTGTACGGAGCGAGCACTCCGTACAGTATTAGAATGTATTGGCTCAGATGAGCCAAAGTTATTACTTTGCGAAGTCTCACGAGACTTCGCAAAATAACTTTAGAAATTGATTTATGCTGTAAAAAAACATTTCCCGAACTCGGATTCGGTTCCAAAGTACCACTTGTAATGACTTTGGCTCATCGGAGCCAATACATTCTAATACTGTACGGGGCGCTCGCTCCGTACAGTATTGAAACAAAGTTTTATGCGAATCGACTTCGGATGTTTCATCTGAAGTCGGTTCGCTTATACCTAATTACCACCATGGGTCCAGCCACTGTCAGGGGTCTGCAGAAAAGATCCCCAGGGGTGAACAACCCCTTTAAGCTTGGTTTCTCTCTGGTTCCGTCAACCTAAGTCAGAGTCTGTGTTTAAACAATGCTTCTGAAGGAGCAACCTCCAGTCCTTTCAGTTAGCATCAATCAAGTTTGAACCCAAGAGACTCCAGTGAACCCCTGCGAGTGTGTTTCTGAAGAACACCTGAGATTGTGAGCAGCTGATGGTTTTTGTATGTGATGGTAACGCACAACTGCAGCTTTTTCACCTCACAGCATTTGACGGGGTTTAAAAGCTTCCGCCTCCCATTCATATCAGTTGGCAACTTTTTAGCTGCTTTATGGAATCTGAATCTCTCTGTCAGGAATTGCAGAGAAATTCTGGATTTATGTGCACCCCTGTAATATGTCTCCAAATGTAAAATATTTATGTATGAAAAATATATCAACCTGATTTGGTAATCCTCTCCAAATCTAGTGTATGCTTATTTTGTGTAAAGAACACCTGGAGGACTCATCACCAGGATTCAACAAGAGTTATATAAAAAATGAATAATGCTATTTATTTTCAGTCTTCATAAAAGTTGATTACTTACAGAAATAGTTTAGGAAAGTCTTAATCTATTGTCCATGAGTGAATGTTGTTAGTCCTTGAAGTATCAATGTTGAAGGTCAGGAATCCTCTTCTAAAGGCTCCATGTGTCTTTGTCTTCTCCAGCAATAACAACCCCCAACAGACTTGAGAGTGAGTGTAAGAAGACCACCCCTTGTCTGTCCCTGTCAGTCATCTATACCATAGATACAGGCGTGTCTTTACTAATGTATGGGCTTATACATTGTCTTATATGGTAGACTTCAAATATAGTTCTTGACGTCCTCACACAGACCTCCCATCACCCTTGTGTATTACTATAAATGGTGTCACTGTGTAGTGTAATACATACTTTATATTAAATACCAATTAATATTATATCACATATTATTTAACATTTCCCCCTTTTGAGGGTGAGATAATCTTTTCAAACCCACAACATCAAATTTTACAATTATCTTGGACTCTTCATTCTTCTTTATAAATTAATTGTCCTTCAATTTTTTATTTGACAACACAATAATAATATTTGCTGAACATATGGTAAACTGTGATTGAATACCAATGAAATAAATTTAGGGACTAATCTACTATCTTATTAGGCATCTTTTTCTCTTCATCTTCCTTTGGTCTCGTCATGATCTTGATACTGTAATTTCACTTATTCATCTTAAATTTGACTCACATAAAGTCTATGATGAGATTGATAGATCTGTATATAGATGATGTGCAGTCCTTAAATTGAATTGTATCATATTTTCCAATGATGTTCATATACAAGATTTATCACCTTTTACTATTTGTGGTGACACAGCTTTCCTGGACACAGATTTCAACTTACATATCAAGAATTCCTTGATCTACTTTAGAAGCGTCTGTGGACAGCTGTGATTTCTTTGTCATTCCCCTTTCTTTCTTACCAGTTATAACTTGGTAGAACTTTATAAGGAATTTTAAGTAACTGTCCATTCAGCCTCATATGAAGAATTTCACGCTCTCAGCATGATTGTTGACAATCGAGTAAAATGAATGTAGTCCTTTATCAAAGCATTTAGCTTTAGTATCACAAGTAGCAGATTCCTGAACTTCACAGAGGTGTTTATGGCTAATCGAATGAAATAGCTTTTTTTCAGGGAAAAAAAACAAACAACCTAGGCCGTACATAGGCGCTAAAATATCTCACTTCTGGAAACCCTAACTATTCTAACGCTAAATCACTTACTGAATACTCTTCAGCACTCGCTCTCCTTGAGCTCAATTCTCCATTTTGGATGCCAGTCATTTTGTCACAGACCTCCTTTCTGTGTGGATAGAACTTTCTTTCTATGAACTTTACCTCTGGAGTTGTCTATGGACAGGTGGGCTTCAGATACTCTTCACCCTAGTCTTGGGTCACTCTCCAGTGTTCCTTATGTTCACACCTTTCCCAGAATATAACACATTTTTGTTTACCTCCAAGTCTTTTTTTGGGACTCTGTGCACATCAATCTTTATATTTATAGACTTCATGAATATCACAGTCTCTAGAAACCATTACATTTCCTGTTGACTTTAGTCTTGATTGAAGATATCTTCTTTCCTATTACTACACCAAAGTTGGTGATTATAGCTAACCTATATTATCACAGTGTACCATACCATTCGTTTATTACCATATTATATTTCAACATAATATAGATGTTTTTTATATATTAGACAAATTTCCTTTATCTCATTTCCAGTATAAATGTTAGATATATAATTGTCAAAACAAATAATGAAATATGTAGTATAATCCTACAATATATCTGACAAGTCATTATAAATAATATGACCATATTTTAACTAATTGTTTATTAATTTCTACCTCATATTTTATGCTCAGTCTTAGAATAGTATTCATACATACTCATATGGCACATACTCACATAACACAGCAGCTGCTCACATCACTCTTACATCATCACATGCTAATATAGCCAATTAACTTAAATTTATAAAATGATGTAATAGAACCCATACAAATGTATATTTTGCAATGCGCATTATAAAATAAATTTCAGTTATAAACCTGAAATACTTCATTTGTGGACCACAAATAAAAACTATTTAGTATTTTGCATAAACTTAGGAACCTTGAATTTATAGAATTTTGGTCTTTCCATACCATTAGCCTATTCTTAGACAACACAAATGTCATCACATGTTTCTATCAATCATGCTTCATGGTTTCCCCCATGGCTACACACAAGAAGAAACTTTTCCAAAAGTAAGTTATCTCCTTAATATCTGACATTTAGTATTATTTTGTTAGTCAAACATTGTTACATAGATTAACCATTTGATTACTAGATATTTCATGCAATTATGGAAGCTATTTAGAAATGTGGAGAAATTTGCTCATGTAAGGAAGATTTTAATCATTTCGGTCAAATGCTGCTTCTTAAGAAAATTTCTACTGGAGAAAATATAAAAATAGTAAATATTAAATACAACAGAAAAATATTTTCTAGCAATATTATCTGTATAAAGAATATACAAAAATCGTATTCTTCTATTCTCTGACCTCCTATGGTTTAGAGAGACATGTCTCTAGACTCAAGACATATGAGAATAGGATCCTGTTACTTCTACAATTATAGCTTTTGTCTCCTATACCAGGCATGCTTAAACTCTACATGCCCTTGTACAAAAAAAAGAGGATGGAACCATAATCTAAATACATGGTTTATCCTACAATGTGCTGATCTTACAATAAGTATCACATGTCTCTGTATATACTTATATTATATCATACATTGTCTTGTAATTAATCAGAACTTTTATTTAGCTAACTTTAATGGTGAAAAAAAATCTTATCCTTATCCAGGTCCAAACCATTACCAATATGTCTGTCCTCAATAGACTTATTTTTAGCCAATACTTAACCCTCTTCTCATAACCATAACCTCTCTATTGATGAGATCCTGGAATATCCTGCTCAATGTGATTTAAGAAATCCATTGACTGTGTTTTCTTAAGTTTTTCATCAATAATGACACAATAATTACATTTAAAACCCATCTAGTTTTGAATGTCTATACCTTTGTCCTGTAGACTGGTATCTGCCTTAGAAATTTGATCTTTTTCTCTCTGTAGATCCTTCTCTGAAGTCAGTCTATTTAGATCTACCTCAGAAATCTGTTCAGTGACAATTGGTGTCTGTGGATTTGTGTGTGTGACTGATTTTATCATATGATAGTGTCTAAACATTACATATAATTTTCTGCGTTCCTCATAAAGATAATCTTTGCTTCTTTTACATGTATATGATATTTTAGTCTTTTTAGGCTGGATTTTGTCTATTGTTACATCTGCCTTTGTATGTGATGGAGACTGCTTCATATTTTTCCTCATAATGTCCAGAAACTTTGCAGCCTGAAATAATGTTTGTTTCTCTGATGCCAACACTAATATAGAAGGCTCTAAAAAACTTTCTTACAAGCATATGAATGATATGTGAAAGTTTGGCATTCTCAATAACCATTTTCTATGTCCGTTTAAACATGGACATAAATCTAAATGTGGATTCCTTTCTGTCAATTTTTAATTCCTTTAGAATTACATATGTGGGCATGCTGTCACCTCTAGTGCACCAAATCAGCTTTTAATCTTTGTATATCATTATGAAAAATCCATTCTTTTGAATCATTATCATCAACCTATTTCATTGCTAGACTCCTAGAAAAATTCACAGGAAGCCACAATCTAAATAATCTATTTATTTTGTTTATTTGATAATTCAAATCTGTCTGCATGGCTCACAAAAATCTCAGAATTCCTGCACACATGAAGGTTTGCAACATGTCTGGGGATTTCTTTGCATATTTTCATTAATTGTTTCTGCAATTTTAATTGTAAGCTGGCCTCTTTAATATGCAATGTCTGATGGTGTATAGACTTGTCATTGTCTACTGACACAAAGTCACCTTCAGCAGAGATCTGCAATGTCTTCGCTAGCTGTACTGACCCTTCCTCATCTATACGATTAAGGTCACCTTCAGCAGAGATCATACATATATGTTTAATATCATCCTGCTGAGTTCTCAAATCCTCATTATTCTTACTTTCCTCTACTTTATTACCAATTCCACGCTCAGTAGATGCATCTTTACAGATCACAGCATCTGTGGTTGGAACTTCACTAGCACAATTATACATGGATCTATCTGACACTAGTCAAGAGGGGCCTGGATGTATTTTTGGAGTGTAATAATTTACAGGCTATAGCTACTAGAGAGGGGTCGTTGATCCAGGGAGTTATTCTGATTGCCTGATTGGAGTAGGGAAGGAATTTTTTATTCCCCTAAAGTGAGGAAAATTGGCTTCTACCTCACAGGTTTTTTTTTTATGCCTTCCGCTGGATCAACTTGCAGGATGACAGGCCGAACTGGATGGACAAATGTTTTTTTTTCGGCCTTATGTACTATGTTACTGTTAGTCTGTGAAAGACCTTCAGCATATGGAAAATATTTCTTATTTTCTCTGTCTCTTTTCTGACTAAAATACGCTTATAGACTATCTTCTTATTTTCCTTTTCATATTCTGCATATAAACCATTTCTTCTGCAAATCAGATATTTCACTAGGAATAAACGTAAATTGTAATCTACTCTTATCAGCAATAGAATGTATTATTTCCATACTCACAACCTCAGTAGATTCAAGGCTGGGCTTCTGTCATCAGCACGTCTTGGTATGTCGGGCACTTGTTGTCCTCCTTCAGAAGATTCTTCTTAATTCTCCGACTTATTAAAGCTTGATAATTATTTTTGAGTTCACTCTTCCCCCTCTTCAAGCTTAAATATGCGGTATGGTAGCTCGCCAATTGTAATATGTCTCCAAATGTAAAATATTTATGTATGAAAAATATATCAACCTGATTTGGTTATCCTCTCCAAATCTAGTGTATGCTTATTTTGAGTAAAGAACACCTGGATGACTCATCACCAGGATTCAACAAGAGTTATATAAAAAATGAATAATGCAATTTATTTTCAGTCTTCATAAAAGTTGATTACTTGCAGAAATAGTTTTTGAAAAGTCTTAATCTATTGTCCAAGAGTGAATGCTGATATTCCTTGAAGTATCATTGTTGAAGGTCAGGAATCCTCTTCTCAAGGCTTCATGTGTCTTCATCTTCTCTAGCAATAACAACCCCCAACAGACTTGAGAGTGAGTGTAAGAAGACCACCCCTTATCTGTTACTATCAGTCATTTATACCATAGATACAGGTGTGTCTTTACTAATGTATGGGCTTTTACATTGTCATATATGATAGACTTCAAATATAGTTCTTGGCATCCTCATACATACAGACCTCCCAGTAGCCTTGTGTATCACTATAAATGGTTTCACTGTGTAGTGTAATACATACTTTATATTAAATACCAATACATTTTATATCACATATTATTTAACAACCCCTCTGCTGGTACTCTATGTAAGTTACTGTTATGTAAAGAATGGCATCTCAGAGAACTCTGGAGGTAACCCATGGTTCAGCCAAACCTTTGTTGGAACAGTTGTACCTTGGAAGTGTTTAGCATTTACTCTTCAAGTTGCCAGCCCAGAGAGTGAGGGAGGAGGACCCAGCCACCATGAGTACCATGACAGCTACTACCATAATCACCCCTACCATTCCCATCCTCCTATCCACACTTCCCTCTGGGTTGCTGCACAATGGAGTCGCACCATTTTAGTTTTTTTATATTCTTTTAAAAGCTCCATAATACAGATCAGTTCTCATAGGCAATAATGTTTGTGCCCAACACCATGCAGGACGTTTGGCATTTGTCAGAGAACACCAAGATTGGCAAATTCGCCACTGGCGCCCTGTGCTCTTCACAGATGAAAGCAGGTTCACACTGAGCACATGTGACAGACGTGACAGAGTCTGGAGACGCCGTGGAGAACGTTCTGCTGCCTGCAACATCCTCCAGCATGACCGGTTTGGCATTGGGTCAGTAATGGTGTGGGGTGGCATTTCTTTGGAGGGCCGCACAGCCCTCTATGTGCTCGCCAGAGGTAGCCTGACTGCCATTAGGTACGAGATGAGATCCTCAGACCCCTTGTGAGACCATATGCTGGTGCGGTTGGCCCTGGGTTCCTCCTAATGCAAGACAATGCTAGACCTCATGTGGCTGGAGTGTGTCAGCAGTTCCTGCAAGACGAAGGCATTGATGCTATGGACTGGCCCGCCCGTTCCCCAGACCTGAATCCAATTGAGCACATCTGGGACATCATGTCTCGCTCTATCCACCAACGTCACGTTGCACCACAGACTGTCCAGGAGTTGGCAGATGCTTTAGTCCTGGTCTGGGAGGAGATCCCTCATGAGACCGTCCGCCACCTCATCAGGTGCATGCACAGGCGTTGTAGGGAGGTCATACAGGCACGTGGAGGCCACACACACTACTGAGCCTCATTTTGACTTGTTTTAAGGACATTACATCAAAGTTGGATCAGCCTGTAGTGTGTTTTTTCACTTTAATTTTGAGTGTGACTCCAAATCCAGACCTCCATGGGTTAAAAAATTTGATTTCCATTTTTTTTTTGTGTGATTTTGTTGTCAGCACATTCAACTATGTAAAGAACAAAGTATTTCAGAAGAATATTTAATTAACTCAGATGTGTTATTTTTGTGTTCCCTTTATTTTTTGGAGCAGTGTACATATACATATCCCACTTGGCCATTCAAGGCCAATATATATACATATATTGATATATACATATCAAATATATATATATATATATATACATATACAGTATATAAAGAGCAGAGCTCTTTATATAATGTATATAGCAGCACTCTATAGGTATGCCAGGTGCAAATCTACAAACGTTCCTGGAATAGGAACAATGAAGTAGAAATGACAAAAGATGGGCAGCACTCTGGTCTTGTAGTGAAATTTCAGTGATGTTTATTCACACCCAAAGGCAATGCAGCATTTCAGCTCTCTCAATGGAGCCTTTGTCAAGCTAGTGAACACAGTTGTCACTACCAGAGCTTTGAGACGTTCTCACAGCTCTGTTTCTCCACCCCTGTGATGATGTCACTACTAGAGCTTGGAGGAGTTCTCTCTGCTCTGTTTCTCCGCCCCTGTAATGAGGTCTTTACTTTCTGTTTCCTTCCTCCCAGCTGTTCCTCCTGTGTTTGATTTCTCTGCCTTTAAATCACCCCTCCTCCTTTGTAGGGTGCGGATTATATTTCTCATTTGAGTTGTAGCTCTCGCTTGAGTATCTTCACTTGTGTGCTATCATTTCACTGGACCTGTGTTCTGCTGCAGCAAGTACTCCGGATATTGCCAGCTGTCTTTGGATCTGTCTTCACTGCTGCTGCAGCTCCTTCAGTTAAGTGTGCAGACATTGTAGTGTTTCTGTTTGTTTTCTGACTGGATCCGAGGCGACCCCGGTTCCGTCCATATACTGAGCAGGGCACCGGTGGCCGTGCCCCTTCCACTATTGTAGGGGTTACAGTGGTCATCAGTCTTAGGTACGCGGGTATGCCTCGTTCCACCATTTGGATCCGGGCATGTGCTTAGCAGCATAGGGAGAGCTTTGAGGGTCTGACAGGGGTCACCCTTTATCCTCCCTAGTTTGGGTCCGGTCAGTAGCTCTATTTACTGTGCATGCTCTTGTTGCTCACATACAGCCGTGACAACAGTGCTCTCAACATATTTAAATAGGTGAATCTCATCAAGGTAACATGATTGCTCATTAAGAATAAATTTTACAAATATGAATATAAAACATGATTATACATCCATTACAGTGCATCAATACATATAGACCACCATAATGTTTACATAGTGTACATATGTGCAGGAAAAATATGGATCACACATCCACATTAGTGTTGCATACATAATTAATGCTAATTATCGCATAAAGTGCAGCTGTGCTAAAATATAAATCAATTATAGAAATTAAAAAGAGGGACAAACCCACGTCATGAAATCCCATAATGCGATCCGATGTTGGCGTCCCCTAGCAGTTACTACGCAGGCGCTGGTATATGTCAATAGATGGATGTGGAAAAACCAGCACTCACTCAGATGCACGCTGCCCGGGAGAGGACGTCAATCCACAGCAATATAAGGAAGGAATCCCAGCAGTCTTCTTGCGAATAAAGTATCTTTTTATTCTATAAACAGAAATAGTCCTATGACCAGGACGCGTTTCGGCAAATGTGCCTTCATCAACAAGTACATCCAAAAGTAATTTAACAAGCTATATATACTATAGTCGCCACCCACAGGAACAGCAGGTCTATCCCATAAAGGGAGTGACCACATAAAGACAGGTGCAATCAATATCAAGCGAATAAACCAAAAAGCAATGAACACTTGGATACATATTCTATCTTACATATTGTAGACAATTTTCTTATGCATGTTCAGATATTCAACGTCTGAAAAATAAATGATACATAGATTGTGAACATGTAACAGAATTATTTCTTTACAAATGCATGACCTCATATTCCCTATTGAGGCCTCTAGGGTGTAATGTGTCCAACGTGTGGATCCAAAAGGCTTCACTCCGTAACAAAATTTTCTTAATGTCACCCCCCCCTGAAATTAATTATAGAAATTAAAAAGAGGGACAAACCCACGTCATGAAATCCCATAATGCGATCCGATGTTGGCGTCCCCTAGCAGGTACTGCGCAGGCGCCGGTATATGTCAATAGACCGCGAGAACCTGCAACCTCCCGCGCACGCGTATGGAACGTGTGCTTCAAGCGCTCCTACGCAGGTGCCGGGATGCTTCCAGGGCTCGCGAGTTCTCTCCATATCCCGTGCACTCAACCAATGTATCTATCCCAGTGGCTACCAGCCACTGCGCATGTCAGGAGATCGGGAACCAATAGTGTTGTCACAACGTGACCATGGTAACTATGCTCGTACCTGGTCTAAAGGGAACAGTAGTCACATAAAGGCGGATGATGTCTATGGTGATACATACATCGGGGGTTAGCCCAGCGCATGATCTCCATTGCGATAGGAAAACTCAGGCCAATCATAGCCCAGGTTCCAATCACTACACCCCCGTCTCATGCGATCATTAGTGGGGACAGTGTGTGGATGCGGGTGTTACACACTGGTGCCTGCAACCATCCCTGGGTGCACGGACCTGTGCGGAACAAGTGACCGGGGCACTCTCGTGTCACATGTCCCCTGCTCTCCCACCCATCATCCCCACCTCGCCCCCTCTGCCCCATTTGTAAACACTGCAGTGTTCTTAAAGTGAACATCAATAAACATATTGGTCCCGAATCTCCTCATCGTGTTCCATCATGGGTATAGATATAAAACGAGATCTACAGAATAAGAAATAAATACAGAAAGCATACATATCGATCGCATAGAGATTTCATGTCGGGCGATGTCCTCTCAATTAAGACAATGATCTCCATCAAGATGATCTAAAAGAAAGAAGAGAAAGAAAGGATAAATGGAGAGCACAATCTTGGCTTATACATTCTCAAATAAGTGTCAAGGATCCCACTGGTACATGATTATGTCACTCTAAAATTAACATTTAATCCACAGGGTTTCAAAGTTTGCAATTGAAAGATCCAGTATAATTCCCGCTGCTTCAGCATCATCGACCTGTCACCCCCCCGTCGTGGCATGGCGACCTGGTCAATGACCCTGAAGCGCAGGTCCTTCTCAGTATGTCGAGCTTCTGTGAAGTGCTTAGACACTGGCAAATCTAATCTCCTTTTCCTAATGGTGTATCTGTGGTGATTTAATCTTGTTTTAACGTCCCATGTAGTTTCCCTTACATAGAGGAGATGACAGGGACATTCTAGCAAGTACACTACATAGGAGGAGTCACAGGTCATGTGATGTTTGATCATATACTCTTCTCCTGTCTGTGGATGCTTGAAAGAAGCCCCCCTTAACATAAGTGGGCAGTTTACACATCCATGGCAGGGGAAGCAACCTTTTCTGGATGCACCAAAATATGTGCTAAATGAAACTTTACTAGTGCCAATGTCCGCCCGCACAAGTTGATCTTTAATATTACGTGTGCGTCTATATGACATCATTGGGGGATTGGCAAAATCGGGAATATGTGCCATGATAGCCACACAAAGTCCAGGGAGCGCAGGTACAGCATGCACACCAGGCACACTCTGCTTTTAACCCCGTCCGGTGCCGTGACAGCTTTCATCGGATCCAGGGATGCAAGTACCAACATGCATGCTGAGGCGTGGCGATCTCCATGCAGTCATGCACACCTGACCAGTTAGTCTGCCCTGGAGGCTGGTTTTAAAGTCAGTATAAAACTGAGTCTATTTTTACAGCGCCTACCAGTAGCCATTTGGCTCCAGGAGAAGAATATAGTGGGCTCAGCATGCATGTTGGTACTTGAATCCCTGGATCCGATTAAAGCTGTCGCGGCATCGGACGGGGTTAAAAGCAGAGTGTGCCTGGCGTGCATGCTGTACCTGCGCTCCCTGGACTTTGTGTGGCTATCATGGCCCATAAACAGGTAGGAACTAGTGTTAGGGACCACTCATAGAGGCGACCTTGACGTGGTGAGTGGCTTATTACGCTTTGGCCAAAATGTACACCAATCCCTCATTCAACATCCAGCATAGAGGCAGGGCAGAGTGCTGGTTGCAGAGTGCTATTGCATTTGTGTTTTTGCCTTTGTATGTGTATTTCACCATAGCGATGTGCACCTGCATACAAGGTTGTGCTGACTGAATCCCCCACAAAATCTGGAATATGTTTGAAGTTACTGCCCAGAATGGGCCAATGACCCTTCAAAATACTAATGATTTTGTCACTCAGGGGTGAGAACTGTGTGATAAAGGGGATATTTTTAGTGTCCCTTGTCTTGTTTATCTCTTTTTCCAATAAGGTTTTCCTGGACTGTTGCATAGCCCTCACCGTGTGTTGTTCTACCAATTTCTTGGGATACCCTCTCTTAATAAATTTTTGGCCCATTGTGGTAAGCCTCTCCATAGTTTCCTCCTCCCCTTGCACTATTCTCCTGACTCTGAGTAGCTGGCTGTAAGGTAATGACCTAACCATGCTCCTAGGATGACAGCTTTCATATCTGAGTAATGTATTTTTGTCTGTGTTCTTGGTGAATAGGTCAGTGTGTAATAGATCACCCCGTCTACTCATTGTCACATCAAGGAACTCAATCTTGGTTTCAGAGGCGACAAGTGTGAATTTGACCTCCGGATCGATCCCATTGAGGAAATCACCAAATTGGTGCAACTCCTCAACAGAACCCGTCCACAACAGGAAGATGTCGTCTATGTAACGCCAAGACCCCAGAACTTGTCTGAAGTGGTGGCTAACATAGACGTACATCTCCTCTAGGTGCGTCATATAAATGTTAGCGTAATCAAAAATTCTCTACATTTCATAGAGTATGGTGAGTCAGCCAGACATTTTCTGACTGCACTCACCCCCCTAACGTGTGAGATGGATGTGTACAAGCTAACTACATCAAATGATGCTAAAATAACATGTGTCGGGAGTTGTACCTTGCTGACTTCATTTAGGAAATGTGTGGTGTCCCTTATGTATGACTTGGCTCTCAGAACATATGGTGATAAGATCCTATCAAGGAACACGGCAATTTGAGAAAAGGGAGAACCAATGCCCGATACTATGGGGCGGCCTGGTGTCATTGGCCCATTCTGGGCAGTAACATCAAACATATTCCCGATTTTGCCAATCCCCCAATGATGTCATATACAGTGGGATGCGAAAGTTTGGGCAACCTTGTTAATCATCATGATTTTCCTGTATAAATCGTTGGTTGTTACGATAAAAAATGTCTGTTAAATATATCATATAGGAGACACACACAGTGATATTTGAGAAGTGAAATGAAGTTTGTTGGATTTACAGAAAGTGTGCTATAATGGTTTAAACAAAATTAGGCAGGTGCATAAATTTAGGCACCACAAAAAAGAAATGAAATCAATATTTAGTAGATCCTCCTTTTGCAGAAATTACAGCCTCTAAACACTTCCTGTAGGTTCCAATGAGAGTCTGGATTCTGGTTGAAGGTATTTTGGACCATTCCTCTTTACAAAACATCTTTAGTTCATTCAGGTTTGATGGCTTCCGAGCATGGACAGCTCTCTTTAAATCACACCACAGATTTTCAATTATATTCAAATCTGGGGACTGAGATGGCCATTCCAGAACGTTGTACTTGTTCCTCTGCATAAATGCCTTGGTGGATTTTGAGCAGTGTTTAGGGTCGTTGTCTTGTTGAAAGATCCAGCCCCGGCGCAGCTTCAGCTTTGTCACTGATTCCTGGACATTGGTCTCCAGAATCTGCTGATACTGAGTGGAATCCATGCGTTCTTCAACTTTGACAAGATTCCCAGTCCCTGCACAGGCCACACAGCCCCACAACATGATGGAACCACCACCATATTTTACTGTGGTAGCAGGTGTTTTTCTTGGAATGCAGTGTTCTTTTTCCTCCATGCATAACGCCCCTTGTTATGGCCAAATAACTAAATTTTAGTTTCATCAGTCCACAGCACCTTATTCCAAAATGAAGCTGGCTTGTCCAAATGTGCTTTCGCCCACCTCAAGCGGCACTTTTTGTGCTGTGGGCGGAGAAAAGGCTTCCTCTGCATCACTCTCGCATACAGCATCTCCTTGTGTAAAGTGCGCCGAATGGTTGAACGATGCACAGTGACTCCATCTGCAGCAAGATGATGTTGTAGGTCTTTGGTGCTGGTCTGTGGGTTGACTCTGACTGTTCTCACCATTCGTCGCTTCTGTCTATCCGAGATTTTTCTCGGTCTGCCACTTCGAGCCTTAACTTGAACTGAGCCTGTGGTCTTCCATTTCCTCAATATGTTCCTAACTGTGGAAACAGACAGCTGAAATCTCTGAGACAGCTTTCTGTATCCTTCCCCTAAACCATGATGGTGAACAATCTTTGTCTTCAGGTCATTTGAGAGTTGTTTTGAGACCCCCATGTTGCTACTTTTCAGAGAAAATTAAAAGAGGAGGGAAACTTACAATTGACCCCCTTAAATACTCTTTCCCATAATTGGATTCACCTGTGTATGTAGGTCAGGGGTCACTGAGCTTACCAAGCCAATTTGAGTTCCAATAATTAGTTCTAAAGGTTTTGGAATCAATAAAATGACAACAGTGCCCAAATTTATGCACCTGCCTAATTTTGTTTAAACAATTATAGCACACTTTCTGTAAATCAAATAAACTTCATTTCACTTCTCAAATATCAGTGTGTGTGTCTCCTATATTATATATTTAACTGACATTTTTTATCGTAACAACCAACGATTTATACAGGAAAATCATGACGATTAACAAGGTTGCCCAAACTTTCGCATCCCACTGTAGATGCACACGTAATATTAAAGATCAACTTGTTCAGGCAGACATTGGCACTAGTAAAGTTTCATTTAGCACATATTTTGGTGCATCCAGAAAAGGTTGCTTCCCCTGCCATGGATGTGTAAACTGCCCACTTATGTTAAGGGGGGCTTCTTTCAAACATCCACAGACAGGAGAAGAGTATATGATCAAACATCACATGACCTGTGACTCCTCCTATGTAGTGTACTTGCTAGAATGTCCCTGTCATCTCCTCTATGTAAGGGAAACTACATGGGACGTTAAAACAAGATTAAATCACCACAGATACACCATTAGGAAAAAGAGATTAGATTTGCCAGTGTCTAAGCACTTCACAGAAGCTCGACATACTGAGAAGGACCTGCGCTTCAGGGTCATTGACCAGGTCGCCATGCCACGACGGGGGTGTGACGTCGATGATGCTGAAGCAGCGGGAATTATACTGGATCTTTCAATTGCAAACTTTGAAACCCCGTGGAATAAATGTTGATTTTAGAGTGACATAATCATGTACCAGTGGGATCCTTGACACTTATCTGAGAATTTATAAGCCAAGATTGTGCTCTCCATTTATCCTTTCTTTCTCTTCTTTCTTTTAGATCATCTTGATGGAGATCATTGTCTTAATTGAGAGGACATCGCCCGACATGAAATCTCTATGCGATCGATATGTATGCTTTCTGTATTTATTTCTTATTCTGTAGATCTCGTTTTATATCTATACCCATGATGGAACACGATGAGGAGATTCGAGACCAATATGTTTATTAATGTTCACTTTAAGAACACTGCAGTGTTTACAAATGGGGCAGAGGGGGCGAGTTGGGGGTGATGGGTGGGAGAGCAGGGGACATGTGACACGAGAGTGCCCCGTTACCTTGTTCCGCACAGGTCCGTGCACCCAGGGATGGTTGCAGGCACCAGTGTGTAACACCCGCATCCACACACTGTCCCCACTAATGATCGCATGAGACGGGGGTGTAGTGATTGGAACCTGGGTTATGATTGGCCTGATGTAACGGTCACGTCCACACACACACAGGGGGAAGGGTAGTGACCACTGCGCTCCACCCCCACCCCTGGCCCTGCCTACTTGCCTCACGAGTCCTGATGACAGGGGACAACTGGACGGCCGTCCCTAACTTAGGATATGTGCAGGGAAGACAGACAAGACAAAATACGGAACATGAACGGACCGGGTCAGAACCAAGAGAGCTACGCAGTACAACGGATTAAACAAAGAATGGTCAGGAGAAGCCGAGGTCAAATACCAGGAGAGTAGCGAAGTACAAGAGGAGTCCTAAGAGAGTAGTCAGGTGGGAGCCGAGGTCACAATACCAGGATGGATGCGCAGTACAGGAGGAGCAGGCAAAAGGATGGTCAGGGAACAGGATCAGGTAAGTATTCAGCAGTCCAACAAAAAGCCAGGAACCTAGAAATTAACAGGCAACCTGTGGCCAGCAGGCTGCCTGTATTTATAGTGGGGAGTGAGGGTCATGTGACGTGGCCAGCGTCACATGACCGACAGGCCAACCAGTCGAGCACTGAGTGATCAGCTCGGCGCTCAAGGCAGACTAGGAGCAGGGAGCCACCCAGCCAGCAAAGCCGCCCTGGGAATGAGGTCAAGCAGAAATCCTCATTCCCAAAGCTAAGCAACAGGTCTGCGGGCAATGGGGGACCGAGTGCACCTTCGGAACCCGGTGACAGTACCCCCCCTTTTACGAGGGGCCACCGGACCCAAGACTTCAGGCGATGGCTTTTCAGGGTGTTCTAAATGAAATTTACGAACAAGTCTAGGAGCATGAACCTCCCTAGCAGGTACCCAAGATCTCTCTTCAGGTCCATACCCCTTCCAGTGAATCAGGTACTGCAAGGCATTCCTGACATCCACTATTTTAGACACCACATACTCGACAGCATCATTAACAAGAACCGGCGGAGGCGAGGCTTTTGATGGTACTACCGGTTCAAAATATTTTTTAAGCAGAGATTTATGGAACACATTATGAATGTGGAATGACTCGGGCAGCTCCAACCTAAAAGATACCGGGTTAATCACCTCCGTGATCTTATATGGTCCAATAAAACGAGGAGCAAATTTTTTAGAAGTTACCTTGAGAGATAGATTCTTGGAGGACAACCATACTTTATCCCCAACCTGAAAGTTCACCCCCCTTGAACGTCTCCTATCGGCCTTGAGTCTTTGAGAACTTTGAGCCTTTTCTAGGTTCGATTGAACCCGGGCCAAACTGTGCACAGTTCGGAGGAGAGTTTATCCGCTTCAGGGTTAGAGGAGGAGACGGACGACCCAGAATGAAAACGGGGATGAAAACCATGGTTACAAAAGAAAGGGGAGACCCCAGCAGAAGAATTGACACGGTTATTCAAAGCAAATTCAGCCAACGGAAGGAATTTGACCCATAATTGCTGGTCATCAGCAACATACAACCTCAAGAATTGTTCCACAGACTGATTAAGGCGTTCAGTCTGCCCATTACTCTCAGGATGGTAGGCGGAAGAAAAAGACAATGAAATTTTACATCTTTGACAGAAGGCCCTCCAGAATTTGGACACAAACTGCACACCCCTGTCAGAAACAATGTTTTCCGGGATGCCATGTAAACGAACAATCTCTCTCACAAAAATAGACGCCAGGGTTTTAGCATTCGGAAGTTTAGACAGGGGAATGAAATGAACCATCTTGATAAACCTATCGACCACTACCCAAACCACAGTCTTACCCTCCGCCAGCGGTAGGTCAGTTATAAAGTCCATCGAGATATGGGACCAGGGTCTACTGGGAATGGGTAGGGGTCGTAGGTTACCAGCAGGGCGAGTCCTAGGTGTTTTAGATCTGGCACAAACCTCACAGGCTGACACGTAGGACTTGACATCCCTGGTCAGAGTGGGCCACCAATAGGATCTAGAAACCAGATCCTTAGTGCCCTCAACACCCGGATGTCCACAAAAGGCAGAATCGTGACACTCCTCCAACAGCTGGAGACGAAATTGTACGGGAACAAACAACTTATCTGTTGGGGTGGATGCCGGTGCCAGATGTTGTTCAGCCTTAATGCGAGCCGAGATATCCTGGGTTAGAGCTGCTAAGAAGATGTTTGCTGGTAGGATGGATTCAGGCGGCGTCTCAGTGGGTTGAAAGGCATGGAAGCTCCGGGATAATGCGTCTGCTTTCACATTTTTACTTCCCGGCCTGAACGTAATGGAGAAATCAAAACGGGTAAAAAACAGAGCCCATCGGGCTTGTCGGGGATTCAACCTCTTAGCCGACTCGAGAAACATTAGGTTTTTATGATCAGTGACAACAGTTACTCGATGCCTTGCCCCCTCCAAAAAATGCCTCCACTCCTCAAATGCCCATTTAATAGCCAGCAGCTCCCTATTCCCAATGTCGTAGTTTCTCTCCGTGGGAGAGAATTTCCTGGAGAAGAAGGCACACGGTCTCAGGTTAGTGAGGCTAGCAGGACCCTGTGAAAGAACTGCTTCTGCGCCGTCCTCGGACGCATCTACCTCCACAATAAAGGGTCTCTCCTGATCAGGCTGGATCAGAATGGGAGCGCTACTAAATGCCTTTTTTAATGTTTCAAATGAAGAAATGGCCTTGGTAGACCAATTCTCCAAATCCGCCCCTTTCTTAGTAAGGTCGGTCAATGGCTTAGCAATTACAGAAAAATTCATGATAAATTTACGATAGTAATTAGCGAAACCCAAAAACCGTTGTAAAGCCTTTAAGGATGAAGGCCTTACCCATTCCTTAATTGCTAAAACCTTACCAGGATCCATCTTAAAGGTGTGAGGAGTCAAAACATGCCCTAGAAACAGTATCTCCTGTACACCAAAGACACATTTCTCTTGCTTAGCGGATAGCTGGTTCTCCCTCAACACCTCTAATACTTGTTTGACATGAGACACATGAGATTCGAAATCAGGAGAGAATATCAAAATGTCGTCAAGATAGACAATAATAAATTTACCTAAAAACTCTCTAAGAATATCGTTCATTAAGTTTAGGAACACAGCTGGGTCATTGCTGAGTCCAAAAGGCATCACCTGATATTCAAAGTGTTCTATCGGAGTATTGAACGCTGTCTTCAATTCGTCTCCCTCCTTGATTCGGATTAGATTGTATGCCCCTTTCAGGTCAATCTTGGAAAACCAGGTTGCCCCCAGAACCTGGTTAAATAAATCCGGAATCAATGGGAGAGAGTATCTATTTTGGACAGTGATCTTATTTAGTCTCCGGTAATCAATACAAGGCCTAAGACCACCATAGGAGAGACTGAAGGTCTAATATGCCCATTAGCAAGGCTCTCCTTAATATAATCTTCCATAGCCTTGCGTTCGGGCCCTGAAAGATTATAAATTCGCCCTTTAGGAAATTTGGCACCCTCTATTAGCTCTATGGCGCAATCATACGGTCTATGGGGCGGTAGAACCTCTGGAATAGGGGATGAGAATACATCAGAATATTCTTTAATAACTGAAGGTAATGTATTAGACCTTACTGAAACCCCAGCCTGGACCACGGACAAACATGAGTCACACTTAAGTCCCCATTTCACCAACTCTCCTTTGAACCAATCAATTGTGGGGTTATGTAAACTGAGCCAAGGCAACCCTAGTACCACCTCAACCGATAGGTTCTCCAAGACAAAAAGAGAACATCTCTCAGAGTGGCACACACCCACGGTCAGAGAAATTTCAGAGGTACATGACCTCACCGTATCACCAATCAGGGGAGTAGCATCAATAGCCATGACATGGATAGGTGTAGGTAAAGCAAACATTGGAATACCCAATTTACTAGCAAATTCTAAGTCAATAAAGCTGGCCGCTGAACCGAAATCAATAAAGGCCTTACCCGGCCACTTATTAACCCCCAGAGAAATTGTTATGGGTACCAAAAGCTTATATTTAGAAAAATCAGGGTGTACCTGGTCTTTAGGTTGTCTTGCCTTAGGAGACTTGTCAGAGAGGACTCTCTTAGGACACTTGTTGATCCAATGGCCAGGATCTCCACAGTAGAAGCACTCTCCGCGTCTGCAACGAAGATTACCCCGGGTCATGCTAACCTGCATGGGATCCTCGGTGGAGACCTCAGTGTTGTCCCTGGAAAAGGCCTCTGGCTGGACCACCATCTGAGAACAGAACTGTCGTTCCTGTCGTCTCTCTCTAACTCGTCGGTCAAGTCGGACAACTAGGGTCATCATCTCCTCTAAGGTCTCTGGAACTTGATAACTGACTAATAGATCTTTTAAAATATCAGACAGACCAGACCTAAACTGACTCTTCAGGGCTGGTTCATTCCATCCAGAGGGGACACACCACCGTCTGAATTGGGTGCAATACTCCTCCGCAGGGAGATGGTTCTGAACCAGTGCCCTAAGAGCCGTCTCGGCTACCAGGGCCCTGTCTGGTTCGTCATAGAGGGTACCCAGGGCCTGAAAAAACCCCTCCACGGAAGTCAGACAACTGGCCCCAGGAGGTAACGAGAATGCCCAGTCCTGGGGATCACCCTGTAGTAGAGAAATAATAATCCCCACGCGTTGGCTCTCGGGACCGGAGGACACAGGGCGCAAACGGAAGTAGAGTTTGCAACTCTCCTTAAAGGAGAGAAACCTCCTCCGGTCTCCAGAAAAGGGTTCTGGGAGCTTGATCTGGGGTTCAACATGTGGACTGGGGGGCAGAGGAGTGGAAGAACCTTGCCCTAACTCAAAAGAACGGAGTTTCCCTCCTAGCTCCTGCACCATCTGTGTCAAGTTAGAGACATGGTCAGTCAGGGTAATAAGAGGATTCATGATACAGTGGTTGTTGGGCTTGTTAATCTGTAACGGTCACGTCCACACACACACAGGGGGAAGGGTAGTGACCACTGCGCTCCACCCTCACCCCTGGCCCTGCCTACTTGCCTCACGAGTCCTGATGACAGGGGACAACTGGACGGCAGTCCCTAACTTAGGATATGTGCAGGGAAGACAGACAAGACAAAATACGGAACATGAACGGACCGGGTCAGAACCAAGAGAGCTACGCAGTACAACGGATTAAGCAAAGAATGGTCAGGAGAAGCCGGGGTCAAATACCAGGAGAGTAGAGAAGTACAAGAGGAGTCCTAAGAGAGTAGTCAGGTGGGAGCCGAGGTCACAATACCAGGATGGATGCGCAGTACAGGAGGAGCAGGCAAAAGGATGGTCAGGGAACAGGATCAGGTAAGTATTCAGCAGTCCAACAAATAGCCAGGAACCTAGAAATTAACAGGCAACCTGTGGCCAGCAGGCTGCCTGTATTTATAGTGGGGAGTGAGGGTCATGTGACGTGGCCAGCGTCACATGACCGACAGGCCAACCAGTCGAGCACCGAGTGATCAGCTCGGCGCTCAAGGCAGACTAGGAGCAGGGAGCCACCCAGCCAGCAAAGCCGCCCTGGGAATGAGGTCAAGCACAAATCCTCATTCCCAAAGCTAAGCAACAGGTCTGCGGGCAATGGGGGACCGAGTGCACCTTCGGAACCCGGTGACACCTGAGTTTTCCTATCGCAATGGAGATCATGCGCTGGGCTAACCCCCGATGAATGTATCACCATAGACATCATCGCCTTTATGTGACTACTGTTCCCTTTAGACCGCGTACGAGTGTAGTTACCATGGTCACGTTGTGACAACAATATTGGTTCCCGATCTCCTGACATGCGCAGTGGCTGGTAGCCACAGTGATAGATACATTGGTTGAGTGCGCGTGCGCGGGATATGGAGAGAACTCGCGAGCCCTGGAAGCATCCTGACACCTGCGTAGGAGCGCTTGGAGGTTGCAGGTTCTCGCGGTCTATTGACATATACTGGCGCCTGCGCAGTACCTGCTAGGGGACGCCAACATCGGATCGCATTATGGGATTTCATGACGTGGGTTTGTCCCTCTTTTTAATTTCTATAATTGATTTATATTTTAGCTCAGCTGCACTTTATGCGATAATTAGCATTAATTATGTATGCAACACTAATGTGGATGTGTGATCCATATTTTTCCTGCACATATGTACACTATGTAAACATTATGGTGGTCTATATGTATTGATGCACTGTAATGGATTTATAATCATGTTTTATATTCATATTTGTAAAATTTATTCTTAATGAGCAATCATGTTACCTTGATGAGATTCACCTATTTAAATATGTTGAGAGCACTGTGTTCACTAGCTTGACAAAGGCTCCATTGAGAGAGCTGAAATGCTGCATTGCCTTTGGGTGTGAATAAACATCACTGAAATTTCACTACAAGACCGGAGTGCTGCCCATCTTTTGTCCTTTCTATATATATATATATATACAGTACAGACCAAAAGTTTGGACACACCTTCTCATTCAAAGAGTTTTCTTTATTTTCATGACTATGCAAATTGTAGATTCACACTGAAGGCATCAAAACTATGAATTAACACATGTGGAATTATATACATAACAAACAAGTGTGAAACAACTGAAAATATGTCATATTCTAGGTTCTTCAAAGTAGCCACCTTTTGCTTTGATTACTGCTTTGCACACTCTTGGCATTCTCTTGATGAGCTTCAAGAGGTAGTCCCCTGAAATGGTTTTCACTTCACAGGTGTGCCCTGTCAGGTTTAATAAGTGGGATTTCTTGCCTTATAAATGGGGTTGGGACCATCAGTTGCGTTGAGGAGAAGTCAGGTGGATACACAGCTGATAGTCCTACTGAATAGACTGTTAGAATTTGTATTATGGCAAGAAAAAAGCAGCTAAGTAAAGAAAAACGAGTGGCCATCATTACTTTAAGAAATGAAGGTCAGTCAGTCAGCCGAAAAATTGGGAAAACTTTGAAAGTAAGGGCTATTTGACCATGAAAGAGAGTGATGGGGTGCTGCGCCAGATGACCTGGCCTCCACAGTCACCAGACCTGAACCCAATCGAGATGGTTTGGGGTAAGCTGGACCGCAGAGTGAAGGCAAAAGGGCCAACAAGTGCTAAGCATTAGAAGACCATTTCAGGGGACTACCTCTTGAAGCTCATCAAGAGAATGCCAAGAGTGTGCAAAGCAGTAATCAAAGCAAAAGGTGGCTACTTTGAAGAACCTAGAATATGACATATTTTCAGTTGTTTCACACTTGTTTGTTATTTATATAATTCCACATGTGTTAATTCATAGTTTTGATGCCTTCAGTGTGAATCTACAATTTTCATAGTCATGAAAATAAAGAAAACTCTTTGAATGAGAAGGTGTGTCCAAACTTTTGGTCTGTACTGTATATATATATATACAGGGAGTGCAGAATTATTAGGCAAGTTGTATTTTTGAGGATTAATTTTATTATTGAACAACAACCATGTTCTCAATGAACCCAAAAAACTCATTAATATCAAAGCTGAATATTTTTGGAAGTAGTTTTTAGTTTGTTTTTAGTTTTAGCTATTTTAGGGGGATATCTGTGTGTGCAGGTGACTATTACTGTGCATAATTATTAGGCAACTTAACAAAAAACAAATATATACCCATTTCAATTATTTATTTTTACCAGTGAAACCAATATAACATCTCAACATTCACAAATATACATTTCTGACATTCAAAAACAAAACAAAAACAAATCAGTGACCAATATAGCCACCTTTCTTTGCAAGGAGACTCAAAAGCCTGCCATCCATGGATTCTGTCAGTGTTTTGATCTTGTCACCATCAACATTGCGTGCAGCAGCAACCACAGCCTCCCAGACACTGTTCAGAGAGGTGTACTGTTTTCCCTCCTTGTAAATCTCACATTTGATGATGGACCACAGGTTCTCAATGGGGTTCAGATCAGGTGAACAAGGAGGCCATGTCATTAGATTTTCTTCTTTTATACCCTTTCTTGCCAGCCACGCTGTGGAGTACTTGGACGCGTGTGATGGAGCATTGTCCTGCATGAAAAATGTTTTTCTTGAAGGATGCAGACTTCTTCCTGTACCACTGCTTGAAGAAGGTGTCTTCCAGAAACTGGCAGTAGGACTGGGAGTTGAGCTTGACTCCATCCTCAACCCGAAAAGGCCCCACAAGCTCATCTTTGATGATACCAGCCCAAACCAATACTCCACCTCCACCTTGCTGGCGTCTGAGTCGGACTGGAGCTCTCTGCCCTTTACCAATCCAGCCACGGGCCCATCCATCTGGCCCATCAAGACTCACTCTCATTTCATCAGTCCATAAAACCTTTGAAAAATCAGTCTTGAGATATTTCTTGGCCCAGTCTTGACGTTTCAGCTTGTGTGTCTTGTTCAGTGGTGGTCGTCTTTCAGCCTTTCTTACCTTGGCCATGTCTCTGAGTATTGCACACCTTGTGCTTTTGGGCACTCCAGTGATGTTGCAGCTCTGAAATATGGCCAAACTGGTGGCAAGTGGCATCTTGGCAGCTGCACGCTTGACTTTTCTCAGTTCATGGGCAGTTATTTTGCGCCTTGGTTTTTCCACACGCTTCTTGCGACCCTGTTGACTATTTTGAATGAAACGCTTGATTGTTCGATTATCACGCTTCAGAAGCTTTGCAATTTTAAGAGTGCTGCATCCCTCTGCAAGATATCTCACTATTTTTGACTTTTCTGAGCCTGTCAAGTCCTTCTTTTGACCCATTTTGCCAAAGGAAAGGAAGTTGCCTAATAATTATGCACACCTAATATAGGGTGTTGATGTCATTAGACCACACCCCTTCTCATTACAGAGATGCACATCACCTAATATGCTTAATTGGTAGTAGGCTTTCGAGCCTATACAGCTTGGAGTAAGACAACATGCATAAAGAGGATGATGTGGTCAAAATACTCATTTGCCTAATAATTCTGCACGCAGTGTATATATATATATATATATATATATATATATATATATATACGCCTACCTGGCACTTCCTTCTACACATACCTAAATGACTGTGCTTCCTTCACGTACAGTACTACGAGCAGCTCTCTGGAACACATACATTGACATTGGGTAACTTATTTGTGCTTGGTTCCAGAACAGCTGTACTTGGCACTGACCTCATTGGTAATTTAAGATCTCATGGGAAGATTTTTTTTTTTTTGGTTGGAGAGTGTGGGGGGGATTCATTGTCAAATAGCATGAAAAGAATAACTAAACTGAGGCATAATTTAACTTTTTATAAAGAATATATGAATTATAAACATAGTTACATAGCATGTATGTTGGTTTGGGTTCTGATTCAGATACTGGTCTGACTATTGGTGTATTCTGTAATTTAGTTTATGGATTTCAAGTTATGATTTAATGCAAATAGTTATGACACAATTATGTTATGACATAATTCCTCATTTTGCTAATCTTTGAATTTCCACTATTGCAGCACTGATTCGTGGCCTAGCGATAATGTTCCAACACAGGGTCATGTGAAAATTGCAGTACCTGCAGCCACTTATTGGCTGCAGTGGTCAGATTTCACTCGACCAAGAAGCAGAGACTGGTGGAGGACTGGGCACTATAGGACGGGAGTGGCGGGGGATTCATGAGATGAGTACTGCTCTTTTATGTTTGACTAGCACCCTTAGCACTTATTAGATCATCATTTTTTTCTGCCAGAAAACCCCTTTAACATGCCAATCCTGAATTTTTGATGATGTTATTTTTAATTTTCCACGTCACTATATTCAAATAAAAACCATAAATTCCTGCAGTTTTCACACTGGCCACTAAGCCAAATAATAGGCGCCGCTTCTTGGTCTGTACAGATGTCTTTACTGCAGTTATATTTTATTCTAATCCTGCCTGTAATGATATCACCTTTTGGTTATAGATAAGACAGGATCCACCACTCACAGTTGCGATTGTCAAAGCTTATATTTTCTTTCCTTGTACAATGACCTCTGCACAGGTCACAGAGCATGACTAAAAAATGCTCCCATAGAAGACAATGAGGTCCCCTCCAGACCATTGTGTCTATGGACCAGGGGGTGTCACGCTGGACTGGATACAAGATGCAATAGACAAACAGAAAACCACAAAACAAGTGTCTAGGCCAGAAGCTGGGAATAAAGGTCACCTCCTGACTAATCCCTACCAGCTCTCCCTAGACTTCTGTGCCCACGTTCAGACCCTAAAGGTGGGAATAAACGTGTCCCCATGCCTAAGGCTGAAGATACCCCAAAATCCCTAAGATGGTGAAAGGGGGAAAGAGACAGCCTGCTTCCTCAGGACCAGGAGGGGGCAGGCGTCTCTCTAACAGCCTAGACAGAAAACAAAAACAAAACCAACTTATCTTGTTCCTGAGCAGAAACAGCAAATCCTTCCTTCCTTCCTCTGAGCAAGATAGAAGCTATAACCCGCACAGGACACTGGGAAGGGGCGTAATTTAAACTCATACAAACGACCCCATCCAGTGCACCTGAAGAGAGGCGGATACAGCTCAACTCCAAACCCAAAACAAAAAACTACACACGTGCTGCTAACCTGGCAGACCTCTGCACATAACCTGAGCAGGGCATGACAGGGGGCTGCCCTAAAGCAATTTTTTTTAATGCTTTCCAATTGCTTTTAAGAACAGCTGAGGCAAGATGGCTGCCCCCATAATCCTGTTCAGGAAATAGAATAAAAAAATCTGTAATTGGAGAATAAAATCAGATAAAAAAAAGGATATGTGTTACTATCTGGTTTTAACGGTCAGATACATTTTTTGGTGACACATTTCCTTTAAATATGGTATTATTTTGTGAAAATGTGAGGTGAACAGCTAATACTAGAGATAGAGACATTGGGGAATTTATCATGAGGGTAATATTTAAAGTCAGTTTTTGCTGACAGTCTGTGTTGCTGTACTGTGCGTCAAATTTATCAAAAGACGCAGATTGTTTGTTAAATGTGGCTCACCTTTAAACACTTTTGTCTAGAAATGCTACTCCAGGTGTTTGTTATATTTGCCAGGTAGCTGCCGGATCTCGTCCAGACCCATCATAGTCAATAAGGCTTCTTTCACACATGTGACAGAGCAATCTGGCATGCTGTTATAGCAGAGAACTGCCTGCTGGAATCCTATATCTGAATACTTGTGTGCCCGCTGGACCCCATAGACAGCTGGAATCCGGCCGCTCCCCGGCATTTATGCCTGGATTCGGCCAGACAAATATCACTGTACGATAAATGCAGGGCAACAGCAGTATCAAAGCCAGTTTTCTTTATAGTCAGTGGACTCTGGCAGTAAACGGCAGTGTCCAGCTAGGTCGGGTCTGTAGAACTCTAGGAGGCTGTTCCTCTGCCGGAACGCTCTGCTGGATTGCTCTGCCACATGTGTAAAACAAGCCTAATCGTGCCCACTTTCCAATCTACTTTTTAAAACTGGAGTGAGCAGTGTAAAAATGCAAAAACATCCCACATGTTTGAATCCTGAATTCTGGAGTGCAGGGTGTGATAAATTAACCTCATGGTATCTACACAGAAATCTCTACTTTGCTAAAGGGTGGCCCATGAAAAAGGAGCCCAACTCCAATATCTCCAGATCAAACTGCCTAATGGTAAAAAAAATTTAGGCATTTGGTGCGCATTATCAGGGATATGAATAGTGGGCCCAATTTTCTTCAAATCAATTGCGAATACCACAATTTACCTGGACATCTTTGAACAGTTTTACAACCAACCAACATCAGAAGAAAAAATGTCCTGCTTTTTCCATCAAGATGGGACAACATGCCACACCTCATGGAACTCACTGGCACGGGTTCATGAACTACTTATGGAGCAGCGAACTGTGAGCAAGGGGTTATAGCCACCACTAGTGTTGAGCGAATCGAAGTTAATGAAGTGGACTTCAAATTCCTCCATGCTTAGTGGTAACAAATAGATTTTCCCTTAAATGGTGGTAAAAATGAAAAAAAAAAAAAAATTACCTCATCAATTTGAGCATGAAGAGACTGCCGAGGCCATCTTGCTTGAAGATCCCGTGCGAAATCTCATGCACAGTGACATATGACGTCACCATGCCGGCTGACCTGATGACGTTATCACGTTCTGCACGAGATTTTGTGCCGGATTTTCAAGCAAGGTGGCTGCGGTGGCCTCTTCGCGCTCAAATGGAGGTAAGTACAATTAAATTTTTATTTTTTATTTTTTAGGAGCAACCGCTAAAATGCTTTAATATTGATCTCACCGCGATCTGCGATGAACGTAGCATTTGAGGGGTTCAATGACGGGGGTGGCGCAATCACCTTTCATTGCACACGCTTCTTCCAAAAAAATGTGCCTTGTGACAAAGTAATTCATCACAAAGCAAATTTTTTGTAAAATTCGGCAATGCAGCTGAATCGAATTTTGAAGAACTTAGCTCATCACTAGCCACTATGTTCTCCAGACTTGTCTGTGGGGAAATTTAGAACAGGAAGTGCACACTAACAATCCCCATACCCTGGATAAACTCAAGGACAACATCACAAACACCAACCGCAGTATCAGCCAACATAATCCGACGTGCCCAAAGATGCATAGACGTGAATGGGGACTTTGAGCATCTTTTGTGACTAGTGAGTAATTAAAAAAAAATATATCCACTTGCTCATTCACCTTGTCATACTATCGCTGGAGGCCGGCTACTTTTTTGTGGGCCACCCTGCCTGTATAATTGATAATTTCCCTCTGTCAGATCGAGCACAGTAAGTTCTGTGAAGTCCTTTTTGGGAAAACAAATAGCAGTTTTTATGTACTTGTGTAGATTCACATGAATGTGATACTTTCACATTGTGTTACTTTTGTGTTTCTGAATTTATAAAGTCTAATACGAAAGGATGGTAAGCTTAACAAGATCAATCTAATGATGAAAAAAGGAAGTTTCTTCAAAATAAAAAAGAGCTGCAGGAAAATAGGCCACATCAAGAAAACTGCAGGCGCATGTCTAACATTCTTATAGGGAAACAAAAGCTACATGGAGATGAGAGGATAACTGGTGATAAGGTGATGACAGTGACTGAACAGTAATTACATATATTCACTGTGTTTCTGTGGCAGAGGGAGAGAGAAAGAAGGAGGAAAAGCTGCCATGCCATCAATTCTCCAGCAGTACATCCCGACAGCCACAATCAGTGAGATTATCTTCTCCGACATTAGGGCTGGAAAATGAAACGGAAGACGAATGTATCTTAGATGACAAGAATAAAGTGCTTCATAATATAAAGGTGGCAAGAAGCAGAATGCAGTAATTGAGTTGCTACAATGATAGTTACATGCAGTAAAGTAACAGGCGTCAATAAAAATTCCCAACAAATGGCAACCGGAAAAAAATGATGCTTTGATGTTAGAGCATCGGGAGAAAATAATATATATGGAAGACATGCCGCCGTTGATTGTTCCAGGTCAAGCAGGTTCGTAGTACATCCACCCCAAATATGCCAGTTGAAATATTGGATTGTAACCAACATACAGCGCATCAGACTATCCAGGCTAATTTATGTGTGTGTTTTACGAAACACGTTCTCAAGAAAGTAATTCCAGCCACACATAACAGCTCTGTAACGCTGTTTTGTGCAGCAAGTGGGTAAATGAGGACAGCCTCTCTACGTGAACTGTATTCACTGCTGTTCTGGAGCAAGAACAGAAATATATGGGACTGAATAGAATAACAGATGGTTCCTGAAGGGATCGTAGCAAAAAATAACTGGATCTTAACATGAATAATTTTTTTTGTCAGTTGTTCAAAATAGACTGAAAGAAAATGATATCATTCTAGGCACATTTGAAGCTTGGATGTGCGCGCTTGGTAATATTTCACAAGATTCTTTATGTCACGCATTAAATACGGGAAGGAAAATTAATGTTGCAAAGATTGCGGACTGAAAGAAATTGTGGACACATTTACTGTAGCAAATGATACACGAGAGGTTGAGAAGTGAGAACTGAAAGGCCTCTTTCAGACGGGCGTTGCGGGAAAAGGTGCGGGTGCGTTACGGGAACACCTGCGATTTTTCGGCGCGAGTGCAAAAGATTGTAATGCGTTTTGCACTCGCGTGAGAAAAATCGCGCATGTTTGGTACCCAAACCCGAATTTCTTCACAGAAGTTCGGGCTTGGGATCGGGGTTGTGTAGATTGTACTCCTTTGCTGAACAGGACCTGTTGTGACGTCACTTCGGTCATCACATGATCCATCACTATGGTAAAAGATCATGTGATGGATCATGTGATGACCGGAGTGACGTCACCACAGGTCCTGTTCAGCAAAGGAGACAGAAGGAGATGCCGGGCAGCGCGAGCAAGTGGATTAAGGTGAGTTAAATTATTATTATTATTTTTTAACCCCTCCAGCGCTATTTTACTATAACCATGTTATAAGGGAAAATAATAATGATCGGGTCTCCACTTACTTGCGGATGCTTGCGATTTTCACGCAACCCCATTCACTTCTATGGGGCCTGCGTTGCGTGAAAAACGCAGAATATAGAGCATGCTGCGATTTTCACGCAAAGCACAAGTGATGCGTGAAAATCACCGCTCATGTGGACAGCCCCATAGAAATGAATGGGTCGGTATTCAGTGCGGGTGCAATGCGTTCAACTCACGCATCGCATCCGCGCGGAATACTCGCCCGTGTGAAAGGGGCCAAAAAAGAAAATGAAAACTGAGTCCCCCATTCAGAACTCCTTTCTATAAGCCATATCAGAGAGCTGCTACATAAGAGCGCATCTAGTCTGTCCACGCAGTCCATGGTCTCCATCCATTAGTATGTTCAGTATGTAATGCTACATCTGCTTTAGGGCTCATGCACACGATCGTTGGCTGTTCTGCTGTCCGCAAATTGCAGATCTGCAAAACATGGTGTGCTAATGTGTATGTGAAAGTAGTGGAAGGAGTGCATAAGTTACCCAGGTTCCTTACCCGGGTGAGATAGCGGAAATCCAGAAAGATGCATTTGCTTCAGCAGAGCATAGTCTGCTTGAGCTCTTTCTTTAAGTTTAGATGAGCTGTATTTCTTTGGACAGGGAGCTAGGTTTGGTTTCCCAGTCCACACTCCTCTATTACAGGTTTTTCCCCTAGCCCAAGGCGATCCCAGTTGAGGGTTCATCACTGGGGAAATAAAGTAGATCTCAGAATTCCATTCTGGGGGAATGAAGCCTGGAGAGCTGACCTGAGTGGTTAGAGCTTGGTGACTGGCTGACTGTGAGGCTGAGTGAAGCCTGATCTTCCCTGGTGTGAACAGAACTCTATGTGTGAAACAGGAACCGCCTGTGTATTAGGTATAGCCCAGATGGACAGGTATTTATTTTGTTTTATGTTATGTTATGCTGGTGCTATACCTTCACCGCTCCGAGTGACGCTATAATTTGGATGCTAATCTGTTATGCTGAAATGACCAAATAAAGCACAGCTTGGACTTTGAAACCACTGTCTCCATTAAAATCTGTTGTTGCTAAACCTACTGTGAGTACAGATCCCTACAATGGATACCGGCCATGTGCATTCCGCATTCTGCAGTTGGCCTGGGGACAAGAGTAGGACGTCCTATAATTTTGAAGACGCACGGATGCAGACAGCACATGCGGACCCAAACAACAGTCGTGTGCATGACCCCTTAAACCATTCAAGAGTCAGGTCGAAGCAATCAGTTAGGTTGTAAAAGGCCATGAAATTCATGCATTTTTTAGAGGCTTTTTGGGGTTTGTCGTTTCTTAGTCATGCAATGATTTTTTTCTGATTTTTTCTCTATTCACTACAGCTCTATTCACTACAGAAATGCATGGAGCTGTGTAGTTCCATCACTGACTTCCGGCTCTGAAGTTACTGTACTGCAGAGCAGCCAATTCGCAGGGGTGCGTGCTGTCGGACACCCGATGATCAGATGTAGATGGCTTATCCTGAGAATTCTGCACCAGCATTAAAGTACCAGAAAGCCTCTCTAAAGCATAATAAAAAATGTTGTGCTATAACAGGTAGCTCCTCAACTGGGCCGCTTGGCATATCCTTTCAAATACTTTAGGACACTATATAAAGTAGAAAAATGTATACAAGCATAAGAAATATTAGAAAGTCATATAAACATACCTGATGTCGCTCAAACAAAACCCCAACCTATATTTCCCAAACTTTCTTTAGTAAAACCAAATGGCAAAAAAAAGGCAAAACAAACAAATGCCTGTTTGTTGCTGGTGGAAAAATTGTAAATTAAACTAAATTGGCTATCTGTATGATGTGTGTGTATGTACGTCAGTTTGTAGCTACTGAAAGTTCTGGCTTCATATGCTCTCTTTGGTAGTAATATTTTGAATGAGAGTTTCAGTTTATATCAAAAGTGAGAGTGGAGTAGAGAAAAAAACAGATGAAGACTGTGTGAAATATGCATACATTCCTGGTATATGAAATGAATAAATTGAGTAGCTCTGTTATTAGATTACTTGGGCACAATACAATTGGGTGCTTAGAATTTTTCACTGTATGAAATGGTTATTTGTACACTGAGTGACAATACACCACATGGGGTTGCCAAAAGAAGGTACCACACACTGCATCATCCAGTATTTATTGCAGAGTGCCATTGCATTTGTGTCTTTTTCTTTGTATATGTATTTCGCCATAGCAATGTGCACCTACATATAGGGTTGCGCTGATTGAATCCCCCACATCATCCAGTATATGGCTGGACCGCTGTGGCAGTATGCTTTTATTCCCATAATAAACAAAGACAATATCAAACGGTAGCTGGTTTTCTATTATATTAAATTTTTCTTTTGGAGTATATTCATTTTTGTTTGGGTAGAATCTTTTGTATAGTGTTCTATTGCATTTAACAAATTGTCCCATGAATTTAACTAAAAAAAAAAACAGAAAAAAAAAAAATGCTTTTCAGTGTAATTTTTACTCTATTTAACTTCTAAATCCCTCTGAAGCTCTGATGTCTTAACTTCCTGTGAGTGGAAAACAGTTTGTTCCTTGGGATCATCAAGAGCCTCCCAAGAGGGCACTGTAGTTAGCCTTTGCTAACCTCAGCCCCCCCTTCCCCCCTGTAGTTTCCGAAGCTCTTTTGTCCATTCTCCCCTTCAAAAAAATGAAATTAAAATCTTCAGACCCTTTCACTTTTTCACATTTCATTACGACGCGGCCTTGTGGTAAAGTAACAAAGTTTCAGGTTGTCCACCATCAATCTGTACTGAGAAAGTAAAAACTGAATTTTAAAATTTTTGTCAAATTTATTAAAAGCAGAAATTGTGCGTGAATATTAGTATTCAGACCCTTTGCTATAAGACTTAAAATTTTGCTCTGGGGGCCTCTCATTTCTCTTGATCATCTTTGAGATGTTTCTACCTTGATTGCAGTTCACCTGTGGTAAATACAGTTAATTGGACATTATTTTGAAAAAATTCCCTGTCCCTATAAGGTCTCACAGCTGACAATGCATATCAGAGCGAAAACCAATTCATGAGGAAGAAAGAACTGCCTGTACAGCTCAAAAACAGGATTGTGTAGAGCGTTGTGGCTGAATTGCACAACTTTACAAGGTAAGCATAATATAGTTAACACCTTTCCCTTCTCTGCAGCTACAGTTTATGCGCTATGTGGCACCGGGTATCTTTTTTCTTTTAATTATAGTATTGTGTAGAGGCACAGTTCGGGGGAAGGGTGCAAAGCATTTCTGATGCAATGAAAGTTCTCAAGAGCATAGTGGCCTTCATAATTCTTAAATGGAATATGTTCAGAGCAATCATGACTCTTACTAGAGCTGGCTGCCCCACCAAACTAAGCATGGAAAAAGACCTTGGTAAGAGAGGTGACCAAGAACTCAATGGTAACTCTGGCTGAGCTCAAAAGATCCTGTGT
This sequence comes from Bufo bufo, assembly GCF_905171765.1. Classification (NCBI taxonomy): domain Eukaryota; kingdom Metazoa; phylum Chordata; class Amphibia; order Anura; family Bufonidae; genus Bufo; species Bufo bufo. The sequence continues at coordinate 176,851,562 of NC_053395.1, forward strand.
GCAAACTTGGAGAAAGTTCCAGAACGTCAACCATCAATGCAGCATTCCACCAAGCTGTGCTGTATGAAAGAGTGGCCAGAAAGAAGCCTCTCCTCAGTAAAAAGACCAATGAAAGCCCGCCCACAGGTTGCCCAAAAATATTCACGTAAGGAACTCTCAAACTGTGAGAAACAAGATTCTCTGGTCTGATTGAACTTTTTGGCCTCAATTCTAAGCATCATGTCTGGAGGAAACAAGGCACTGCTCATCACATTCCCAATACTATCCCTACAATAAAGCATGGTGGTGGTAGCATCATGCTGTGGGGGTGTTTGGCAATGGCTGAGCCTGGTCAGGGTTGAAGGAAATCTGGAATGGAGCAAAGTACAAAGATATTCTTAATGAAAATGTGGTCCATTGAGATCTGGACCTCAGACTGGGCCAAAGGTTCTGCTTCCAGCAAGACAATGCCCCCAAGCACATACTGTAGGCAAAACAACACAGGAATGGCTTAGGGACAACTCTGTGAATGTTATTGAGTGGCCCAGTCGGAGCCCTGACTTTCCCCTAAACCCTAATTGAACATCTCTGGAGAGACCTGGAAATTGCAGTACACTGACTGTCCCTATCCAACCTAACAGAGCTTGAGAGGATTAGCAGAGAAGAATGGCAGAAATTCCCAAAATCCAGGTGTGCAAACTTTGCAGAATCATGACCAAGAAGACTGGAGACTGTAATCGCTGCAAAAGGTGCATAAACTCCTCAAAGGTGCATCAAAAGGCCTAAGTAAAGGGTTTGAATACTTATATCAATGCAAAATTTTAGTTTCTCCTTTTCAATTTATTAGCAAAGATTTTGAACATTTGAATTAAAGATCAGTGAACCAGTTTTTAATGATGACAGATGAACAGATAAACCCGAACCTTTTTAGATTAGTTTCAGACTAATGCAGTAAAATGGCGTCTAGCATAAAAAAAGGGGTAAAAAAGCACTAGGGAGGAAAAAGAAGGGTGCTCCCATGACCCTAATAAGAAGTGTGTGGGGGGGGAGGGTGGACTTGCCACGATTGGCTCACAGGCCAATAAACAGCCTAGCTGAGCCAATCAATGCTGCAGCAGGCAGGGAGGTGCCCTAGCAGACAAAGCATAACATCATTTTTTGCTGGGCTGTAAAAGAGGGTGGATGGATCTTACAGTGTCTGCCAGAAAAACTACCTTTAGGGGGTCAGAGACATTGAATGCAATAACAAAGAAGAATTGTGTGTATGTAAAATAGGGACAGGCAGGAAAAGCTGTCAGCCAGGGAGTGAGAAGTGAGGAGCTGAGGCTGGCTGTGCACAACTGCAGCTGCTGCAAACCTCAAAAGCAGCTACCTGCAAAGACATTACTTTTATTTTTTCCCATTTTAACAGAAATCCTTTTGTGGGGGGAGGAGTAGGGGTGCATTAAACGCAAAACTGTACAACACATGTTCTACCATCGATCTAGCATTTTTTATCTCAGTGAAAACACCTGAAATACTAGTCTGAACTCCCCATCAGGGTATCTCACATTCTCAGCTAATTTAATAATTTTTTGGTTTAAGTTTAACGTGATATTAGGCGTCAGGCCTCAGTTATCGATTTCCATTTATTTCAGTCTTCATACGGTTGCGATTTCTTTTTTTTTTTTTTTGGGGGGGTGGGTGTTCAATTTAATAAAACCAGCATTTACATAAGTAGACTAATATACAGGGTAGCACACAAAATTATCTGTGAGTGATAAATTTAGGCCTAAATATTTCAGTTTATTTGTGTCTCCATGTGTTTCCAATAAAAAAATGTTGGGGGTTATTAAAACCAGAATATACGTGATTAATACACAGGGTAGTGCGCAACATTCTCTTTAAAGTCCAAAAATGTTAGGGCTACGGAAGGGTTCCCAACAAATGATCCAGAGCCAGAATGTGGGTTGTAGCAGCACCAGCTATTCAGCCAGAAGTAGTAGCAGTCATAGTAGGCCACAGTTGTCCCTGGCTTTGGAAAGGCTCAATATTATAGTTGAGGATCAAGAGGATGAGATTGTGGATTGGATGGCTCATTCTTCCTCTCATATCAGGATGATGTGAAGGTGACTTCGGAGTCTGACACCGTGTGACAGCGTGCTGTGGAGTCAGGGGTCACATTGTTCCTCCTGATTCTCCTCCTTGCAGCCCCAGAGACTTAAGTGGAGTCCTCTTAGTTTTCACTGCCCCTTCTTAGTGGAGCGTTTTCCTTTTTCCTAAGAAGTGATAAGGAAAACCCCACCATGCGCTATGACAGATAGTCAAGAGAGTCTCCCTGTTGAATACTTGTGTGAGAGCTCTTACCATTTGGGCTCCCTTAGGAGGAGTTTGGGAAGGAGGCTGGGGACCCTATGCATAGCTGTGTTGATGGTGGTGGTAATAGTGGCACCTGAAGTCACGGCATTGGTGGAGGCAGAGACAATGGCAGTTAGGAAAATGCAGAGCAGGAGAGGGGGGCCCAGGAGTTAATTATGATATCTCACAGTCTGATAAAAGTGGCATAGAGGGTGAGGAGTCCGATGACGATTATATTCTGGACAGGACCTGGGAGTCGGATTGGGGTGTTGAGGAGAAGGCAACATCAGTGGAGAAGGGTGATGACGGCAGCAATAAAGAACAGAGGCGATGTACCTCCCAAAGAAAAGCCAGGGCTACGTCTGCTTCGGGATCTGGTGATGCCACTGACACTGTGGGTGGGTTAGGCCCAAAATGTGCCAGAGCTAAGCCAAGCTCGGCTGCCTGTATCTCTGTGTGAGCAGCTCGCATATGAAATTTTTTCTCCACAAGGCAGGATTAAAATAAACAGTGGCCATTCAAACAAACTCATAGCTACCAGAGGTCTATTGTACCACATGAGGCGGCATGATTGAATCCTTTGGGAAAAAACAACTGGCCAGCATTCCTAATCAGAACAAGTCTGTCCTCCTTCACCTGGCCCTCTTTGTGTCCCTGCTAAGTCTCCTCCTCAGGGGAGGACTGACCATTCGGGCACTCGGGCCCGTGGCCACTAGGGGGCCTGCCTGGGAGTCGGGGAAATCTCGGTGGGCCCCTGGGATTACAGATAGTTAATGATTCGTGCAGGCCGGCGTATTCAGCTCCAGCGCCTCACTTGCTATGGCTGTCGGCCGCAGCACAGCCCAGTGCCTCCGTTCCCCTGCTCGTTGTGCTGCCTGGGCCCACCTTCCACTATGGTGGGCCCGCCTCCTCATACGTGCCGTGCCTGCGCTGCACTCTTACACGCACATGCTATCAGGAGGGTCCTTCTGCTGGTGCTGCTGCAGGAGTCTGGGAGGATTGATGGTGACCTCATGAGGGTTCCTCTGCTGATGCTACTGCTGACTTCAGGGGGGGTATTGTGCTGGTGCTGCTGCGGACCTCAGAAGGGTCCCACTACTGGTGCTGCTGCAGGAGTCAATGTCCTCCTGCATGTATCCTGACTTGCCCCTGGATTGTCTTCTGGATGACTTCTTCCCTCCCACACAATGCCCTTTATGTCTGTGCAGGGTTCTCAGCCCCGCGTCTCCACCATCCATATGGGATCCCTGCTGTATGATGTCCCTCATTCCCAGTCCTTATCTGTGTCCTCATTACCCCCAGGCTAGTAGGGTTTGTGGATGTGATTAGGTCACTTACCTCTATCTGCAGCTCACTGTTTACCCTCCATTACCATTGATTGCAGATAAAGAGGAAAGTGCTGAGGACAGGCTGCCCTTATGTAAGCCAGGCAGCAGCATTCTGGATGATGATGAATCACTGTTTTGTTCTCTGCATTGACACAAAGGCATTGTTGCTGGGCTGCCAGCACTGGAACGGTTAATCAGTGAGGGGACACACTGTCACTGTCATCAGGCCACTTTGCTGTCTCCTGTATGATACTTACATAGGGTTGGATTGTGCAGGGAACCCGCTTACTACCTTGTATATCCTAATGCTCAAATTACAAACACAGCTTAGAGTCCGTGGTAGAGGCACACTAAGGACGTAGGTAACACTACCAAATGATCAGGACTAGCGTTATCTGTGGTTTTACATAGGACTGCAGGTAACACTACCAAATGATCAGGACTAGCGTTATCTGTGGTTTTACATAGGACTGCAGGTAACACTAACACATTATCAGGACTAGTGTTATCTGTGGTTTTACATAGGACTGCAGGTAACACTACTACATTTTCTGTACTCAGATAGCCATCACTGTGTTATCTGTGTTGTTAAATAGGACTGCAGGGGACATCTACTATATTATCTATACTCAGAGAGTTATCACTGTACAGGGGGGCCCACTGAGACTTTATCGCCCAAGGGCCCACATGAGCCTGGAGCGATATGTGGGTGAGGCTGTGTGTGGGTGTGGCTTGAGGGTGGGCGGGAGACAGGGACCCCATAATCTCCTATTGCATGGGGGCCCCATGAGTTGTCAGTCCGCCCCTGCTCTTCCTTGTCCTCGGTTCTATTGTCAGACATCTATAACAGAATATTTAGCCAGAAAAAACTTTTCTTCACCATCAATTAGCTTGTCTACAAGTTGAACCTCTACCTGGCCACATTGCTGCCGATGCAGTCGCTGCAGTACTATTGTAGAAGTGCCTTGTACTCTCACAGGGTGGAAAACATGGGCCACTCCTTGCAATTCTCACTGTGCGTCAAGCTACACTCCACGGTGGACACCTGTAGCAACTGTTATGGGCAAGGACAGTACATGTCTTTCACGGCTCACTGGGTCAATGTTTTTTGTGGCAGTGGAGAGGTAGCACCCCAGCAACATGGCCAGGTCCTTTTGACCCCCCACAATATCATTGGGTTGGCTCCCACAGCAAGCACTTATCCACCTCCCCTTCCATGGACATGGTCCCGTCCCCAACAGCAGCAGGGCACAGCGTCGCTCCCACTCCTCCTCCCTCCTATCGCGTGTGTCAAGTCATGTGGTGTTGGAGTTCACTGGTTAGGATGAGAGTAGCCACAGAGCCAAGCAGTTGATAAAGTACATCAAGCAGCAAACATCCCACCCTGCCGACTCCAACTGGGCAAGGCGATCAGCGACAATGGCAGCAACATCCTCGCCGCCCTGAACCTGCGGGAAATAACACATGCTCCTTGCATGGCCTTTTTTTAAAATTCACTGGTTTGTGCAAGGTGCTCGTAATGTCCAGGAGACTGTGCCTCTTTTCAGCCATTTTCACTGGCATAGCACACTCTCTTTCTTCTTTCTTGCCAGCCTCCAGTGTATTGTCGGAGAGGGTTTTCAGTGCTGCCCGGGGCGTGGTGACACTCAATCGGAGCAAGTTGTCCTCTACCTGTGTCCAAAACATCACTTTTGTCAAAATGAACCAAGCGTAGATTCGGGAGGATTTTCACACTCCCCTGGCTGAAGCTGATGAAAAGATCGGACCTTGCTGACAATGCCCGACCTTTACACTGTTGCTGCCTGCCTGACTCCATCATGCTGCTGCTGCTATAATGTCACTGCTGCGACCTACTGACCATCATGTGCTCTACGGCTGCTGTTGCGTCCATCATACCACCTCCACCATCATGCCATTGCTGCGGCCTGCCAACTATAATTTTCTGTACAGCTGCTGCTGCTACCTCTATCATGCCACTGCTTCTTTCATGCCCCTGCTGCTGCCTGTGTCTACTAGGGTTGAGCAAAATATCCAAAGTGGACTTCGATAAAAATTTCAGGGAAAATTTGAATTGCTGTGAAGCTGAATTTCCTCGTGCTTCGTGGTAACAAATAAATTTTCCTTGAAATGGCGTTAAAAAAAACTTACCTCATCCATTTGAGTGCGAAGAGGTCGCAGCAGCCATCTTGATTGAAGATCCCACACAAAATCTTGTGCGTGGTGACGTATGACATCACCATGCTGGCCAACGTGATGATGTCATCACGCACTACACAAAATTTTGCGCGGGATCTTGAATCAAGATGGCCACGGTGGCCTATTTGCGCTTAAATAAATGAGGTGAGTGTTATTATTTTTAAAACTGGTTAACCCCTGAAAGCCCGCATTTTTTATCTCAGATGCTGCAATCAGCGATGAATGCGCCATCTGAGGGGTTCAATTACAGGGGGCGGCACAATCGCCATTCCTTGTTATTGCATCTGCTACTTACAAAGAAATGCGCTTTGTGACAAAGTAATTAGTCACAAAGTCAATTTCTTTGTGAAATTCAGTGAAGCAGCCGAATCCAATTTTTTAAATCTTTGCTCATCTCTTGTGTCTACTATCATCTTCTGTAAGGCTGCTGCTGAGTCCATTATGTTGCTGCTTGCCTGCCAACCTGTACTATATGGCTGCTGCTGCAGCCGTCAAAACATAATTTTTGGACGCTTGGTCCCCCAAGCCACTTTAAAAAAAAAAATGTTTATCCCATAACACCATATGTGCATCTGCACCTGATTTTTGGAAGCTTTGGAATATGAAAAAGCATCACACAAGTGCGGTCGTGGTGTGTTTTTAAACATACTGTAATGTTAACACCATCAAACGTGCGTTTAACCATAGCTGTGTATGGCCCTCAGACATCATTTATTATTGCTGTCATTGCATTTGAGAACTTGGGTAAGGAAAAAAAATAAAAAGTAAAACGAAAAGAGAGAACAACTTTTCCCAAAAAACTTTTCCTCTAGTCCTAGGAGACTAGAGGGTGTTGTATACCAATTTTCAGGTCCATTGGAGCAACTTTGGTTTGTTCCAAATCGATTTGGGCTCCAATCAAACTTTTTCAAAAACTCAATGAACCTGAACTGAACCGAATCTCAAGTGGTTCGCTCATCTCTAATTTGAATGATGGGAAAAACTATTTTTTTAATTTTAGCACAAGGCCGCAACATCTGAAATCTGAAAAAGTAAAAGGGTCTATACATTTTCAGAATTTATTGTAAATGGTACAATTTACACGTCAGTTTTTCCACACAGAAAATGTTGCAAGTTCTCATCAGTGTCAAGAAGAATTTTCCCATCCACAGACAATGTGTCACAAATTGGTAGGGATAAGTACAGCCCTATGTCCACCCACACCCCTATTCCTACCTACTTGCACGGTCCGTCCTAACCGACGGGGTACAACTGGGCGGCAGTCCCTAGCTTAATTACGTGCAGAGGGCCGAGGACATGGATCAGGAGGTAACACAAGCACAAGGGGTATAACAATAACAAGAGTACCAGCCAAGGTCAAGAGCCAGAAGATCGCGTCAGTACCATGGGTAACACCAGGTCAGAGTCAAATTCAAGTCGAGGTCAGGAGCCAAGAGGTCACGTCAGTACAAGGGGTAACACCAGGTCAGAGTCAAGTAGAGCCGAGGTCAGACAGAAGTCGCACATGCAGGATACGCTAGTGAGGTAGTAAGACCAATCATAGGCAACCTGTGGCCAGCAGGTTACCTGCTTAAATAGGTCCTCTTGATGGGTAACATGACGTGGCCAGCGTCACATGATCCATGTCCAGCATCTCAGTACACCTGAGCACCGACTCATTAACATTGGCGCTCAGTTCCCCACCTGCTCGTTGTCTAGGAGATGGAAGACACCGGCCGCACTGAGGAGACGTGGGCGCCCGGTTCCTCTCTGCCCTGTTGTCACCATGGAGACGTGGACGCCGGCCGCGTCTTCTCTCCTCCTCATGAGCGGGATGCCGGTGGTGCTGCAGAGGGAGAGCGCGTCGCCAAATCCCTGTTACACAATGTCTTGAGAATGGTGTGGGACATACTGTACAAAGCTGCCTAGCTCTTCATTATGAGTAAGCTTTATTTAAATGTAACCAGAAAACTACTTTAAGCAATTCCCAGCCATAGCTATGGGGTCCATGGTAAGAAGGGGGCACTGCTCAGAACTTCTCCTGCTTCTATACAGTGTAGGGATTTGCTCTGGTAGGCAGGGTAAGCGGACGCAATACAGAGGCAAAACCACGGTTGATAAACAAAAGTCAGTGTTTATTCACACAAAAAAGGCAGGAACAAAACACAATACTTGTGTGTTAATTCACACTACAGGAAGTCCACAGAAGTCAAAGAAACACGTCATCTGGCAGTCCACAGCAGGCTTTAGGGCACCTGGCTTCCACGCTGCTCTCAGCCTTGTAGTATGATAGAACTCCTCAGCTCCACTATCACCTGTAGGTTCATTCCACACCCAGCTGAGCTGCTGGCTGGGTTTCTAAACCCCAGCCCAAAACCTGGCCTGGACGTGGGGAACAGCCACCCACCCTGCTCTTTGGCTGCTCCCAATAAGAACCGCCCCGGATCGGCTTTTCAGCCACACTAAGAAAAAACTGTGTCAGCGAGTACTAGCTGCGGCTGACACATAAAATAACCGGTTCTTATCTCACCGAGGCCAGGAACCTCGTTGACACGTACCTTCCGTCAATGATGGACCCTTGCGCCTTCCTACAACAGCCATAGCATTTACCAGCAGCCACCACTAGGGGGATAAAGATTTTACTGCTTGCACTGAGTTCAGTGACAGATGTATAAATTCATATACACTGAGCTCCCCCTAGTGGGGACAGTCAGTGTTTTATTCTGTACTGTGTGATGGGAGGCAGGGAATGTAAAGCTGCATGGGGCAGATTTATTAATGTCTGGTTCCAAATGAGTCTAATTTTTTTCAAATAAACAATGATAGATTTTTCAGTTAAATGAGTTGAATAAAGTTGGTGGAACATGTCTTGTTTATTTTTAAAAAATCCTCTGCTTGTCACGAGGGTGTCAAGAACCACGCCTGACTCCGTTATACCCGGGGTCAGGAAGTCGCAGCGGTTGGCTCTATGTAAGATAGGGCTGTTTCCTTATGGTAGCTTTCTGGGTTTGCTTTGCAACCCTTTTTGGCTCACTCAGGGATCCGTAGCTCCTTCTCCTCAGCTGTTCCTTGTCCAGCACTCCCAACCTCCTTATATTCCCCTCTCACACTTCTCTGGTTGCCAGATATAGAGCTTCCTGCCTGGACTTCTATACTGACCCTCTGGAGCTGTGTTGCTGCGTTCTCTGGTTGTTGGTCCAGAACGTTACCCTCCGGATCCCTGTTGGACCTTTGTGGCCTGCTGTGGTCGCCCACCTGGGTGTATGTGTTTGTCTGTATTGTCTGTCCTCTCCCTGGTGTTTCCCTCTTAGTGTCAGTGGTGCGGACTAGCGATCCCACCGGCCCGTTCACTATCTAGGGCTCATTTTAGGGAAAGCCAGGGTTTAGGCACGTGATCGCCGCATGGGTGAGGAACCCGTCTAGGGACGTCAGGGCAGTCAGGTGCCAGCCGCAAGGTGAGTCAGGGGTCACCACCTTTCCCTCTCCCTTGGGCAGGGCTTTCCCTTTTCCCTCGCTGTGCGTGACGCCGGTCATTACACTGCTTTTGTACTTGTACAAAAAATTGTAAATGTGTCAGAGCTCTCTGTATTGTTGCTTCAATACTGTTTGGCTATGGGGCCATATGTTTTCTCAGTACCACGCTGTCTTTATTAGTGATGATCGTGCATGCTCGGCCGAACACTAGTTCGGCTCGAGCATCTCGATGCTCGGCACATGGCGGTATTCGTCTCCACCCCGCAGCCAATAAACTTGCAGGTAAGTACTGCCCTCACTGGAATGCCGTAGCCATGTTGGCTGCTGTCATTAGGCCCCTTTCACACGGGCGAGTTTTCTGCGTGGGTGCAATGCGCGAGGTGAACGCATTGCACCCGCACTGAATCCGGACCCATTCATTTCTATGGGGCTGTTCAGATGAGCAGTGATTTTCACGCATCACTTGTGCGTTGCGTGAAAATTGCAGCAAGCTCTATTTTGTGCGTTTTTCATGCAACGCAGGCCCCATAGAAGTGAATGGGGTTGCGTGAAAATCGCAATCATCTGCAAGCAAGTGCAGATGCGGTGCGATTTTCATGCACGGTTGCTAGGAGACGATCGGGATGGGGACCCGATCATTATTATTTTCCCTTATAACATGGTTATAAGGGAAAATAATAGCATTCTTAATACAGAATGCATAGTACAATAGGGCTGGAGGGGTTAAAAAAAATATATAATAATTTAACTCACCATAATCCACTTGTTCGCGCAGCCCGGCTTCTTTTCTGTCTTCATCTGTGAGGAAAAGGACCTGTGATGACATCACAGCGCTCATCACATGGTCCATCACATGATCCATCACCATGGCGGTGGATCATGTGATGGACCATGTGACGAGCGAAGTGACATCGTCAAAGGTCCTTTTCCTCACAGATGAAGACAGAAGAGATGCCAGCTGCGCGAACAAGTGGATTAAGGTGAATTAAAGTTTTTTTTTATTTTTTTTAACCCCTCCAGCCCTATTGTACCATGCATTCTGTATTAAGAATGCTATTCTTTTCCCTTATAACCATGTTATAAGGGAAAATAATACAATCTACACAACCTTGAACCCAAACCTCAACTTCTGTACCACAGTCAGTTTTTTATCACGCGCGTGCAAAACACATTGCACCCGCGCGATAAAAACTGAACAACGGAACGCAATCGCAGTCAAAACTGACTGCAATCGCGTACCTACTCACGCGGATTTGCCGCAATGCACCCGGGACGCATCCGGAGCCCGTCTGAAAGAGGCCTTACAGTCATTGGCTAACCGGAATGCGTCACCGGGTCCAATATAGCATATTCTTAGTCAGGGAGAGCTGTGCTGAGGAAGGGACAGACAGTGTAGGGAGTGATTTAAGAATATTTTTACCACCAAAACTTTTCAGAGACCCAAAAGTTCTTTTAAAGACTATTGTGTGTGGCAGCAGCAATCTATATTTTTAGCACTACCTGCGCTAAATTGCTAAAACTATACAGACACAAAAGTCCTTCTAAGGACTACTGTATGTGGCAGCAGTAATATCTTTTTTTAATGCAAACTTCGCTAAATAGCTAAAACTTTACAGACCCAAAAGTCCTTCTTATGTTTGTAGCTTATTGCTTGTTTGTAGCAGCAATATCTATTTTTAGCGCATCCTGCGCTAAATAGCGTACAATAGTTAGGCCGCTGCAGACAGCGACATTAGCTGCACCACATCTCCAGTGTAAAGTGTGCGCATCCCAAAAATATCTGTGACATCCAGTGTACTTTTTCCGTAGACTGCGTCCGCTGCGGACAGTGACATTAGCTGTGCAACATCTCTAGTACAAAGTGTGCGCATCCAAAAAATATCTGTGACATCCAGTGTTCTTTTACCGTAGACGGTGTCCGCTGAGGACAGTGAAATTAGCTGCGCGACATCTCCAGTAGTGATGAGCGGCAGGGGTCATATTGGAATTCGTGATATTTCGCTAATGTTTTGTAGAATATTCGTCATATTCTACTTTTTTTTTTACTCGAAAATCGGCAAGGTATTGATCGCGTAATATGCGAATATTCCGCAATCAATACAGGCGTGTGTTAAAAATAAATATATAGCACTATAGAATATAGTGCTATATATTTGTTTTTAAAATATTCAGCATTTTTTTCCATCTGAAGTGAACACTGAACACTGTTCACTTCAGATGGAAAAAAATTACGAATATTCTAAAAAACTAATATATAGCACTATATTGAATATAGTGCTATATATTTGTTTTTTAGAATATTCGTAATTTTTTTCCATCTGAAGTCATGAATCATGACTTCAGATGGAAAAAAATGCTGAATATTCTAAAAACAAATATATAGCACTATATTCTATAGTGCTATATATTAGTTTTTAACACACACCTGTATTAATTGCATAATATTCGCATATTACGCGATCATTAGCTTGCCGATTTTCGAGTAAAATAAAAATAATGTAGACTATAAAGAATATTCGAATTCGCGAATATTCGACAAATATTCTACAAAATATTCTCCAGTGTGAAGTGTGCGCATCCCAAAAATATCTGACATCCAGTGTACTTTTTCAATAGACGGTGTCCACTTCTGACAGTGACATTAGCTGCGCCACATCTCCAGTGTAAAGTGTGCACATACAAAAATGTATCTGTGACATCCAGTGTACTTTTTCAATAGATGGTGTCCGCTGCGGACAGTGACATTAGCTGTGTCGCATCTCCAGTGTAAAGTGTGTGCATCCAAAAAATATCTGTAACTTCCAGTGTCCTTTTTCCATAGACAGTGTCCGCTGCGGACAGTGACATTAGCTGTGTGACATCTCCAGTAGTGATGAGTGGCAGGGGTCGTATTCGAATTCATGATATTTTGCAAATATTTTGTAGAATATTCGTCGAAAATTCGCGAATTCGAATATTCTTTATATTCTACATTCTTTTTTTTTTAACACAAAAATCGGCAAGGTAATGATCGCGTAATATTCGCATATAACGCGATCAATACAGGCGTGTGTTAAAAACGAATATTTAGCACTATAGAATATAGTGCTATATATTTGTTTTTAAAATATTCTGCATTTTTTTCCATCTGAAGTCATGATTCATGGCTTCAGATGGAAAAAAATGACGACTATTCAAAAAAATTAATAAATAGCACTATATTCAATATAGTGCTATACAGGGCTTTTTTTCTGGCGGAACGCGCCGGAGCGGCGTTCCGCCACCTATATTCGCCGACTCGCCCCGCCCTCCCCCGGGTGCCCCCCCCGCTGATTCTCCCAGGTGAATACATTATGGAAGCGCTCATTAGTGTACCGAAGGACCAGGAAGTGGTGAACGCTCTGTACTTACCACTTCCTGGTCCTCGGCTGTCGGCTGTGCAGGGCTGCGCACAGCGTGATGGCGCTCTGTGACCTCACGCTGTGCGCGCCAGTTCAGAGCACAGTCGACTGTGGAGAAAGAAAATTGCAGGTGGCGTCCATCCAGGAGCAGGAGAGGTAAGTGTTTTTTTATTTTATAAAAAATATGGCTGCTGGGGGCATAATGGGGGCTAATTGGAGGAATATGGGGGCTAATTGGAGGCATATGGGGGCTAATTGGAGGCACATGGGGGCTATGGGGGCTAATTGGAGGCATATGGGGCTAATTGGTGGCATATGGGGGCTAATTGGAGGCATATGGGGGCTATGGGGGCTAATTGGAGGCATATGGGGGCTAATTGGAGGCATATGGGGGCTAATTGGAGGCATATGGGGCTATCGGGGCTAATTAGAGGCATATGGGGGCTAATTGGAGGCATATGGGGCTAATTGGAGGCCTATGGGGGCTAATGAGGCATATGGGGGCTAATGATGCATAATGGGGGCTAATGAGAGGCATTATGGGGGCTAATTAGAGACACAATGGGGGCTAATTAGACTATTAGAGGCATATGGGGGCTAATGAGGCATAGGGGGGCTAATGAGGCATAATGGGGGCTAATTAGAGACATAATAGGGGCTAATTAGGCATATGGAGGCTAATAAGAGGCATAATGTGGGCTAATGAGGCATAATGGCTTATAATGGGGGCTAATAAGAGGCATGGGGGCTGATATGGGAGTGATGAGAGGCATAATGAGGGCTAATGAGAGGCATAATGTGTCATCCACAGATGCCCCCATTTCAGTGTGTCTTCCACAGATCCACCATAACAGTACGCCTGCGCACTGACGAGAGACAGAAAGAAGGGGAAAGAATCCGCGGAAGCAAGCAGAGGACGGCACAGCAGACGACTGAATAGCTTCTTTTGTAAGTAAATTGTTTTTATTATAAATGTATCCCTGCATACCGCAATTCTCTCGTATTTTGTAATCTTATTTATATATACTTATTTTGTTTTTGCCCCCCAATTTTTGACTGTGGTATCTTTGTGCCCCCCCTATATATTGTTCCTAGAGTCGCCACTGCCGCGTGCACTGGCAGCCTGGCTGTCACGACCGTCACTGGCAATTTTACTTGCATCCCTGTTCTCTAAAGGGATGGTTTTAGGGGGCGGTCCTAGGGGTGGGTAGGGGCGTGGCCAGGGTAGGGGGGGGGGGTGAGTTCCACCACCTTTTCTCTGAGAAAAAAAGCCCTGGTGCTATATATTCATATTTTAGAATAGTCATCATTTATTTCCATCTGAAGTGAACACTGAAAACTGTTCACTTCAGATGGAAAAAAATGACGATTTATAAAAACAAATATATAGCACTATATTGAATATAGTGCCATATATTTGTTTTTTCGAATATTCGTCATTTTTTTCCATCTGAAGTCATGAATCATATATTCTATAGTGCTATATATTAGTTTTTAACACACACCTGTATTGATTGCGTAATATTCGCATATTACGCAATCATTCACTTGCCAATTTTCGAGTAAAAAAAAAGGATGTAGACTATAACGAATATTCGAATTCGCAAATATTCGACAAATATTCTACTAAATATTCTCCAGTGTAAAGTGTGCGCATCCAAAAAATATCTGACATCCAGTGTACTTTTTCAATAGACGGTGTCCACTTCTGACAGTGACATTAGCTGCGCCACATCTCCAGTGTAAAGTGTGCGCAGCCAAAAATGTATCTGTGACATCCAGTGTACTTTTTCAATAGATGGTGTCCGCTGCGGACAGTGACATTAGCTGTGCCGCATCTCCAATGTAAAGTGTGCGCATCCAAAAAATATCTGTGACATCCAGTGTGTCACGCCCTGCCCCGTAAGAGGCCTGAGAAGATCTGACAGACTTGCTACACGTGAGTCTATCTCAATAGCTTCTTAGTGGTGCTATTTATACCCGCCTCTCACTATAGCCCTTGCGGTTTATATTTGCTTCTGGAGTTCTCAGTTGGTGTTTGGTGGATCTCCTGCTCCCCGTCCGTCTTAAGCTAAGTCCTACTCCTTCCCTTGTGTTGTGTGTTCTGGCTAGGCCTCAGGAAGATGCTGGTTCCTGCACCTAGCTTTAGGAACCGGTTGTCTTATCTCCAGCTCCCTAGCTGAGGGTTTGTTTCAGTTTCAGCTAGGCTTAGGTTCCAGAGCATGAGCACTTCCACCCTAAGGATTTGCTTATGTTGTCAGCAGTCAGGGAAAGGCTCAGGGATTGTCAGGTGGTAATCTTTCCCTGTTCCCTAGCTTTGGGGCCTAGCCTGGTGTTTTGTTGCTTTTGTTGTATTTGGTTTTCTTCCCTTTTATGTAGCAGCTTGTGAGACCTGTGCACGTGCTAAGGTGGCTCATACTCGGCCTTCAGGATCTCTTCTTCCTTTGTCCATCCCGTCTGTGGACGCATTTGTCCATGGACTGCATCGCTGATTTACCGAGTTCCTTTGGGAAAACTGTGATTTTGGTGGTGGTGGACCGCTTCAGTAAGATGCTCACTTTGTACCATTGTCAGGTCTGCCCAATGCTAAAACTCTCGTGCAGGTGTTTGTTGATAACATTGTGAAATTACACGGCATCCCCTCTGATGTGGTGTCTGATAGAGGGACAATTTGTTCCCAAGTTTTGGAAGGCATTTTGTTCTCGTCTGGGAATTCAGTTGTCTTTCTCTTCGGCTTTCCATCCTCAGTCGAATCGACAAACTGAGTGCACTAACCAGAATCTGGAGACTTATTTGAGGTGTTTTGTCACCGAGAATCAGGAAGAGTGGTCTTCGTTTTTGTCCTTGGCTGAATTTGCCTTGAATAACCGTAGACAGGAGTCCACTGAAAAGTCACAATTTTTTGGCGCATATGGTCTTCACCCTCAGTTTGGTACTTTTTCTGGGACTGAATCTTCTGGTATACCTGAAGAGGAGAGATTCTCTTCTTCGTTGTCTTCTATCTGGCGGAAGATTCAAACTAATTTGAAAAAAATGGGTGAAAGATATAAACGGATGGCTGACAAGAGACGTATGACTGGTCCGGGCCTGTGTGTGGGTGATTTGGTGTGGTTGTTCACTATGAACATAAATTTTACCTTTTTGGAAGTTGGGCCTAAGATTTATTGGTCCTTACAAAATCTCGGCCATTGTTAATCCGGTTGCGTTTCGTCTAGAACTTCTGCAGGCCTGGAAGATCCATAATATGTTTTACAGGTCTTTGTTGAAGAAGTATGTTAAACCTGCTGAACCATCTCCTTTTCCACCTCCTCCTGTCTTGATAGATGGTAATCTGGAGTTTCAGATCGCCAAAATACTCAACTCGCATGTTCTTCGTGGCTCCCTTCAGTACCTTGTGCATTGGAGGGGATACGGCCCTGAGGAAAGAATGTGGGTTACAGCTACCGATGTCAATGCTAGTCGCCTTGTGAAGGCCTTTCACATTACACACCTGGATAAGGTTGGTACTGGGTGCCCGAAGGTCCCCCATAGAGAGGGGGGATTACTGTCACTTCCTGCCCGTAAGAGGCCTCAGAAGATCTGACAAACTTGCTACACGTGAGTCTATCTGATAGATTGTTCTGTTTCTCTTTGTTGTGGTTTTTGGCAGGATCCCACCTCCCCACAGGTTCTGCTCATTAGCTTCTTAGTGGTGCTATTTATACCCGCCTCTCATTAAAGCCCTTGTGGTTTATATTTGCTTCTGGAGTTCTCAGCTGGTGTTTGGTGGATCACCTGCTCCCCGTCCGTCTTAAGCTAAGTCCTTCTCCTTCCCTTTTGTTGTGTGTTCTGGCTAGGCCTCAGGAAGATGCTGGTTCCTGCACCTAGCTCTACGACCCGATTGTCTTATCTCCAGCTCCTTAGCTGAGGGTTTGTTTCAGTTTCAGCTAGGCTTAGGTTCCAGTGCATGAGCACTTCCACCCTAAGGATTTGCTCATGTTGTCAGCAGTCAGGGAAGGGCTCAGGGATTGTCAGGTGGTGACCTTTCCCTGTTCCCTAGCTTTGGGGCCTAGCCTGGTGTTTTGTTGCTTTTGTTATATTTTGTTTTCTTCCCTTCCCTCACCTACCGTGACACAGTGTCCTTTTTCAATAGACGGTGTCCGCTTCTGACAGTGACATTAGCTGCGCCACATCTCCAGTGTAAAGTGTGTGCATACAAAAAATATCTGTGACATCCAGTGTCCTTTTTCAATAGAGAGTGTCCGCTTCTGTCAGTGACATTAGCTGCGCCACATCTCCAGTGTAAAACACCAAATCGTAAACACCCTATATATCTTGCATGGGACCATACGTACAACACCTACCAAGATCAAAAACCTCCATTTAACCAAATTGAGAAATCCATAATTTATTGGCAAATCCACATATATACAAATAACAATAATCAAATGTAATAAAATACATATAGCAGCAATATGGAGAAGCTGGAATGTGATGAACATAATAAGGGACTAGTATTAATACATAAGGGACTAGTATTAATTACATGTATTTGCATAATATATTGTGGCTAAGGTGGCACAACATGCACACATATTATCAATATACACCACCCACCACTGTGCACAGTGGGGAACGGCGACAACCTTATGCAAAGCCTATAGTAGCAATACTGTGAAATAATGATAAGTACTGACCCAGCCCGAGGTGTACCGCCCAACGATCATTTCGCTATGCGCTTCCTCACGGGTCAGTACTTATTATCATTATTCCACAGTATTGCTACTATAGGCTTTGCATATGGTTGTCGCCGTTCCTCACTGTGCACAGTGGTGGGCGGTGTATATTGACAATATGTGTGCATGTTGTGCCACCTTAGCCACAATATATTATGTAAATACGTGTAATTAATACTAGTCCCTTATGTCTGGAGTGTTTATTATGTTTGTCACATTCCAGCTTCTCCATATTGCTGCTATATGTATTTTATTAAATTTGATTATTGTTATTTGTATGTATGTGGATTTGCCAATAAATTATAAATTTTTCAATTTGGTTGCGTGAAGGTTTTTGATCTTGGTAGGTGTTGTATCTCCAGTGTAAAGTGTGCGCATCCAAAAATTTATCTGTGACATCCAGTGTACTTTTTCAATAGACGGTGTCCACTTCTGACAGTGACATTAGCTGCGCCACATCTCCAGTGTAAAGTGTGCGCATTCCAAAAATATCTGATATCCAGTGTACTTTTTCAATGGACGGTGTCCGCTACGGACAGTGACTTTAGCTGCGCCACATCTCCGAAGTAAAGTGTGCGCATGCCAAAAATATCTGTGACATCCAGTGTCCTTTTTCAATAGACGGTGTCCGCTTCTGACAGTGACATTAGCTGCGCCACATCTCCAGTGTAAAGTGTGCGCATCCAAAGATTTATCTGTGACAGCCAGTGTACTTTTTCAATAGAAGGTGTCCGCTTCTGACAGTGAAATTACCAGTGCCACATCTCCAGTGTAACGTATGCACTTAAAAAATGTATCTGTGACATACAGTGTACTTTTTACGTAAATGCTTTGGACAGTGACATTACCGGTGGTACCTCTCCTGTATAACGTTTCCTCATCCCAAATACCTGTGACATTACCTGTAATTTTTTATTGGTGACAGCATTGACATTATCTGCGGGATATCTCCTGTGTGACGTTTCCACATCCTAAATACCTTTTTACATTTTTTTTGCGCATACACTTCCAAATCCTTCGCGTGACATACTTTATAGCATATATAACATTTAATATGAAGAAGGCGAGCAGTAAGGGACAGGGAAGGGAAGAGACCAGACTGAGCTATGGCTCTCGCCACTCAACCTACAACCAGGCATGGTTGTGTCTGATAATGGCCGTAACTTGGTGGCAGCTTTGGAGCTCGGCAAGCTCAGAGACATCCCATGCCCAGCCCACGTGTTCAACCTTGTTGTTCAGTGGTTTCTCAAAACCTACCCCAATTTGCCTGAGCTACTGGTGAAGGTGCGCCGCGTGTGTGCACATTTCCACAAGTCATCGACAGCTTCAGCCAGTCTGTCAATGCTGCAGCAGCGCTTGAAATTTCCAGCTCACCGGCTGTTTTGCGACATGAGCACGCTCTGGAACTCGACATTCCACATGTTGGCCAGGTTTTGTGAGCAGCAGAGGGCAGTAGTGGAATACCAGCTGCAACATGGTCGTCGCCTTTCCAGTCAGCTTCCGCTATTCACAAGCGAGGAGTGGGCATGGATCTCTGACCTCAGTTTGTCTTCTCAGCGCAAATTGGACTATTAAGAGGAGGAGCAGGAGACGGTTGCCTCCGCTACAGAGGGTAGTACCCATGGAAGTTTAATTCCATCTGTTCTGCGTGGGTGGGCAGAAGAGTAGGAAGAGGATGAGGAGATTGAGAGTGATCCTCCTGATAATGACAGCAAAGTCATGCCTGTTGGTACTCTGGCACACATGGCTGACTTCATGTTAGGCTGCCTTTCCCGCGACCCACGCCTTATACGCATTTTAGACAACAAGGATTACTGGTTGTTCACCCTTCTCGACCCCTACTACAAAGAGAACTTCTCATCTCTCATTCCTCTGTTGGAGAGGACGAGCAAAATGGTGCAATACCAGAAGGTCCAAAAATTTCCATCTGACACCGCTGGCGGCTGAGTCCGTAGTTCCTTGGGCAACCGAGAAGGGGAGACAAGGGGAACACACAGCAGTTCCAACAGAGGCAGGGCAACACTCTCCAATGCCTGGGACAGTTTCATGACACCCCGCCAGCACCCTCACCCTGATGCGTGGCCTAGTGTCACAAGGAAAGAAACATTTTGGAAGATGGCGAAGGAGTACATAGCAGACCGTGTCAGCATCCTCAATGATCCCTCAGTGCCTTATAACTACTGGGTGTCCAAGCTGGACACGTGGCACGAACTGGCGCTCTACGCCTTGGAGGTGCTGGCCTGCCCTGCTGCCAGCGTTTTGTCTGAGCGGGTATTTAATGCTGCTGGTGGCATTATGACAGATAAGCGTTTCCGCCTGTCAACTGAAAATGCTGACAGGTTAACTCTTATAAAAATGAATAAGGCCTGGATTGCACCCTGACTTCTCTACTCCTCCAGAGGAAACGGCTGAACATAAAGGCTCTTTAAATGTGTTGTTTATAATGTACTGAATACACTGTATTCCCATGCACCCCTTTCACCACAAAAAAAGGGTATATGGTTGAATCTTACTTTTCTCATCCTCCTCCTCCTCTTCCATCATATCAACATGCCTATTCGTTGCATATAATGCTTTCGCATTTATGCCCTCGCATCTAATGTTTTACATGGTCAGCTTACCTGCAGGCCCTCGCATATAATTTTTTAGAGGGACAGTTTGCCAGCAGGCCCTCACCTATAATCTTTTACAGGGTCAGCTCACCTGCAGGCCCACACATATAATGTTTTAGACGGTCAGCTCACCTGCAGGCCCTCGCATATAATGTTTTAGAGGGTTGGCTCACCCGCAGGCCCTCACCTACAATCTTTTAGAGGGTCAGCTCACCCGCAGGCCCTCACCTACAATCTTTTAGAGGGTCAGCTCACCCGCAGGACCTCGCATATAATGTTTTAGAGGGTTGGCTCACCCGCAGGCCCTCACCTACAATCTTTTAGAGGGTCAGCTCATCAGCAGGCCATCAATCATAATTTTTCAAGGGTGTATGATGCCCTCATTTATGTGTAATAAAGGGTGTATTGGAGTGCCGGTTCCTTGTAATTTTTGAAAGCCCTTTCACTTAGTGCATAGGCTTTATGAGTGTAGGAGTCCCTCTACCTGAACAATTGTACCACAATGTGAATGAGGCCCTCCATTATGTGATATACAGGTTGTATCGGGGTGCTTCTTCCTTGTAATTTATTACAGCACTTGCACTTTATATACAGGAAAGAATGTTTCCTAACAATTTTTCCTCTAAAATTTTATCTTCGGTTTTATGCGTATTAGTGTCAGTCTGTAAAAGTGGCGTACTACTCGGACAACATCGTTCCTAGCAGCGACCTGGGAGTCCAATATGCATTCAGACATCCTCCCCATGCTGTTCCCGAACCATTTCGGTGGTGTTTCCATCAATTTCAGACCTTTTTCAATGAACCAGGCACCCTCGTCTCTTCTGAGCAGTGGGTGCCTGGTTTAATGCTCGGGTTCTCCCATTGACTTCCATTATGCTTGGCTGCTCGGTAGAGCACCCGAGCATCCCAATGTGTTTGGCCAGAGCTCCCGAGCACTTTGGTTCTCGATCAACACTAGTCTTTATGTTTTAGATGATCATCAATATCAGTAGATGCTGCCAGTGAGATGATTCCAATTTTTCCTGTGTGATCTATGACTAGGAATTTGTCCAGTTTTTCCTGATAGATGAGTGTTTAATTATGAATTTGGAATGATCCTGCAATACGTCTGCTCTGTCCTAAAGCATTTAGCAGAATGTTTTATCCTCTCTTGTTTCAAGCGCTTATGATATAAAATAATTTTTTTTCTTTGTCTACAATTAGCAGTTAAATATTGGATTTGGAAATCCAGCAGACAATCCGTCTTATTCTAGAAAGGATAGCAGTAATATTAGACCTTCCACTGTTTTATATCGGGCATTATCATTTATTGCAGATATTGAATTTTCAACCTTCTTGTACACACCAGAGCTATATCTTCAGTACAGCTGTGATGCCTTTTAAACGTACGGTTATGCTTTTCACTATTTATGTTCATGGTTAAAAACCTAACTATAAAACAAATGGATTTGAAAAAACATTGCATGGTAATTGCATTTTTTTTTACCCTCAGGAAAAGATAAAAAGCAATTTAGGACAATGACTGAGCATTATACCAAATAAAATTACATGCTTAAATCTCACTCTCCCCACTTCCTGCACTATGTTTTAGCCTGAAGTATGCCTGTGTTAAGCCTTTCTTGATAAATTGCTGTGTTCTAAATCATGAATGAAAGGGCAGGCTATACGCCTACATTGATAAATGTGTTGTACTCTATTATTTCTTATAGTTCTGCCTCGAAAAATACCAAACGGAATATGTAAGCTTTATCTGGTTTATTAGCATTATTCTTAAAAGCAATATTAGTAGCAATAATAATATACCGGTAAATGTTTGTTAGTATGTAAATAATATTTAATTTTGGCTGTTTCTTTATCAGTAAAGCTTATCACCATGGTAGGCAGTTCAGCTTTATGTTCACTTAAATAAGTTGTTTGGTTTTAGCACAAATTGTCCCCTTATTTGAAACTGGGGGCCAATGTGGTGGTACTTACATTAGGGACCCCTTCCACCGATCAGATCCTGTCACCAAGGGTTTGTCTAATGGTTTTAAAAGGCCTCTATCAGCATGATCATCTCTATTAAACCAGGCATACTGCCTGATAAGGTTGATTCTATTAATTAAAAGGATACTCTTTTGTCTGTATTTTTAACAGTTGCAGAGATAGATACGTTTTTATTCATATTCAAATGAGTATAGTGGAGAACCAGGGGGAGGGGCTGAATCCATGGAGCACTGCTTTTGTAACACCCATCTGCTCTGTGCAGTCCCCCTCCCCTTGATTCACAGGGCTAGACATCAGTCTGCTGAGAACAGTGCTGTGTCCTAGAATGTGCAAAGCATATGCACTACTTACCACAGCCTTACCATTTTGAGGGTAGAGGTTTTCTATGCTTAGAAAGCTAATACATATTACGTATTGTTAGTTATTATCTATGCAGGGTATTCCTCAGGTATTGTGCTTTTAAAAAGCAATGCAGAATATGATTACAGGCACAGCCTTGGGGATAATTTATTAATTTATGTTTAGGTTACTTGTTTTATTGGTCCTATGGGTTGTCACCCATGTTTTATATATATATATATATATATATATATATATATATATACACATATATATATATATATATATATATACAGTATATATACAGTAGTTATGCCTATGTAAATTTTTTAAACCTATTTATAAATAGAAAATGTGTTTTCACATTCATTTAATGATTTGTGGATTTCCTATTGCCTTGACTTTGTATCTGCGGCATATGTCTTCTGTATGTTTTTGCTAGTTTACCACAGCTGCCATCTCAGATTCACAAGATGTATTGCTGAGCTCTGTAACAAGTGAAATGTTGGCCTAGTCTTACATTTGGGAAAATTATTTGTCTTACCTCTAAATTATTGAGTCATATATCTTAGTGTTGCACCCGGCGTCAAGCTTTCCATTAACACGATTTGTAACTTCTTGCTTGGGAGTTCCTAGCATCACATTATTATGTGTAGTTTGTGCGTAATTGTGGGTCTATGTTCTAAGCAGAGTCCAAATGAATTAAAAAATTACAGAAAGAATGAAATACATGAATGTACGGAGTGGTCAGAAGAGCTATGTAGTAAATGTATGAATGAAAGAAGTGCTTCAAATAGTTGGAAATTCCGGTGTAGAAGCTGATTGGACACTAAGGTCATAACGAATGAAGGAAGTAGTAAAACCTGATTGGCCAGATAGGAAGTAGGAGGGAAATATCATTAGGGCCCCGATTGTCTATTGGCTACAGCGGTCACGTGATCTCTTTAGAAATGAAAAGCGGGTCAATGACGTTTGCACAGTGAGCATACATCAGAGGACCCTTGTTAGGTTATTGGCTGAAGTAGTCAAATGACCGGCCTTATTAATGAAAACGAGTCATTGTGGTTTTCATTGTGTTTTTAAAAAAGTATGTAAGGTTTCTTTAGAAAGGCAATTTAGAATTAACTTAATAATGCAGTGTTATTAATGTTTGTAATTTTATAATGTTTTTATAGAAAACACATCTGGACCTTTTACTTATACTTGTAAGGGTTGGAGAGGGATAAATAGCACCCTCCCCCGTCTTATGGAGTATGTTTCTGCCCCTGATAAAGCAAGTAGTGCGAAACCCAGGTCGGAAGATTTTGGACAACAGCAGTGGCATAGCTATCAGGAAAGAAGCTGTTTAGGGTCTCGAGCTCAGAATAGGCCCGGGACCAGTAGCAGGAGAGTTGTCAGCAGGGAAATATTTCTAACTAGACATTAAGCCTGTTATTAACGGGCGCTAGAACAGTAGTGCATAAACATTAGTAGGAACAGTCTATATTAAATGGCAAGGGAACTTGACCACACTGACTGGTGGCTGTGGCTGAGACTGCTGGCACTGACTGGTGGCTGTGGCTGAGACTGCTGGCACAGACTGGTGGCTGTGGCTGGTGGCCTAGACTGGTGGCTGTGGCTGAGGCAGCTAACTGTGGCTGGTAGCTGAGACTGCTGGCACTGACTGGTGGCTGTGGCTAAGACTGTTGGCTGCGGCTGAGACTGTTGGCCTTGGTGGCTTGGTATTACACTTTTTGTGATGTAAGGTGATAAAAAATGGCTTTTGTGGCACATTTTTTTTTTTTTTTACGGCATTCACCAGACGGGTTGGATCACATACAATTTTTCTAGAGCAGGTTGTTACTGACACAGCGATGCCTAATATGTGCATTTCTTAATTTTAGGGTACTTTCACACAGTTTTCCGGTATTGAGTTCCGTCACAGGGGCTCAATACCGGAAAAAAATGCTTCAGTTTTATCCTAATGCATTCTGAATGGAAAGCATTCTGTTCAGTATGCATCAGGATGTCTTCAGTTCAGTCACTCTTACGGTATTTGCTGCGGTACTTTCTCCTGCCAAAATTCCGGAACACTTGACGGAATGCCGGATCCGGCATTAATTTCCATTGAAATGTATTAATGCCGGATCCGGTACCAAGTGTTCCGGAAAACCGGATCCGGTTTCCCAATCTGCGCATGTGCAGACCTTTAAAAATGTGAAAAAAAATCTGTTTTTCCAGATGACACTGGAGAGACAGATCCGGTGTTTCAATGCATTTGTCAGCCGGATCCACATACGGATCTGGAAACAAATGCTATCCGTTTGCATATGGATTTCCTGCTTGGGACTCTCCACCATCAGTTCTCTGAAAGGTGCAGAGTCTACTACTTGGAAAGGGAGGGACTGCAGCACCAGCAACTTGGCCAGGAGGACATTCAGCTTCTGCACCATTGGATGAGTGCACGCATACTGTTGTCTCTTGGCAATTGCTTCATCGATTGCTGACGGAATGACTGACGAGGAGTAGGAGCAAGAGCATCAGGACCAGCAGATGATGGGAAGGACAGACAGCTCCCTTCGGCTGAAATCGGCTTCGTGCCACTGGGTGATGCAGAGGTTGCTACGGCAGGCTGGACCACCACATCAGAGCCATGGTTTTCCCAGGCCACTTTATGGTGACGCTGCATATGTTGACGCAGCATTGGCACCCTGGCCACGCTTGACCTTCTGCCCACAGATTCTATAACTGGCCATGTTCACCTCCTCCGGCGGCTTAACAAAAAACTGCCACACCGCCGAATAGGTGATTTCAACCCCAACACTCCGAACTGACTGATTGCTACTGCCGCTACTTATGTGAACCCCTGCTCCCGACCTCCCACTGCTGCCACCCTGCTGACTCCCGGCCACGCTAGCGACTTGCTGGCTCCGCCGCTGCCTCACGGGCAAGCTGCCACCCTCTTCTCCCGATGATGAGGAAGAACCTAATTCACCCAGCTCCCAAGTGCAATCAGCTACATCATCAAGTTCTGTCTGCACATCACTGATGTCCTCCTCGACGGTCTCTGGGTCAGGAGCCTGACCGCTCGCAACACCAGCTCCCACACCACTCTCCTCATCACTACTTGCCCGCCTACCGGAGGAAGCGGCGGATGTCTCCTCAACATCTTGGCTGGCCAGTAGCTGCTGACTGTCCTCTAGTAGCTCATCCTCACTGTATAGTGGAGCTGAGCCCACAGCATATAATACTTCTCTGGCTGAGGGAACAGAAAAGGACAGAGACAGGTTGAGGACAGGCGAGGGAATAGGGCCTGCTCCAGGGCCATGCCAACTAAGGGTTGTGTCTGACAAGCCCACGACTCTTGGCAGGGGGTGTCTGATGTTACTTGGGACAAAGTGGATGACCGAGTCAAACATTCAAGAACTGCTGGGTTGATGGTCAAGACACGACCACTAGATGACACCGGGAGCTCAGGCCTCTCACTGCGACTCCTGCTGCCACGGCCTCTTACTCTGCTGTGACCTATGCCTGCACCAGAAACATTTAGGCCTCTGCCACTCCCCTTTGCAGGGCCAGGGCTTCTCTGTGTGACATACTGTTAGATCAAATAAATAAAAAGGAAATTAAAACATCCCAAAAAAGTCTGTCATTTTCTCACTTCACCACACAACGGCTAATAAGCCCTTTTTTCTCCACTAATACACGCCAAAAAGGGCTTTAGAACATATTACTGCACCGCTGAACGGCAAATAGGCCCTTATTTTTTTCCACTTATACATGCCACAAAAGGCTTTAGAAAATATAACTGCACCGCTGAATGGCAAATATATATATTTTTTGCCACTAATACACACCAAAAAGGGCTTTAGAACATATAACTGCACCGCTGAATGGCAAATATACATTTTTTTGTCACTAATACACGCCAGAAAGGGCTTTAGAACATATAACTGCACCACTAAATGCCAAATATATATTTTTTGCCACTAATACACGCCAAAAAGGGATTTAGAACATAGAACTGCACCACCGAACGGCAAATACTGTATTTTTTGCCCCATAAGACGTACAAACTGAAGGAAAAATGGGGCGAATACTAATGAGCGCTTCCATTATGGAAGCGCTTATTAGTTCTGGAGAACCAGGAAGCGGTGAAGGCTCACAGTGTGAGGGTGCTGTGCACGCCAGTTCGAAGCGATTCACACCAGACATCCCAAGAATATTGCTGAACTGAAACAGTTCTGTAAAGAGGAATGGTCAAGAATTACTCCTGACCGTTGTGCACGTCTGATCTGCAACTACAGGAAACGTTTGGTCAAAGTTATTGCTGCCAAAGGAGGTTCAACCAGTTATTAAATCCAAGGGTTCGCATACTTTTTCCACCTGCACTGTGAATGTTTACATGGTGTGTTCAATAAAAACATGGTAACATTTAATTCTTCGTGTGTTATTAGTTTAAGCGGACTGTGATTGTCTATTGTTGTGACTTAAATGAAGATCAGATCACATTTTATGATCAATTTGCGCAGAAATCCATATCATTCCAAAGGGTTCACATACTTTTTCTTGCAACTGTATTTTTTTGCCACTAAAACACACCAAAAAGGGTTGTAATTTTCTCACTTCACCACACAACGGCTAATAAGCCTTATTTTCCCACTAATCCAAGCCAAAAATGCTTTAGAACATATAACTGCACCGCGCAAGGGCAAATAAGACATTGAAATATTTCCTTGTAATAAACCCTGTTAGTGGCTGTGTCAAACAGCACTTGCACCCTAATAATAAGAACGGTTTGCTGGAATTACAGAGCTGTATAATGGCAACTTGGATCCGCAGTCAGTGCTCCAAGGTGTAATAGGATTGTTCCTATTACCCAGGCTTTAAACTACCCTACTGAACCCTGTTCTGCTTCAATACTGTGTAATGATTCCTCCCTTTCCTTTCCCTGAACTGCTATACAGGAAAATAAAAGTTTTAAAGTCTTTTCTACCACTGTCACTAGTGCCTGCTGATGTCTCTCCCTGCACTAAGTACACTGGCAAATGGCTGAATCCAAGATGGCTGAGGCTATTTATAGGGATGTAACATCACAGGGATTGCTGGCTGCTGATTTGCTGCATGCATGGCATTGTGGGTGATCCTTCGTTCCCAGAGTTCCTTGCTCCATGTCCTAACACGTGCAATTCGTTACCACGAAGCGTGAGGAAATTCGGATTCGGTGCATATTGAATTTTTCCTGAAATTCGGATCGAATTCCACTTCGTCAACTTCGATTCGCTCATCTCTAGTGACCAGTAAAGCAATTTCTGTGTTCACCTGGTGGGATTATGTTTATTTGTTTATATATTTGATAAATGAGAAGTAGAAGAATGTTTGAATTTTTTATTTTACTTTTTTATGTGTACCCACTTCTATATTGCAGTCTATAGTGATTTTAAAGACATCATATAACACCTTAATAAAAATTGAAAAAAGGATTGCAATTTGCAAGCTTTTGATCTTGTAAGCTCTCCTTTCTTCCACTGGCAGCAGCATCATTCCTCCCCCCTTCCCCCTACTGGCAGCAGCATTTCCCCCCCCCCTTCTCTCTCTTAACTAGTAGCATCATTCTTTTCTCCACTTGCAGTAGAAAACTCTGCACTCATTAGGGGTTTGGTTATGAGTCTGGGCCAGACAAAGGAAAAAAGAAAGTCAACAACTCCAACCAGAGAAACTGGCACCTATGAGTCCCTGTATGTAATATTTATGTGTTCTGCCTACGACTGCAGCTGAACAATACTGTATTGAAATGTATACACAGTGTGATGCCAGTGTAGAACTGATATATTAACACTATATGGCCAATGAATTGTGGTATTATTGTTTTAGAGGCTTTATATAGTGGTATGATATATGTTATGTGATGTATAAGACTAGCAGCTGCCAGTTTCTATAAGGGCTATGGGGACTTGTTCTGGTAGTCAGGACAAGCGGACGCAGTATGGATGCAAAGACCAGTTTATAACTCAAAAACTTCAGTGTTTATTTACACTTGTTGAAAGTACACAGTATGACAGTTCATTTGCAGTATTGGTGTTAGTTCACACCCATATAGCTCAAAAAAGCAAAACAGTCACCTTATGTCCTGGGTGTTAATCCAGACCCGCCCGGCATAGCTTAGAACAGAGCAGTACTCCTGGATTCAGGCCTCCAACCTGGAACAAGGCTCAGATCCCGATACAGAGATTGCCTGAACTCCAATGTCAGAGAGAGATCAATTCCCACACCTGACACTGCTAGCTGTTTTTATAGGCCTGACAAAAACCGGCCTGGAACGTGGGGAGTAGTCACCCACCCAGCACTTTGACTACTACCAGTAAGAGCCGTCCCAGATCAGCTATTTACAGCCATACTAAATAGCAAAGTGTCAAACAGCAACTGCTGCTGACACATGAAAACTGGCTCTTACTCCACCGAGGCCAGGAACCTCAGTGACACATACCTATCATCCACAATGATTCCTTGTACCTTCTTGCAAGGCATATTTACAGCTCTGCTATGGTACTACTCTACCTATAGGGTACGCATTTCTACACAAATTAATTTCAAACTAAAAAGGTTTTCAAAGGAGCCCTTTTACGAGCTATGTTTACCTTAAAAAAAGGTTATTTGCACAGCCCACAACAACACAATGATATATCATGTTTAACCCAGACTATTTAGAAAATGGCTTAATTTTTAATTTAGGAAGCAAATGAAAGAAAAAAACTAACAAGTATTATATGCTATGATTTAACCCTTTCAGTACCGGGCCACTTTTTACCTTAAATTCCAGGCCGATTTTTGCAAATCTGACATGTGTCACGTGGTAATAACTTTGGAACACTTTACTTATCCAAGCCATATAAAGATTTTTTTCTTGTGACACATTGTACTTCATGTTAATGGTAAATTTGAGTCAATGTCACGAGTTGGAGGTCCCAGGAGAGACCACCGCGTCGTCATGCAATAAACAAACGGAAATCAGGCACAGACACATAAGAGTTTATTGCACAAACAAAACAGGGAAGGCAGCACAGACAAAACAAGAGCTCTATGTACCGTCAGCACAGTGGGAGAAACCCCCCACTGCGCCACTGTCTAGTAATACTCCAGAGGGGCGTAACTAAGCAACTCCTGGTTTTCACTAGAGCCCTAGATGGTAGGGTTAGACTTAGCCACAGGAAGTTGCCAGGGTCCACTCTGGAGCGTGACCTAGACAGTGACAGCAGGAGCGAATGGACAACAGGTACCAGAAGGTACCGACGGCACATAGGCAAACATAACAGACAGGTAAATACAAAACAGGGCAAATAATAACACAAGCAGGAGTTCATGCAAGGGAGCAGGAGTGGCAATGAGCAGAGAAGGACTTGCTCCACCAGTAGTAAACTGCATGGCCTTGTCATGCCACTCTGCTGCAAACGCTTGCTGAACACAGACATATGAATACAAAACAGGGCAACTAATAATACAAGCAGGAGTTCACGCAAGGGAGCAGGAGTGGCAATGAGCAGAGAAGGACTTGCTCCACCAGTAGTAAACTGCATGGCCTTGTCATGCCACTCTGCTGCAAAGGCTTGCTGAACACAGATATCAGAATAAACACAAAGTACCCAAAACATAACAGGCAGAACAGATAACAGACAGACAACGTTAATGAACAAGTAGGGAAACCCACAGAGCACAGACAGACAGACAGACAGACACGGATCCCATGGGTCAGCAGCATGGGAGAAAGAGTACAAACCAGGAGAGCTGACACAGAACTGAGGAAACCTCAGCCTAAGGCCTCATGCACACGACCGTTTTTTTTTGCGGTCCGCAAAACGGATTTCCGTTGTTCCGTGATCCATGACCGTTTTTTCTTCCGTGGGTCTTCCTTGATTTTTGGAGGATCACCAGACATGAAAAGTGAAAAAAAAAACTAAGTCAAGTTTGCATTGAAAATGATAGGAAAAACGGACACGGATCACGGACGCGGATCACGGACGCGGATGACTATCTTGTGTGCATCCGTGATTTTTCACGGACCCATTGACTTGAATTGGTCCGTGAACCGTTGTCCGTAAAAAAAAATAGGACAGGTCATATTTTTTTCACGGACTGGAAAAACGGATCACGGACACGGAAGCCAAACGGTGCATCTTCGGATTTTTCCACGGACCCATTGAAAGTCAATGGGTCCGCGAAAAAAACGGAAAACGGAACAACGGCCGCGGATGCACACAACGGTCGTGTGCATGAGGCCTTATATACAGGTTCCATGGGTGCAGCAGAGAGACCACACCCATGGAGCAGACAGAGGATTAACTCCTAATAGGAATACAGGGGAGTTAACCCATACAGAACCACAAATAATACAAAGGAACGGAGCTGCAGCGAGAGCATAGACAGAAGGTCACAGCCAGCGGTAATGACTGTGACAGTCAATATGTTTTACCTTTATTTATAAAATAATCTAAAATTTACCAAATATTTTGAAAAATTCTCAATTTTCTACATTTTTATTTTTCTACTTTTGAGACAGATAGTAATACCTCATAAAAAGGTTATCAATTAACATTCCCTATATGTCTGCTTTATGTTGGCATAATTTTGTAAATGTCATTCTATTTTTTTAGGAACGTTAGAAGGCTTAGAAGTTTAGAAGCAATTTTTAAAATTTTCAACAAAATTTCCAAAACCATTTTTTTGCCAATTCAGTTATAAAGTGATTTTGCGGGGCTTAAGTATTGGAAACCACCCATAAATGACCCCATTTTAGAAACTACACCACTCAAATTATTCAAAACTGATGTTACAAACTTTGTTAACCCTTTAGGTTTTCCACAAGAATTAAAGGAAGATGGAGGTGAAAATTCAAAATTTCACTTTTTGGTAGATTTTTTAAGTTAATTAGAGATGAGCGAATCGAAGCTGACAAAGTGGAATTCAATCCGAATTTCAGGAAAAATTTGATTTGCACCGAATCCGAATTTCCTCACGCTTCGTGGTAGCGAATCGCATTATTTCCTAAAATGGCTGTTGCATGTGTGAGGACATGGAGCAAGGAACTCTGGGAAGGCGGGATCACCCATAATGCCATGCATTCAGCCAATCAGCAGCCAGCCCTGTGATGTCAGAGCCCTATAAATAGCCTCAGCCATCTTGGATTCTGCCATTTTCACTTAGTGCAGGGAGAGACGTCAGCAGGCGCTAGGGACAGTGCTATAAAAAACTTCATTGTGCTAAAAAAAAAATATTTACAACTGCAGGGAAAGATTATTCAAGGTGTAGGGAAAGAATAGGGAGGAATCATTCCACAGCATTTATGTTGAACAGGGTTCAGAAGGAGAGGTGACAGCCTAGGTAATAGGAACAATCCTATTACATCTTGCTGCACTGACTGGGCACCCAAATTGCCATTATTTAGCTCTGTAATTCCAGCAAACCGTTCTTGTTATAGGGGTGCAAGTGCTCTTTGATACAGCCATTAATAGGGTTTATTACAAGGAAATATTTCTATGTCTTATTTGCCCTTGTGCGGTGCAGTTATATGTTCTAAAGCATTTTTGGGCTTGTATTAGTGGGAAAAAAGGGCTTATTAGCCGTTGTGTGGTGAAGTGCAAAAATTATAGCCCTTTTTGTTGTGTATTAGTGGCAAGAAAAAATATATATTTGCCATTCAGCGGTGCAGTTATATGTTCTAAAGCCTTCTGTGGAGTGTATAAGTGGAAAAAAATAAGGGCCTATTTGCCGTTCAACGGTGCAGTTATATGTTCTAAAGCCCTTTTTGCCGTGTATTAGTGGCAAAAGGAAAATATATTTGCCATTCAGCGGTGCAGTTATATGTTCTAAAGCCCTTTTTTTGCGTGTATTACTGGCACAAAAAAGTATTTACCGTTGTGTGGTGAAGTGAGAAAATTACAGCCCTTTTTGGTGTGTATTAGTGGGAAAAAAAGGGCTTATTAGCTGTTGTGTGGTGAAGTGAGAAAATTACAGACTTTTTGGGGGTGTTTTAATTTCCTTTTTATTTATTTATCGGATCTAACAGTATGTCAGACAGAGAAGTGTCAGGCCCTGCACAGGGGAGTGGCAGATGCCTAAATGTTTCTGGAGCAGGCACAGGTCGCAGCAGAGTAAGGGGGCGTGGCAGCAGGAGTCGCAGCGAGAGGCCTGAGCTCCCGGTGTCATCTAGTGGTCGTGTCTTGGCCAGCAACCCAGCAGTTCTTA
This sequence comes from Bufo bufo, assembly GCF_905171765.1. NCBI lineage: Eukaryota > Metazoa > Chordata > Amphibia > Anura > Bufonidae > Bufo > Bufo bufo. Next base: position 176,884,105 of record NC_053395.1, read on the forward strand.
AATGGTTGACTCGGTCATCTCTGTTTTGGATTTACTCCTATTTTTTTGGGCATTAGCAATACTGATGGATTACTGACCAAATGCTGACCGAGTGAAGGCAGATGCTCAACAGACAGGATACGTTTTTGGGGGTTATTGTTCTTACGGATCAGAGGAAGGGCAAAATAATCAGTGACGTCAACACAAACTTACTGCTGACACCCTCTCCACTCTGTCGGGGGGCTGTACTTGTATAAGTGTTTAATAGAACAGGTTCTGTAGACATCTATGTGGAATCAGCTGAGGACGGTGTAAAAGGAGTGCGCTTCTTCTTGGCGCTAACATCGACCTGTAAGGATGAGTTCATACTTGAGTTATTTGGTCAGTTTTGTCCCCGTGACTGCCCAAATAAGTAAAGTGTGCAGTGATTCTAAGAGCGATGGCCTGTCATCTGCATGTCATACTGACTCACAGTATTATTTCACTACCACAGCAGAATCCCTATGCGTGTTACTGCAAGGCACAGTTTTTTTTACACCACTATAAAGGCTCTCTGCAGCCAGGAAATAGCTGTTTTTAACAGAATTTGCAGCAAATAAATTCGGATTGAACCCAATTTTTTCCAAAAATATGATGACCCGGCTGAATCGGATTTTTTAAAAATTTGCTCATCTCTAATGTTAATAAATTGCAATAAATTCTTGCAACACAGCAAGGGTTAACAGCAAAATTAACCTCAATATATATTAGTCTGATTCTGCAGTTTACAGAAATACATCATATGTGGCGGTAAACTGCTCTATGGGCACGTGGCAGTGGTCAGAAGGAAAGGAGCGCGATATTGATTTTGGAGGCAGATTTCGCTACAATGGTTTTTAGGCACCATTTTGTATTTGAAGAGACCCTGACGTACCCCTACAGTGGAAACTCTCAAAAAGTGACCCCATTTTGGAAACTATACCCCTTAAAGAATTTATTAAGTGGGGTACTGAGCACTTTGACCCCCTAAGCATTTTACGGAATTTGGAAACACTTGGCTGTAAAAATGAAAAGTTTAATTTCTTCCAATATAATGTTGCTTTAACCCCAAATTTTAAATTTTCACAAGAGATAACAGGAGAAAGAGCACCTCATAATTTGTTACCCATTTTTTCCTGAATACAGCAACACCCTATATGTGGTGGTAAACCGCTGTGGGGGCACATGGCAGGACTTGGAACGGAAGGAGCGCCATATGGCTTTTGCAGCGCAGATTTTGATGGATAGGTTTATGGGTGCTGTTAAGGGGGAATATAAATTATCAATATTTATGCAAATATCAATAATTAATATTCATAAATAGGAGCAATCGTCTACTGATGACTCCACCTATTTATACCTTAAATAAAGATAACACTATTACTTTGCCTTACACTAATCGCCAAACTAGCTGTATGCGCCGTACTGAACTAGCTACCGCTAATAAAACACACTACACAGTAGGTACAAATAACACACAATATTTATTGCTACCTACTGTACACTAAATAATGACTTATACAATACACTAAAAGTATAGCACTAAAAATACAGTACTAACTACACTACACAATCCCAAACTCCACCCACAAAATCTAACTAATACACACACTTACACACACATACAAAAGCCGCCCCAGCTCCTGGCTCTAAACGCTGTCCCTATGAGGGGAAACAAAGGGGTTAATGGTGGCACTGCAAGAGTTAATGCAGGCCACAGATTCAGGGGTACCGCAGGGGTAAAAGGGGTAATGCAGGACAGGGCCTGCAGGGATAGGGATTGCAATGGGATATGTTGGTGGTAGGGAAGGGGTTACTATTGTTGGGAATATAGGGGGTATCTGAGGGGTAGGTTCGGGCTAGACAGGTAATATGGGCAGGTAGGTGTTAACAGCGTTGGTGGGATAGTGGGTGGTGGTAGGGGAATATGGGCAGGTAGGGGTTAGCGTTGGTGGGATAGTGGGTGGTGGTAGGGGAATATGGGCAGGTAGGGGTTATTAGCGTTGGTGGGATAGTGGGTTGTGGTAGGGGAATATGGGCAGGTAGGGGTTAATAGAAATACTTAGCCCTCCAGGGGTCTGCTCGTTGTCCAGGGGATGATTCTCAGGATGCTCATCGTCCTGAGGATGATTCTCTTGGGGGCGGCTCGGCTCAACTCTCTTGAGTGTAGGGGCTGCCGGATATTTATATCCGGCAGCCCGCACTCCCGGGCAGCGCTGGAGATAATTAAAACAAAGGACTCCGATTCTGTTGAATAAGAGTTCTTTGTAGTCATCAGGATGACCGGACCCTTGTCTGGTCATTCTGATGCAATCAACCAGATTGCATCAGTGTGAATGCTTGGGGCACATTCACACAGAAGCACAATTTGGGGACATATCCTATGGACTAGAGGGCATATGTATTAAGGGGACCTCATAAAGGGGGACAAATTCTATAAGGGGACACATAAGGGGACATATTCCCTACAGGAGGTGCAATGAGCCCCTGGGGGACACTAAGGACAGATGTGCGCAGAAAGCTGGGCACATCTCCGCACATCATCCTATATTAGTGTATGCACATATATTATATATGCATGTACGTGTTCGCATGCATATACAGGTATATATATATATATATATATATATATATGCATATTTGTCCACCCTTCCTCAACAGGTGCCATTGGTTTTTATTTTTGGTGCAATTGTCATTTTTTGCGGGATGAGATGACTGTTTGATTGGTACCATTTTGGGTTACATATGACTTTTTCATCACTTGGCATTACCCTTTTTATGAGGCAAGGTGGACAAAAATGGCTGTTTTGGCCAATTTTTTTTTTTTTTTTACAGCATTCACCTGAGTGGGCATATAGAAATGTGATATTTGTATAGAGCAGGTTATTACGGACGTGGCGATACCTTATATATCATTTTATTTATTTTTGTAACGTTTTACACAGTGAAATCATTTTTGAACAGAATAAAATTTTAGTTAGGGGCTTATTTTTTGAGGGATGAGATGTAGGTTTGATGGGTACAATTTTGGGGTACATAAGACTTTTTTTGATCACTTGGTATTACACTTTTTGTGAGGCAAGGTGACCAGAAAATGGCTTTTTTGACACTTTTTTTTTACGCCGTTCACCTGATGGGGTGAATGTTGTGATATTTTTATAGAAACGGTCTATACGGACGCGGCGATACCTAATTGTCACGACTGTGACTGATCCAGACAGGTCTGGGAGGAGAAGGTCGCAGCGACTTGCTACTCGCGATAGCTTGTGATTTTTCTCCGTGGTTCAGGGTATGTCATCTGGGTTTTGCCTTGTGAACCTTTTTGTCCTGACTGGGAGTTTGTAGGCATCCTTCTCAGGTGAGTCCTGTCTGCCACTCCCAGCTACTATATTAGTTTCACTTTCACTTGCAGTCATTGCCAGATATAGTCCTTACTTCCAGTTCTATTCTGACCTTTGAAGGAGATCGTTTGATGGTGTTGCTGTGGAGCTCTTGTCTGGCGTGGACTGTCGTGATTGGGATCGCCTTCTCTGCTCGTGACTGGATAAGTCTATCTTTGATATAGTTTGTTTGTTGCTGTCTTCGCCTGCTGTTCTCCTAGACATGAGTGATGGTGACTAGTGCTCCCATCGGCCTTTCCCCACTCTAGGCTTGATTAGGGAGACTGAGGGTTTAGGCATACTGCTCACCGCATGGGTTCACACCCCATCTAGGGTATCAGGGCAGACAGGTGCCAGCTTAGGGTTAGTCAGGGGTGGCCATACTATTCCCATCCGTAGATAAGGGTCCCCCTTCCCCTCCGTCTGGTGCGACACGACTGCTGCTGGGGTAGCGGTCGTGACACTAATATAATCTAATTTTCTTTTTTTCCTTATTTTTTAGCAATTTTTTACTTTATTTTGGGAAAAGGATGCTTTTTTTACTTGAAACTTTAATTTATTTTGTAAAACTTATTTTTTCATTTTATTTTTGTACCACTCTGGGACTTCATCTTTTGGGGTCTGATCCCCTTTACAATGCATTACAATACTTCTGTATTGTAATGCATTGGCTGTAAGTGTATTACTCACTGTATTACACTTACAGCTTCCTGCCTGTGAGATCCAGGGGGCTGGATCTCACAGACTCTCACGGAAGGCAGCCACTATGCCTAAGGAAGGCATTGGGCTGCCTTCCCTGCCATCGGGTCCCCGTCACAGCACCTCAGGGACCCGATGGACACCCTGCACCCAGCAGGATACCGCACGTGCCTTGGTCAGGTAATGCGCTAGTATCAGTGTTTTCACTGATGCCAGTGCATACAGCAGGGGTCCAGCTATCACTGACTGCCGGACCCTTGGAGCTGCGCCTGCCCGTAGCTGTACAGTGCTGGGATTTCTGTCCCAGTTTCCAGCGCTGTACATGTACGCCGCTGGTATCCTACGGGTTAAGTACACAAAATTTTAATTTTTAAAGGCTATGTACACCTCTGGAGGGAATTTTTATTATTATTGCATTGTACTCATTTTGAGCTAAAAATCATTTTTTTAATTGGTCTTTATTAAAAACGTTGAACCCCTGACTGTCCAGTCTTGAGTTTTTCTAGTAGAAGGCTTAGAATTTTTACTCAGCTGGCAGCTCCTTATCTCTGATCTCTAAGAATGCAGCTTAAATAAGAATTTTTGACCTTTTATCAACTTAGATGTAATGTTTATTAGATGACTAGTAGCGATGAGCGAAGTTTTAAAAAAATTTATTCGGCTAATTCACCGAAGTTAGCCAATAAATTCAATTTGTTCCAAATGAATTTGTCACAAATTGCTATAAATCAGGTATACCTGAACTGCACGGTGACAGAGGGAATCATACAGCAGACACCCGGCCACAATGACAGGGAATGGCGATACCACCGAACCACATCAGTTAACCCCTCAGATGCTGCAATCAATATCATTCGTGGCATATGTCAGGTAAGGCAGAGGGATGTGGCTCCCTCTGCTTTCCCATCTGAGCTCCGATGAGTTACCATGGCGGCCGGGATGCTTTTGAAGCTTCCAATGGCTGCCATGGTTACTTACCTGCTGCACTGTGCACAAGCCACAGCTCAGCATGGAGCATGTCAAAAGAGCAAAAGGGATGAAAAGATCCCAGTTTCTAGCCCCCTGAGGCCTAGTTCACACAAACGTTTTTTTTGCGAGTGTACGGGCCGTTTTTTTGTGTTCCGTATACGGTCCGTATATGGAACCATTCATTTCCATGGTTCCGCAAAAAAAACGGAATGTGTTCCGTATGCATTCCATTTCCGTATTTCCGTTTTTCCGTTCCGTTTAAAGATAGTCCTATTATTGCCCGCAAATCAAGTTCCGTGGCTCCATTCAAGTCAATGGGTCCGCAAAAAAAACGGAACACATATACGGAAATGCATCCGTATGTCTTTCGTATCCGTTCCGTTTTTGCTGAACCATCTATTGAAAATGTTATGCCCAGCCCAATTTTTTCTATGTAATTACTGTATACTGTACATGGCATACGGAAAAACGGAATGGAAAAAACGGAAAGGAAACGGAAACACAACGGAACTCAAAAACGGAACAACAGATCCGTGAAAAACGAACCGCTAAAAACTCTAAAAGCCATACGTTTGTGTGAACTAGGCCTAAGAGAGTTAAAAATTGTCACTGTAAAAGTAAAAAATTAAATTAAATATTAAAAAAGTTCAAATCACCCCCTATTTTCCATAAAAATATATATAAACAAAAAAAACAGATTAGGTATCACCCTGTCCGAAAATGTCTAAACTATTAAAATATTCATAAAAATGTCTTGTGCGCTGATCACCGTAATAGAAAAAAACACCACAATTTTTTTGTCACCTTTTTTCCCCCAAAAAAATTGAATAACAGTGATCAAAATGTCATACGTACCACAGAAATTGTGCCAATGAAATCTAAATTTCGTCCTGCTAAAAACAAGCCCTCATATAGCTTTGTAGACTAAAATATAAAAAGTTATGGCTGTCAGAAAATAGCAATACAAAGAAAATCTTTTTCAATGGTTTTTATTTTTTTTAAAGTGGTAAAACAAAGAAAATAATTACAAGTTTGGTATTCCTGTATTCATATTCAGCCACACAATAAGGACGTTATGTCATTTTTAGCACACAGTGAACCCCGTTATGTCAAAACCCCAAAAACCTAGGCGGAATAGTATTTTGTTTTTACTTTAACCTCGCAAAAGAACTTTTTTTTACCCGTTTTCCAATAACAGAAATTGTAAATTGCCCTTAAATAGTACAACTTATCTGCCAAAAAATAAGTCCTCATATGACTGTATGAATGAAATATTAAAAAAGTTATCGCTATTGGAACGTTGGGAGTGAAAAAGAAAATGCTAAACCAAAAATGGGCCCCATACTGTATGCTCAGAAAACAATACAATCAATGAATAACTTTCAAAAATGGGCTGAGAATAAATATAAAAATGTACACATTAAAATTGGAAATGGCTCTGTTCTGTCAAATGGAAAACTTCTGAAAGAACAGAAATTCTTTTTTAACACTATTGTATTGATAAAGTGGCTCACCTATTTACAGCTTTGGATATGGTGCGCTTATCTAAATGACCCACCCTGTCAATAATTATTTATAATATACATAGAAAGAGATAGGCACTCACCACCCTGGGACCACTATGAGTAACCTTAAAACTTTGTATTTATTAGTAATAAATAAAAATATAAAAAATTAGGCGATAAAAATTGAACAATAAAAATTTAGCAATAAACAGTGATAGAGAGATAATGAAAAAAGTGATAATAAAATGACATAAAGTAGCATAAAATTGTCATGTATTAAGTCACCTGCAAGTACCCTCTGCTCAGGAAATAAAGCATTATGTCCTCTAATTACGGGGATATGAAGCGCTTCACAAGCATCTAGTTTGCTACCCAAGGGACGCAGTTCTTATGGTAAGGATGCACAAAGTCGGCAAACAAGCTACCAACGAACACGCGGGACTTTAACCATACAAGGTGTAATACAATGCATCACAGCACAATCCTTTACAATAAACATGGAGGTAAAACTGCAAGTGCCGAGTACCATGTGGGACGCCACGGTAGGCACTCATCTCCGTTCGTTTACACCTAACAGTGAGTACTACGCAAGGACAACTCATGTACATAAATTGCCTGGAGCATTTTGATTGTTTAAAATAGAGCGACCCTGGATTGGGCACCTTGAAATATACTTCAGAAAATTTTTTGAACTCATTCTGAATCACATACCGGATTATCTATAGAAGATTTCAATATGTGTTTTGTTTTAATCATACATAAAGTATCCAAATGCACTTCTGAAGTAATTTAACCCCTTAGGGACCTGGCTCATTTTCACCTTAAGGACCAGGTAATTTTTTGCTAATATGACCAGTGTCACTTTATGTGGTGATAACTTTAAAACGCTTTGACTTATACAGGCCATTCTGAGACTGTTTTTTCGTCACATATTGTACTTCATGACACTGGTAAAAAGGAGCAAAAAAAATTCATTTTTATTTATAAAAAAATACCAAATTTACCAAAAATGTGGAAAAATTTGGAAATTTTTAAGTTTCAATTTATCTACTTCTATAATACATAGTAATACCTACATAAATAGTTATTGCTTTACATTCCCTATATGTCTACTTCATGTTTGGATCATTTTGGGAATGATATTTTATTTTTGGGGGATGTTACAAAGCTTAGAAATTTAGAAGCAAATCTTGAAATTTTTCTGAATTTTTCAAAAACCGACTTTTTAAGGACCAGTTCAGGTCTGAAGTCACTTTGTGAGGCTTACATAAAATAAACCACCCAAAAATTACCCCATTCTAGAAACTACACCCCTCAAGGTATTCAAAACTGATTTTACAAACTTTGTTAACCCTTTGGATGTTTCACAAGAATTAATGGAAAAAGTGACCCCATTTTAGAAACTACGGGATAGGGTGGCAGTTTTGTTGGTATTAGTTTAGGGTACATATGATTTTTGGTTGCTCTATATTACACTTTTGTGAGGCTAGGTAACAAGAAATAGCTGTTTTGGCACCGTTTTTATTTTTTGTTATTTACAACATTTATTTGACAGGTTAGATCATGTGGTATTTTTATAGAGCAGGTTGTCATGGACGCGGCGATACCTAATATGTATACTATTTTTTTTATTTATGTAAGTTTTACACAATGATTTCATTTCAAAAAATGATTTGAGCAGGCAGCGCGGCGGTGATCGGAACTACACATGACATACCGGTACGTCATGTGTCCTTAAGTACCAGGACATCATGCCGTACCGGTACGTCATATGTCCCCAACAGGTTAAAGGGAACCTTTCAGCGGCAAAAACCACCCTAAACTGCCAGCAATACCTTCAAGTAGCCGGCAGTGAGTTTCTAATGATGATTTTCTTCCTGCAGTCAGATGCGGTAAAAGCAGGGAAAAAACGATCTTTTATCCCCTGAGAGCGCTATTTTCGAGTTACTCTTGAAGTCAAGCGGGCAGCAGCCTCCTTGCTTCAAGTCAAGGTAACTGCACCCCCTTCCTTGACCCTTCGCTGTGACTGACAGCACTTATGCCCGAACAGCCGGCTGTCAGTCACAGGAGAAGGGGCAGGGAAGGGGGTGCGGTTACCTTGAATTGAAGCAAGGAGGCCGTTGCCCTCTTCACTTTAAGAGTGACTCGAAAATAGCGCGCTCAGGGGATAAAAGATAGTTTTTTACTGCTTTTACCGCATCTGACTGCAGGAAGAAAATAATCATTAGAAACACACTGCCGGCTACTTGAATGTACTGCTGGCGGTTTGGGGTGGTTTTTGCCACTGACAGGTTCACTTTAAAATAGATACTAATAGCAATCTAAGCTCTAGGCAACAACTGCTACTCAGGAAGCCTGGACTCAGGGACTGCAAATCAAGGTCCATATATCAATAACTTATTGTGATATCAAATAGATACAAACTGAAAAGAATGGCGTGGTAATAAACAGGCAGGAAGTGCTCAAACCCACATGCAGTTGTGCATATATATACAGGGGAGCAAATCCTACACTTGTTGCCCGTTGCTAATGACGATCCCCAGCAAAAATGCATACAGTGGAGGATGCCCGCAGCGAACCACAAGTACCACAATAGACATCCTACACAAGATAGCAATTATGTGGATGTGATAATCAATATAACAATGTAACAAAATAATAGCAAAGACAGGTGCACTCTGCGGTCTTACTAAACCCTCAAACTGATTTTAAAATTGAGAGATTAGCCAACATGTCCTACGGTGTAGGACATGTCTGAGCCTGAGCACCGCGCCAAGGTTTCTCAAGTAGCTCGGGACCTAACACTCACCTACCTGTGCCATGTGTGCAATACCAGGGGCCAGTGGGCAAATTACAGGAGCATGAGGCCGACTCACAAACAACTCACCAGTTACCTCCAGTGTCACGGATGAGAGTCGGGGATACCCTCATCCGTGCGATGTTAAAGGATAATGGAAGCTGCTAGGCCAGGACCACAGGATCAGGGAGCAGGTCACCTCCTATTGCGTCCCTAATACTGACCCTGACTCCTATCCATATGAGCCAACCCAGATGGTAGGAGGGCTCATACTCCGGAACCTAGAGTCCCTACTAGCCCTAAGGAAATCCCTGGAGTTAGGAGCAGGGTAAGACAACCTATTCCTCCTAGACACGGACGAACAGGTGTCTAACTGGCCAAGCTGCATGGAAGGGAGAACATATACAGCCTATGGATATGGCAGGTGAGTGAAACCACTTCCACACCTACCTGCAACAGACACACTGACTGAAACCCGTGCTCAAATGCTGATGTCCACACCAAACATAAAAGGGACACAGCACACACACATAAACACACAGGAAACCAGATCCATAGCTGCAATGAGGATAGACACCACACAAACATAAACATAACATCACAACATGTCTTTTATGACCACAAGGGTGGCCCTCACTGGAAGATGGTATAAGGATAACAGGAGGATGACTCCAGCATAAGGCATGGCTGGAATACCCCTCAGCTACAGGCTTCCAGCAGAGGCTAAATAGTCCAAGTAGCCACACCCACACAGACACACACTGGGAAGGGAGTTAACCCTTCCAACACCAGACAAGGTAAGGTAACCACTTAAAGGAAAAGTGAACATACAACTAAATCCCGTGCACACCAAACAAACAAAGTGCACACATAAAACTACACATTGCCAGAGGCAAGCGCATGCATAGACAGCGAGCCGCCTAGCCACCAGCTCAGGCTGCTCCACTGCCAAGAACCTTATGTTGCCAGCGGCAACCACACGTGAGGCAACATACTAGCAGCCCTCACCTGGTTGAGAACAATACCAGACCGCGGGCAACTGCATGCGTCACAAGGAGTCACAACCATGACCATGGTCGTGACATCCAGCATGTAACCATGCTAGCAATGAGAGGAGGGAGGAGTCTGCGAGTCCCACTCAAGACTGGCTGATAAGGCCCAGGCCTCACAGGTGCACCTAAATGTAGCCTGTAGATGGAAAGCAGGCACATTTAAATTGGAGTTTATACACCTCCAGACATCTCTATATATACAAACTGAAAATAATGGCGTGGTATTAAACAGGCAGGAAGTGCTCAAACCCACATGCAGTTGTGCATATATATATATACAGGGGAGCAAATCCTGCACTTGTGGCCCATTGCTAATGACGATCCCCAGCAAAAATGCATACAGTGGAGGATGCCCGCAGCGAACCACAAGTACAACAATAGACATCCTACACAAGATAGCAATTATCTTGCCTCATGCTCCTGTAATTTGCCCACATGGCACAGGTAGGTGAGTGTTAGGTCCCGAGCTACTTGAGAAACCTTGGCGCAGTGCTCGGGCTCAGACATGTCCTACACCGTAGGACATGTTGGCTAATCTCTCAATTTTAAAATCAGTTTGAGTGTTTAGTAAGACCGCAGAGTGCACCTGTCTTTGCTATTATTTTGATATCAAATAGACAGTGGATATTGCAGTGATTCATAAACTCATGTATGGTAACAAGCAGTCTATGGAGTTTATCTAATGTCAACATGGTTAAATTTATACTCATTTGACGTCCATTCCAGATGCTATTTAACCATACATGTGATTAATGTGGCGCTAAGATTAAGGCTGTATCATATGGAATAATTTGATGATTGGTCTATATTTTATGTCACTTTATGTTATTGTTCAATTTTTATCGCCTAATTTTATTAATTTATTTATTACTAATGGTTACTCATAGTGGTCCCAGATGGAGAGTGCCTTTCTCTTTCTATGCATGTTTTTTAACACTGTAAACATTAATTCCTTTAAGAAAAAAATGATTTCCACATTCCAAGTGTAAAACTGAAAACTATACAGATGGTATTTCGCTATAAAAATGTATTAGGGTTGTGATAAATAGAGGCCTATTTCTGTATATACTGTATTGTGTGATTGTGTATACTATATTTCACCATTCTAAAATATTGTTTCCACGTCGCCGTTCAGTCTGGGCCTGCATGTGGAATATGCATTCCCTTTGCAGGAAATCAGTTTATCTCTGTTAAAAAAAACCTGGTCCTTTGCAAGTGGTAATGAAGATGTTTCCTGGAAACGCATACACTCAGACAGAATTGCACTTCCCACCGCAGGGGTCCAGAAGCTTTTCAGGTGGACTACCAGAAGATGAAGAAGATATATCATATGTCATAACTCATCTCTGGTAGAACTCACCTACTAATCATTGTAATAATTGCATTCCGTATAATGTGAGCATTGCAGGGAGTCCAAATGTCTCACCCCTGACAGCCAACATTCCCACATTATTAAAACATGTTCGGCCTCGGGTATCCATTAGTGTGGACGGGAAGCCATGTATTATTGATATTTCATGTTTGATAGCTGAGTAAGAAAGGTGGAGCCTTCACGGGTAATGATAAGGGGCCTTCACAGAAGGGAGGGACGAGAATGGGAGGGAGACCCCTCTCAGCTCTACCCTCTGCCAAATGGGGATAAAAATAAACAATTAAAAACCTTACATTGACACAATTTGGGGATCTGATTAACATTGGGTTATGTTCCACGTTCTCCAGTCCCCTGAACCAGAACGGAAACCTTTCTGTTTTTATCCTTTTGTTTTCATAATGGTGTTGTGCGCATTAGGTTTGTCTCTTATTTCTTTTATTTTTTGTAGCTAAGTACTGTACTCTTTTTAGTACATTAAATAACATCTTTAATGGTTTAGCCTTGTGACCTGAATAAGCCCAGCAACCTCAATTTCTAAGTGTACGAGTGCGGTTTGCATTACCGTGTGTTTGCTATAAGTGTGGCCTGTGCTAATGTGAGCCTGCTTGCGAGTGGGCGCTGTGGGGTTTTCTATGAGCTCCTAATTAATTGGTTTATTCATTTAAATGTTATAGATTGTGGCAGTGTGTTGGGGTGCATTAGAGGCTGTGTCGAGGTGTGATCTAGGTTCAATCTGAGACCTGTGTGTAGGGGCGTGAGAGATTGAGTGCGTGAAATAGATCGACCCTTGGCAGTCGCACCCGGGTCACGTGACAGGGCTGATCAAGGTAATCCGCACATGTTGCGCTTTTTTAGATTTCTACTATCCCAGCATCATGATATCCATTATATGATATATCAGGTGCCTCCCCTTTTGGGTGCATTATTTTATATGTCTACTAGTGTTGGGAGTAGTTTAATACATTTGATTTCTGTAGATGTGGATGATACACGACTGAGAGGGCAGGCCCCTACATGTTCTCTCTGATATGCTCATTGCTGCTATATTCATATCCATATGTCATCATGTTTTTATAAATTATTTAATAAAGCGTATTTTGTTTACTAACTGTATTGAGGTATCTGTTTAATTAGTGGTTATTCCGGGTGGATCAAGGGTTAAAACCAGATGGCCAGAACACGGTGGATGGATCAAACATGGCTACAGGATTTTTGCCAGGACAGGAGCCTGAAAACTAGTAGCTGCCATATAATATGTTGGCAAAACAGGGGCTGTTGCTAGTATGGGGCTGGTTAGGTGCGTGGCACAATATGCAAATTATTGCTGTTGTGGCCTGCAATCTCCTGAAAATGCCCCTTTTGTATGAGAATTACATAAAGGGGCCACATGTGGCCAATAATTGACCACTATATACATTTTACATAATAATTAAAGTTATACTTACCTTTAATGAGAGCAAATATATGAAGGGACGTTAAAATAAGCAAAAAAAATAAAAAGTTTTATTCAATGCAAAACGTGGAAAAACGTATAGAGGTGAATGACCTAAAGATAGTCATGTTGGGCCAAATAACGGTCCAGTAATGATCAATAAGGTGCACAGAAATCTGGTCACAATCCCCACTCAGTGTGTAGTATGGGGGACCAATGTGAACACCCTGTAATTGATAAGGACCCAGATATAAAAATATACACATGCCACCGCTACTAGTGATTGGATATAAACATCCAAAGAGCAGAGTAATGCCACTGCACTAACTGTGAGCTGGTGGGATTAGTATTAAACGGAATGGTATTACCACTGGGATTAACAGGTGTTCTCAGAGAGATGTGGTATCTCACAAAGAGGAACCCAGTGGGATAACATTTGCAGCATTACCAAACTGTCCAGTACAAAGTCATACTGACGGTGCCTGTCACGACTTTTGTGGTCTGGCGAGCTGGTGGACGTGAGGCGCAAATCACAACCGGGTTTCACAAGTACGGCTTTATTGAGAGTCTCTCAATAAACCCGTACTTGTCAAACCCGGTTGTGATTTGCGCCTCACGTCCACCAGCTCGCCAGACCACAAAAGTCGTGATGGGCACCGTCAGTATTTCTAGTAATTAACGAAGTGGCGACGTGGCCCTCGCCCTTGGTTCTTTTGGACACGGCAGCTCCAACCTGTTACCTAGCTAATCCAGCGGACCTTCATCACTGTTGCACCCAATCGGTGCAACCTAAACAGGTGAGCACCACATATTCACCTTAAATTGAAGAACACTGTTTCATCTTTACCTATTTACCCTATGAGCGCCTTTCTCATCCTGTGGCCACATATTTGCAGTACATAGTCAGTCACTGGGCAGTTATGGTCAGCAAGAGGGACGGCTGTGCTCTATACCGCCCCTGAAACACTGACATTCGTGCGGTGCACAACAATAACAGGTGATTGCTTGTCTGGCTCTTGTACCACCAGCTACCAGCAGTCCCTAGTAACACTTAGCTACGGCTCAACGCGTTTCTGTGCACATATCTCGTGCACTTCGTCAGGAGCCAAAGTAGCAGTACACCTGAATCTGCCTAAGCCAAAACCCTAGTGTGGGAGACGGCGTGCTGCATCAACAAACATAGCCCCGGCACTGTGATGGCCGCGAGGCAGCCAGCAAAACGCTGTGATTTAAAGTGCAGACACCACACCCCCATGAGCGCCGTTCCTCTTGCTGACCATGACTGCCCAGTGACTGACTATGTACTGGACAGTTTGGTAATGCTGCGAATGTTATCCCACTGGGTTCCTCTTTGTGAGATACCACATCTCTCTGAGAACACCTGTTAATCCCAGTGGTAATACCATTCCGTTTAATACTAATCCCACCAGCTCACAGTTAGTGCAGTGGCATTACTCTGCTCTTTGGATGTTTATATCCAATCACTAGTAGCGGTGGTATCTGTATATTTTTATATCTGGGTCCTTATCAATTACAGGGTGTTCACATTGGTCCCCCATACTACACACTGAGTGGGGATTGTGACCAGATTTCTGTGCACCTTATTGATCATTACTGGACCATTATTTGGCCCAACACGACTATCTTTAGGTCATTCACCTCTTTACGATTTTACACGTTTTGCATTGAATAAAACTTAATTTTTTTGCTTATTTTAACGTCCCTTCATATATTTGCTCTCATTGTAACCAACGTCTAGGGACGTATACCTTTACTACATTTTTCTCCACGATTATTATACTTACCTTTAACCCTTGCATCCTGAAACTACTGTACATATGAAGAGTACCTTGTGGTGCAACAGGTGACTGGCAGTTGCATCCAACAAACTGATAAAAGAGGAGAGAAAAAAGGTCATGGTGCATTCCTGGAGTGACAGAAGAAGAAAGACCACCCCTCCCCCCTAGTTTTGAATCCATTTCTCCAACCCCAACCACTCTCCTGCCCTACAGGTGGAAGACCCGTCTTATGACATCTGCTTTTCCTCCTTTTCCGCATCATCTAATATTGATGATAATGTCATCAGGAATATCTAGCTCCACCTCTCTCAGCATCTTGCTAACTTTTCTCGGAAATGGAGACCTCAAAGCATGATTCGGAAGAAGTAAAGCCAGCAAAATATGAGTATGGTTATCATTAAGACCTGGCCCCCATAAGGGGTGCATAAAAAAACTAATGATTTCCATATTCTACCACATACTACTTCCATAGTCAACTACATGGAAAGAGAGGGACTGTAGTACCAGCAACTTGACCAGGTGCATGTTCAGCTTCTTTGCTGTTGGATGTTCATACTATTGTCTTTTTGCAATCACCTTGGTGATCGATTAATTTAGAAACAAGTGACAAGGAATAAGAGGAGCATCTGGAGCAATAAACGACATTAAAGTCAATGGGAATGAAAAACCGCTTCCTTCTGCTGATGTTGACGAACCCTGACTGCTGTTAGAGGGGGTGCAGGCCAGTGGGAGCCAATTTTATGGTGACTCTCTATGTGTTGACGTAGGGCAACATTAGCACCCTGGTCGCACCTCACCTTCTGCCCACACATCTTGCATACTGCCACACTAACATCCCCCAGTGACTGTGTGAAATAGTCCTATACTACCGAGTGTAGCAATTTCCCTCCACCACTGCATAATGCTTGCCGCTTCTTTCATGAACCGATGCACTGTTAGTGTGTTCCTCACAGGTAGTCTCCCGAGTAGCAGACAGTGTTCCGATCCCATGATTGGCTCCAGATCTCCCACTGCTTCCACCCTTCTGTTTCACGGGCACTGTTCCACCCTGCTGTCTTTTGGGCACGCTTTCACCCTGCTGTATCATGGGCACACTATCAACCTTGCCCCCTGATGATGACAATGACCCCTCTTTACCTGGCTCCCATGTGTGGCTACATCATTATCTACATATGTTTGCGAATCACTTGTAGAGGTGAGCGAAGTTTTGAAAAATTTGATTCGCCAGCTTTGCTGTAGTTTGACAAGAAATTTGATTTGTCATGAACCTCATTAAAAACCCTATAATTTAATGACCGTTTAGACTGAAGTACACCCGTCTAATGCCCGTTAAAAAGGTAATACGCTAGTGCAATATGGCCTTTTGGG
Source organism: Bufo bufo (assembly GCF_905171765.1). Lineage (NCBI taxonomy): Eukaryota > Metazoa > Chordata > Amphibia > Anura > Bufonidae > Bufo > Bufo bufo. Next base: position 176,900,475 of record NC_053395.1, read on the forward strand.
TTTGAAAAAAAATCACTCACCTCACCTCATCCACTTGCTCGCACAGAGGCAGTCAGCTCCTCTTTTGATTGATCACACTGGGAAAGCGCGGTGACGTCATCATGCTCAGTGCAGGTCCTTTGGCAGGTCTTTTTCAATCAACAGAAGAGCGGACTGCCTCTGCTCGAGGAAGTGGATGAGGTGAGTATTTTTTTCCCGTTCTTTCTAAGACAACTCCAGCCGCCATTTCATTACCACGAAGCGCAAAGGAAATTCTGCTTAATTGCGAATCGAATTTTCCTACACTTCGGACTGAATTCTTCTTCACTCAACACTAATGACTGGCACAAAGTGAAAGTGAAAGTAACATTCACAAAGCTAGACAAACAGTGAAACCTCTGTGACAGAATGGCTCAATATTTTTAATAAAGACCAATTGAAAAAAAGATTTTTAGGCCAAACTGAGTACAATGCAATCATAAAAAAAAATGCACCCTGAAGGTGCAAAAAGCCATTAATCTGTAAATATTAACCCTTTCATGACCAAGGGTCATTGATGCCCCCGTGACCACTTCTAATTTTTCAAATCTAATCTGACATGTGTCACTTTATGTGGTAATAACCTTGAAACGCTTTTACTTATCCAAGCCATTCTGAGATTGTTTTCTCGTAACACATTGTACTTCATGGTAGTCATAAATTTGAGTCAATATATTCCACCTTTATTTTTGAAAAAATCCCAAATTTACCAAAAAGTTTGAAACATTCACAATTTTCAAAATTTCTATTTCTTTGCTTTTAAAACAGAAAGTGATACCGCATAAAATATTTATAACTTAACATTCCCCATATGTCTACTTTATGTCGGCATCATTTTGTAAATGTCATTTTATTTTTTTGGGACTTAAGAAGGCTTAGAATTTTAGAAGCAATTCTTAAACATTTTTAAGAAAATTTCCATAAACCCACTTTTTAAGGACCAGTTCAGGTCTGAAGTCACTTTGTGTAGCTTACATAGTGGAAACCCCTATAAATGACCCCATTGCAGAAACTACACCCCTCAAGTTACTCAAAACTGATTTTAAAAACTTTGTTAACCCTTTAGGTGTTCCACAAGAATGAAAGAAAAATGGAGATGAAATTTCTAAATTTCACTTTTTTGGCGGATTTTCCATTTTAATCCATTTTTTTCTTTAACACATCGAGGGTTAACAGCCAAACTAAACAACATTTATTACACTGTTTTGGCACCATTTTTATTTTTTACAACAATTATCTGACAGGGTAGATCATGTGCTATTTTTATAGAGCAGGTTGTTCTGGACGTAATTATATCAAATATGTCTACTTTGTGTGTTTGTTTGTTTGTTTCAGTTTTACATAATAACGCACTTTTGAAAACAAAATTATGTTTTTGCGTCTCCATTTTCTGAACGCCTTTATTTATTTTTCTGCCGATCGTCTTGTGCAGGGGCTCGTTTTTTGCAGGAAGAATTGATGTTTTTATTAGTACCATTTTTGGGTACATATGATATTTTGATCGTTCATTATTAAACTTTATGAGGCAAGGTGACCAAAAAATTGGTTGTTTTGGAACAGTATTTATTTATTTTTACAGCGTTCACCTGAGGGGTTAGGTCATATGACATTTTATAGAGCAGATCGTTACGGACGTGGAGATACCTAATATGTATACTTTTTCTTATTTATTTAAGGTTTTACACAATAATAGCATTTTTGAAACAAAAAAAAGATGTTTTAGTGTCTCCATAGTCTGAGAGCCATAGCTTTTTTATTTTTTGACCACTTGTCTTAGGTAGGGCATCATTTTTTTGGGGGATGAGGTGACAGTTTGATTGGTACTATTTTGGGGGGCATACACCTTTTTGATCGCTTGGTGTTGCACTTTTTGTGATCCAAGGTGACAAAAAATGGCTTTTTTTGGCACAGTTTTTTTTTTTTTTTTACGGGGTTCAGCTGAGGGGTTAGGTCGTGTGATATTGCAACCATCAGGCTGCAGCTTGGCAGCCCGATGGTTGAGAGAGGGAGCCCCCTTTTTCTATTAACCCCATGGATGCCGCTGCCGCGGCATCTAAGTAGTTGTAGCAGAGTGTCAGCATACAGCTGACACTCTCTGTTGATGGCTGCAGCTTTCCTCATAGCCGCCATCAAATTTAGCAGGACCACAAGAGGGAGAGGGGGGCAGGGGACTCAGATGGGGCCAATGTTGTTAATTCCAGGGGCCGGAACGTGCAGAGCACGGCCGGCAAAGTTAAAAGCAGGGGAAACAGATCGCCAGCTGGCGCTGATCGTGCAGAGGGCACGGAAGGGGCTGGTGGGACACATTACAGGGGACATATGGGGGCACAGATTGGAAGCTAAATATCAGCTAATGCCTGAAACCGGCATTTTTACACTGCTGTGCTCCAATTGGTTAGTCTGCATAGACTAACCAATCTGAGCGATCGTCGGCAAGTGAACCACTCTGATTGGTCCATTGCCAGCATTACTGGACTCTGCACTGTCCCTGACATCGGCAGTGCAGGGGTTGGATTAAAGAGCTGCCAAGACGTCTATACATGTGCTAGCTGCACGTATATAGCCGTATGGCAGTCGGGATGGGGTTAATAAGGTCTTCGGAAGGAACTGCAATTTCTCTTGTGACTTTTTGTAATTAGTTTCCTGTTCATGAAAATAAGAGGTAGTTACAGTCCAACCCCATGAGGAAAATTATGAGTTTTAAGACATCATATTTCGATACATATACAATAGTTTAGAAACAAGCTACTTTAAGTATAATACCTATAAACTTCATTTCAATACAAATTCAATCCTATGTAGCAACTAAGTCATTTATTATTACTAACATACGCCTAAATTAGATGTATTTTAGGCGCAGATGGCGATGCAACGGTTAGCCGCTATCTGCAATTTCCCCCACTCACGCCAGGTCTTAAATTATGCGTACGGAAGCAGATGGGCTGGCAGGCCCGTTCATTTACCATTTTCTATGCCTGTTTTAGGCGTAGAAAATGGTCTGAATGTAAGACAGCTGTCTTACATTTAGAACTGGCGCTGGATGCACCGCAGTTATGGAAAGGCCGGCGCCTCTTCATAACTTTGGCGGATCCTCCGCCAGTATATGGGGCTTTATAAAGACCAGCATCTAAAACGCCAGTCTTAATAAATATGCCCCTAAGGGTCCATAGTATAGTTATAGTCTTATCTATACATTGTGAGACAGTGACAGGCCTCATATATGAAGGAAGTTATGTGTCTCCGAGAATGGTGTAGGAAACCTATTAGAGGGGATGCATATCATGGTTTGCTGTGTTCCACCTGAGACGTGTCACCAGGGGGCCCGGCATTGGTGGAGATATATAGTGGATGCTCTTGTTAACTAGCATAGCTGGTTTCAGCTAATCCAGGCCTGGCTTTTACTGGGAGTAAGCAAAGAGCTGGGTAGGTGCTTATTGCCCACGATCCACTCCGGGTTTCACATGTGGCCATTGTCCACGGTTGTGTTTAAAAGTCAGCAGCATAAAGCAGGGTGTGTCTGTATGAGTGAGAGGCTTACAGATCACAGAGCGCAATGTGTCTACACTGGCCTGAGAACGGTTCTAAGTGAGACCCGAGCCTTTATCACTCTATTCGTGTGTTATGGACTGACTACCTGACCCAGCTGTGATCCGGCTGTACTGAACTGTAAGTTGGCTGGAACTATCAATAAACCATATTAAAGTGACTTTGTTGTGTCCATGCCTTTCTTCAACACTGGTTGTAGGAGCTGACGGCTCTACAACATATAAAAGTGAAAGTTTGCTTGTTGGTTTGGTTTGTTCTTCATAAGCTCTTACATGCCTTGATGGATCTCAACCAAACTCGGTGCCTCGTCTTGATCCACCTTGAAATACTTTGGGGTTGTCAAATCCAGCCGATAGTAATGTGTTTTTGATATATCATGCATTAAAGGGGTTTTCCAAGATTTCTATACTGATAATGACCTATCCTCAGGATAGATCATCAGTATCTGATCGGAGGGGGTTCGACACCCAAAACCCCAGCCGATCAGCTGTTTGACAAGGCACCAGCGCTCCTGTAAGTGCCACAACCTTCTCTTTTCCGAGGCCAGTTTCCTAGGCACCTTCATCTGTCACCTGGCCTAGGAGCAACTCAGCCCATTGAAGTGAATAGGGAGGAGCGCAATACCAAACACAGCTGCTATCAAATGGAAGCCATTGTGCTTGGTAAGCTGCGAGAAGGACACAGCATTCTCAGGAGAGAAGATGCCTTCTCAAACTGCTGATCAGGAGGGGGTTCTGGATGTCAGACCCCCACCGATCAGATAGTGATGACCCATCCAGAGGATAGGTCATTAGTATGAAAATCTCAGAAAGCCCTTTTAAAATGTATACACTAATGGAACTGCTGAGGCACTGCTTCTTACTTTGCCTCACCCCCCCCCCCCCCCTGCATTTCAGATAACTTGGATCTCTTTGAAGAAACCCACGCTACTACAGCTGTAGTTCTTATGGAGGTCTGCAGATGGCAAGGCTCCATAAAACCATAGCAAATTTTCCATTAATTCCAATGATAATTCATTGCAATGTAAGATAGAAGCAATCTAAATATTGCATATTCAAGTCCTCTGTGGGCTCTGAAAAAAGTTAACAAAAATGCTAATAATAATATTTTTAAAAAACTAAACGATAAATGGCGTAACGTTAAAAAAAATTAAAATGACTGATTTACAGTTATTTTTGTTACTTCACCTCCCATAAAAAAAATTATAAAAATGTATCAAAAAGTCATGCACACTTTATAATGGTATCAATAAAAACTACAGATCGCCGTGCAAAAAATTAGTCTTCACAGAGCTCCGTAGATTGATATATAAACAATTATGGGGGTCAGAATATGACGATGCAAAGAAAAGAGATAGTTTTTTTGTAGAATTAAAACACAGGAAAACCTAAATAAAAGTTGTATGCCTGTAATTGCACTAAGAATGAGAATGAAGGGAGCAGGTCAGTTTTACCACATAGAGAACGCTGTAAAAACAAAACCCATAAATATGTGGTGCAATAGTTTTTTTTTTCCTATTTCACCCCATTTGGAATTTTCCACGACATTGTATTCAATATTCAACGGTGGCATTAGAATGTGCAACTTGTCCTACAAAAAAACAATCCCTCATATGTCTATCTGAATGGAAAAAAAGTTATGGCTTCGGGAAGGCAGAGGATAAAAAACTAAAACGCAAACGCAGAAAATCACCTGGTCCTCTATGGGTGAAAAAAAAGAAAACAAATAATTTTTAAAATGATAAATGTTTTTTTTTACTTCTCTACTTGGGCCAGAGACAATAATGAGTATTTCTAGGTAAGAAATAGCATTAGAAAATATTTATACAGGTAGCACACCCAGCAACGTCACGTATATATACTGGTATTTTTATAATACACAAATAGTAATGGCCATACCATAGAAAGGCTAAACCAACAAGCTTTCCCTGCAGGCTTAATAATCAGACCTTGATTTCTCTCAGCGATTTAAGTGATAATTTCAGCACTTTCTGTGCTCTGGTACAGTACAAATTGGCAAAGTACAATTTCACGCATTATTAAATCACATAAGAATCCTTATTCTTTTAAAAATATTTATACAGATAGCACACCCTGCAACGTCACGTGTATATATACTGTTATTTTTATAATACTCAAATAGTAATGGTCATACACCATAGAAAGGATAAACCAACAAGCTTTCCCTGCAGACTTTAATAATCAGACCTTGATTTCTCTCAGCGATTTAAGTGATAATTTCAGCACTTTCTGTGCTCTAGTACAGTACAAATTGGCAAAGCACAATTTCACGCATTATTAAATCACATAAGAATCCTTATTCTTTTATTTAGTTCTTAGATTGGTTTATTTTGTTTTAGCTGCTTAGATGCATGCCATGGTGCAGTAAATTATAGGAAAACAAGAGCAGAAGCAAAGGTGAGCCTGGGAAAAGCTGCAGCCTGGCTGTTCTTCTGACATAACAAGGACATTTTAATTGTGGTGCCAGATATTCAAGGGATTTGTAGGATGTCGTCAGTGGAAGATTTAAGGGCGTACACACACACACATTCTGGTATGCAAATATGCACAGACTCATGTTATTAATGCCATCTACAGTTTCCTATAAACAGTGCCATCCAATGTATTCATGTCATCTACACACACATAAATAAACCAGAGCTGGAAACTCTTATGCTAAAAGATTTGCAGCAAAATACACACGTGAATGTTGCTTCAAATTGTGCTGTAGATTCACTGTAGATTTCACCCTGATTTATTGAGTGAAATCTGCAATGAATCAGCGTCCTGGATATCTAAAACTCTGTAGTACACTTGTTTTCCTGTTCAAAAGGGCCTTTTCAGATGAGCGGGTGTCACGCTGTGGACTCGCATAGCATTAAATTGATTTGTGATGCTATGCAACCCTTAGAGGTCTTGAATATACTGGATAACACTGACATAATGCTGTCAGTGTTATCCAATACATTCCAGAACTGTAAGGGTTACATAGCATCATAAATCTATATAATGCTATGCGACCCCGGCAGTGCTGGAAGTTCAGGACGGGTGCTGCGCTGTGAGTCCGCAGCGTGAGACCCGCTCATCTGAAAGGGGCTAATTGGTGTGGGGATCTTATGACTCTCCCCTGACAGATGATATTGGGGGGAGAGAAAGATCGGACAAAGTGAATATTTTTACCCAATCTTTTTGTTCTCCTGGGAGATGGCTGCCACCAGAAGTGTCTGACGTTGGCTTTCTTCCGTCTCCCGATTGAATACACATACACGTTTGGCTAAGCTGAATGTATATGTTGGGGAGAGAAAGCAGTAAGCTAGATGATCATTTGGCTGACAGCTACTGAACGTACAGTTGCAAGAAAAAGTATGTGAACCCTTTGGAATTATATGGATTTATGCACAAATTGGTCATACAATGTGATCTGATCTTCATCTAAGTCACAACAATAGACAATCACAGTCTGCTTAAACTAATAACACACAAATAATTAAATGTTACCATGTTTTTTTTTAAACACACCATGTAAACATTTACAGTGCAGGTGGAAAATGTATGTGAACCCCTAGACTAATGACATCTCCAATAGCTAATTGGAGTGAGGTGTCAGCCAACTGGAGTCCAATCAATGAGATGAGATTGGAGGTGTTGGTTACAGCTGCCCTGCCCTATAAAAAACACACACCAGTTCTGGGTTTGCTTTTCACAAGAAGCATTGCCTGATGTGAATGATGCCTTGCACAAAAGAGCTCTCAGAAGACCTATAATTAAGAATTGTTGACTTGCATAAAGCTGGAAAGGGTTATAAAAGTATCTCCAAAAGCCTTGCTGTTCATCAGTCCACGGTAAGACAAATTGTCTATAAATGGAGAAAGTTCAGCACTGCTGCTACTCTCCCTAGGAGTGGCCATCCTGTAAAGATGACTGCAAGAGCACAGCGCAGACTGCTCAATGAGGTGTAGAAGAATCCTAGAGTGTCAGCTAAAGACTTACACAAGTCTCTGGCATATGCTAACATCCCTGTTAGAGAATCTACGATACGTAAAACACTAAACAAGAATGGATTTCATAGGAGGATACCACAGAGTAAGCCACTGCTGTCCAAAAAAACATTGCCTCACGTTTACAGTTTGCACAAGAGTCCCTGGATGTTCCACAGCAGTACTGTCAAAATATTTTGTGGACAGATGAAACCAAAGTTGAGTTATTTGGAAGAAACACACAACACTATGTGTGGAGAAAAAGAGGCACAGCACACCAAGATCAAAACCTCATCCCAACTATGAAGTATGATAGTGGGGGCATCATGGTTTGGGGCTGCTTTGCTGCGTCAGGGCCTGGACGGATTGCTATCATCGAAGGAAAAATGAATTCCCAAGTTTATCAATACATTTTGCAGGAGAACTTGAGGCCATCTGTCCACCAGCTGAAGCTCAACAGAAGATGGGTGTTGCAACAGGACAACGACCCAAAGCATAGAAGTAAATCAACAACAGAATGGTCTAAACAAAAGAAAATACGCCTTCTGGAGTGGCCCAGTCAGAGTCCTGACCTCAACCTGATTGAGATGCTGTGGCATGACCTCAAGAAAGTGATTCACACCAGATATCCCAAGAATATTGCTGAACTGAAACAGTTCTGTAAAGAGGAATGGTCAAGAATTACTTCTGACTGTTGTGCACGTCTGATCTGCATCTACAGGAAACATTTGGTTGAAGTTATTGCTGCCAAAGGAGGTTCAACCAGTTATTAAATCTAAGGGTTCACATACTTTTTCCACCTGCACTGTGAATGTTTACATGGTGTGTTCAATAAAAACATGGTAACATTTAATTATTTGTGTGTTATTAGTTTAAGCAGACTGTGATTGTCTATTGTTGTGACTTAGATGAAGATCAGATCACATTTTATGACCAATTTGTTCATAAATCCATATCATTCCAAAGGGTTCACATACTTTTTATTGCAACTGTATATATCCTCAATTAAGATGGCGGTGGACTCTTTGTGCTCAAATGGATGAGGTAAGTATATATATTTTTTTTTTACCCCATTTCAGGGAAACTCGATTCGTTAACACGAAGCACGAGAAAATTCGGCTTCACAGCTAATCAAATTTTCCTTGAAATTCCAATCGAAGTCCACTGCATGCACTTCAATTCGCTCAACAAGAGAAATTAATACTAATAAAATGTAAATATTATGTAAATGTATCCATAATTGCCATGTGTAAAGGTGCTGCTAATTATCTGATAAACAAGCTAATGCTCATTTCTGCGGTGATCGCTTCTTTCGTGTGGCACATAAAATCTGTATGGGGACAAATGATTGTAGTAGTGATCATTCATACCCATACAGATGGGATTATTCATGCATGTGGATGCAGCTGAACAAGAGAGCATTAAGTAGATTTGAACGGCGTGTTCCATATTATTGCTCTGTGCATCGAACCATGTAAATCAGCCCTAAAGCTGGGTTTAAAACATATACAAAAATGCTATTTAGTATGCTGCACAGGAAATTACTGTGTTGCAAAACCACACATGTTTTACTGCAAATTACTGCGGTTTTGCAAAGTGCTTGACTGCTTGGTTCTCACCTGTGAAACTGTACGGTAGTTGGTTGTAATTGCTTGTGAGGCATGTAAACCCAGCATTAGGGGAGGTTCTTGTTTTATGTAAATAAAGCTTAATTTTAATGAGAATTAAAAACTTTTATAACCAATATACTGTACTTTGTGTCAGACAAGAGACTAATAGTGGCTCTCCCAATTCCTCGCCTTGGGTTGGTGCTCTGTCTTTGGTGACTCACCCAGCCACTAGAAAGCGTAAAATGTATGAATAAATATTAGGCAGGCACTCTATATCTGGTTATCACACAGGTTATATTTATTTAATAAATATAAATTATGTTTAAAATAAGTAATTTAGTTCAATAAGTTTTAAAATATGTTGAAAAAAGGTAAGAATGCAAAAAAAAAAAGGTAAGAATGTTAAAAATTATGGAGTAGAGTAGAATGCCCTTTCCACTTTTGCACATAAGGAGCTCATCAGAAGTAGATATAATGAAAAGCGAATAGTGGAAATAACTTTAATTCCTTATAGTCTCAAATATAAGCAGAACATTTTCATTGAAGAGAAATTTCTTGATCAGAGGGTAGTTTATAATAATCCAATCATTTATTTGTAAGTCTGGCTGTACATATTTGGTGGATGTGGTAGTATTGTTCACTTTGTGACTTCAATTAAGATTATGAAGTGATAAAGCAGCCTAACCATCTTTGTAAAATGAAATTGTGACAAGGGGAAAGACCAGGAGGTGAATAATACATTCTAATAATAATTGGATTTACATCCTTCTCTGTACTAGGATGTAGAAAAAAAATGTAATTTACAAAAGGTCCAATGTACAAGAATATCATTTGCAGAGGTATGATGACACTCCAGAAATAAATAAAATACAATATGGAATATCCTTTTTACAAAATCATCTTAAGAGGCAATGAATTCTGTGGTGTTGAAAGCTCTTTACAGAAAGACAGTGTATATCTGAAAGAAATCAAACAAACAACTTGAGAATGCTAAAAAAAGAAAGTTCCATGGGATCCTGGAATATATTAAAGGATTTTCGGTGATAATACAAATTCTTGGACTAGCCCTAAAATGACTTAAAGAAGCACTGAAGAGACTTTAAAGCTTGATTTACACGGCCCAATGGTCGGGCCGATTAGTGCGAACAAATGTTTCTACGAACGCTCGTTCCCGATAATCTGCATTTCTGCAGGTGCCACAGAGCACCTGATGAACAAGCCAAATGCTTCTTTCCCAACAATGGGCTTCTTCTTGCCTTGTGTGAATGTGCCTTTACAGTTGTCTGTGAAGTTCAAATTCTTTTGTATTTTTGGTTTTTTATCCCCGCCCCCGGATACAGGGAGAGACAAAGCTCAAATAGATAACCGATAGATGCAATGGAGCCTCTCCCATGGGTGTGTCCCATGAGGTCCTTTTTATTTACAATAAAGCCTGGGGGTACACCCCCTTACATACTAAGTATCAACATGACCAATAAAATATGTATTAGCCAAAAATATACTTACATGGTTCTTCTTTGAACCTTGGGCAGTGTTTCTCTCACTCCCATTCTTTTTAACTGGGGTGGAGAACCATGCAACAAAAAAATTGAGAACTTCTATGAGAAGCCTTAAAGGACACTCTCAAAGGGGAACTAGTTATATATGCCCATACTTTATCCTCTATTATACCAACATCCATCACATTTGCCCCTTGAAGTTACTATTACATTATTTTTTTTTGCACTCAGAACCACCTTATACATTTTCACTAATGCCCCTTTTGATTTCTTAATCCTTAACACATTTTTAAATTCTCGATCCTCTGCCTTCTTATACCTTTCTGGAATAAGTGATGAGCCAATAGCATCCCTCAACTGAAAATCCTTATGTAAAATATCATAGTCCCTTGCCAGTTTACCAAATTCCTTTATTATCCCTCCTTCAAATATTTGACTTAACCTACTTATACCTTTTTGTTCCCAATTAACATATTGCCTAATTTTTTTTATCTTTTGTAAATGTACATTGGTCCATGTCACGGTGCGGTTCACTGTGACAGTTTTGGCCGTGTAGGCTGGCTGCATGCCCTCTCGCATACTGGCTGCAGGCTGACTCCTGTGTATGCTGGTTGCTTGGCAATATGTGCTGGCTGCAGCCTAGTATGAACAGGGACTGAGTTGGATTTACTTGTGATTGTATGTTATGTGCTTCTTGTTAATCTTGGTTCTGGTGGGGTTAACATTTCTTGGTCTGTTCCTGGGTGTGGCTTATCAGGTACCCTTGTTTATCCAGCTATATCTACCTATGAGCTGTGGGGCTTGTGGTCAGTCTCTTGTGTCTTGCTGGGTGTAGTATCTTGATGATCACCTAGGTGTCAGTCCTTCCTGTGCCTTACTGAGAGTAGCCCCTTGCTGCTGACCCAAAGGTTTTTTGCCATCTGCCCTTTTGTGTGGTGTCACCTAGTAATGTGTTGTTGCTGTTGCTTTGTCTACTCTTCTGTACCTGTCCTGTGATGATGTTCATGTTGTTATCCTTGTCTATGCCTTGCCTATTCTTAACTGCTTCTGATCCTGTCCTATGTCCAGCCTGGCAGTGCTAACTGCTTCTGATCTAGTCTGTTCCTTGTCTGTCCTGCAGTGCCTTACTGCTTCTGTTCCTGTGTTTGTCCTGCCTTCGTGAGAGGGTCCCTGGGTTCTCCGGAGGGAGGATCTCTAGTCTGTGTGCAGCTCTGCCTGAGACCGCTACACTTCCATTCCACTTGGGGTCCAGGCATCTGCTTCTGTGCTGGTTCCTGTTCGTCTTGTTGGCTGTTCCATGTCCTGTGTTTGCTGGGGTTCCAGTTATGTGTTCTGTTCCACTGGTGCTTGCACCAGGGTGGTTCCTTGCAGTTAGGGGTCAAGTGTACCGGGACATTCCTGGAGGTATGAACAGTGAGCCCTCTGCCCAGTTCATCCCCACCACCAGGGGCTCTGTACAGAACGTGGCTCACTGGCTCTCCGCCCTCTGGGTTTTGCCTCTGGTCTGCCGATGCACTTTGTTCTATGGTAGTGCTACCACTATTGCCTAGCCTGCTTTTCAGTACTATCATGTTCTTTTATTACATGTGTAATAAAGTACTTTGTTGGTCCCTGGTCTGAATCTTGCCTGTGTACTGTTTGCAAGACGTCCCGGAGGTCTGCCTTGGGGCCCTCGGCACGTGACAGTCCATAAGGTAGTAAATTCTAAATAACCCTTTATCCCCAAAATAACTTTAACCTCCTTCCATATTTTATTCATCAATAGAATACTGAATTTACCCCACTTTTCCTACTTAAGAGCCCTGTTTCAAACACCTCAAATATCAAATCATATTTTGCCTTATCTCCCAAATTAAACAACTGAAAACAAATCATTTCTAATATCATTTATCTCAAAATTATTTATGTGAACAAATTGTGCAACCAAATAATAAATATACCAATCGGGTAACGCCAATCTCCCTTCCTTCCCATGTAATTGTCATATTTAATTTCTAATTCTACCCTTCCAAATAAACCGTCTAGTTATTTCATCTAGTACAGGGTTTCTCAACTGCGGTCCTCGGGACCCACCTACCGGTCATATTTTCAGTATTTCCTTAGTATTGAGCAGTTGATATAATTAGTGTCCATGCCTCAGGACTTACTACAGGTATTCATTCTGTGGGATATTCTCAAATTCTGACCTGTAGGTGGGTCCCAAGGACTGCAGTTGAGAAACCCTAATATAGTGCCTTAAATATAGTCTTAGTTATCACCATTGGTGTATTTTGAACAGCAAAAAGAACTCGTCCCATCTTGGACATCAAAATCCTACACCATATATTAGTCTTCACCCTGAATCTACTCACCAAAGGGAGAACATTTAACTCAGTATATCTATTTACCTCTGCTGTGATATAGACCCCTAAATATTTAATACTACCTTCTTTCTTTATTACTTTTGCTACAGTGTTTATCCTCCTCTGATCATCTCCCAATGTCATTATAAGTGATTTACCCCAATTTATCTTTAAACCTGAAAAACATCCAAACATGTCAAAAACTTTCATCACTTCCTCCACTCCAGTATCCAGTTCTTAAGAGACTGAGCGACATCAGATGTGATAAAGATACCCTACTTGCCAGTTTGGATGTTGAAGCTTTATATAGCTCTATCCCACATCAGCAGGGCTGTGAGGCAGCCAATGCATTCTTACTGGAAAGGGGGTCACAATTCTATGAACATAATGAACTTGTGATCACACTGTTGAATTTCATTCTGCACCACAACATTTTCTTGTTTGACCGTTCTCTCTACCGCCAGCTCAGGGGGGTGGCAATGGGTAGTCCTTGTGCCCCTACCTTTGCTAACCTCTACCTGGGCTCGTGGGAGAGAGAGGTTGTCTTTAACGAGGAAATGGAACAATGGACCTCATCCATTTTATTATGGATGAGGTTCATTGATGACATTTTCATTCTATGGAAGGGCACTAAGGAGAGTTTCTTGGACTTTGTATCAAGATTGAACATTAACTCCCTGGGCCTGTTTTTTACATCAGAAAGTGATGACAAACGAATCACTTTTTTGGATCTTGTAATTGAAATTGACCCTTCAGGCTATATCAAAACAAAAGTGTTCCGAAAACCAACGGCCACTAATGCCCTCTTGAGATGGGAGAGTGGACATCCTTACCCACTCGAGAGGGGCATTCCTAAGGGACAATACCTTAGAATGAGACGCAATTGTTCTCAATGGTCTGATTTTAAGGCCTCGGCTGATGACCTTAAAAAACGGTTTACAGAAAAGGGTTATCCGAAACCCCTTTTGAAGGAAGCATACCAACATTTAGCAGCATGCAACAGCGAACAACTTCTGCATCCTAGAAATAGAACATCTAATGATGCACAGATACGGATAATTGCCACTTTTGACACAGCAAGTAGTGAGATACGTGCGTTGCTTATTGAATATTGGGACATTTTAAAAACTGATCCGGATGTTGGTCATCTAGTAGGCAGTCGTCCCATGATTACATACCGACGTGGGGGTAATATCGAGGACAAACTGGTTCACAGTGCCTTTAATACCCCTAGGGATGTGACTTGGCTGGGGGCCAACAGACCTAATGGTACATACCAATGTGGCAACTGCATAGCATGCAAAGCCATTTGGAAAAGCACGAAATTTAAGAGCTCGGCCACAGGACATGAATATTCCATTAAATCCTTCATTAATTGTAGGACAGTTGGGGTGGTGTACCTGGCTACCTGTGTTTGTGGTATACAATACACAGGGAAAACAAAACAGGAATTTAGGAGGCGCGTAAGTGAGCATCTCCTAAAAATTAAAAACTCTGGAGACACTCCTGTGGCACAACATGTGGCCACCTGTCATCCTGGCAACTTGGATTGCTTCAAATTCCAAGGAATAGAACATGTCAGGCCACCACCTAGGGGAGGCAATATCGATACACTTCTCCTAAGAAAAGAGGCACAGTGGATATTCACCCTCAACACTGTTAAACCCAAGGGCCTTAATGATGCGATTTCATTTGCTTGTTTTATTGAATGAACCTCTATAAGCATATCTCACTCCTTGCTCCTAGATGATATACCGTTCTTCTATACGAACATAGTTCCCCTCTAGACTTTTGAGATCTTATTTGAGTACCTATGGGTAATTCATCTATCCATTTAGGAATTTTAGCGCTCATCTCTAAGTATGTCCTTTGTACTCTACTACGTGTCACTCCTTGTCATTTATCATGGGGGGACTATTTTGATCTCCTGTGATGTCACAGGGAGTTCGGATTGTATAATAATGTATCTGTTTACCTCTTTTGTCCCCATTTATTCTGAAACTCAAGCGTGCGTCACGGACCTTTAATTACCCCTCCCTCTTGTTGTACTGACCAATACATTGAGGGCAGAAGAAGCACACGTCATCTTTTTATCCTCCCCCCTATGAGTGACGTTAACGGGTGGGCGGAGCCAGGCCTTTGTCAGCCTTGGATCGACGAGATGATGGATCGCGCGTCATCTGGTTGCGACGGAAAGAATGGGCGCAGTCAGATGACGTACTTCACCCTCTATTGGATATTTACTATGGGTCGGTCACACAGATGGGAGGAGTTTCCTCCATTTAAACAAGTCCGCACTACACGCAGGTTACTGCCACATATGCCGGAGGCTCACTGCTGCACGCACGACATCAGTGGCGTGCAGCACATTCTTAGTCAGATTTTCCTATAGTTCTCTGCCATCTGCTATACACCCAGTGAGAGGGGGTAATATTTAGTGGTAGCAGTGGACTTAGGGATTTGCTCCTGATGAACCAAGAACCAGTTCGATAGAGAAACGCGTCGAGCAATACATTTCTGCAGTCACATATGCAGACTGACTCTCGTCGATATTTCTGGAGCCTAGTGGTGCATTCCTGTTTAGAAAGTTACCAGTTTAGGGTCTAGCCATCCTTACAGTGTAACCTGATATTACATCTTGTGTATGTCCTCCTAGTACCAAGGAGGTTTTATACACTGTATACCGTTGTCGATTCAGGTATACTGATATTGGATGGCCATACACCCCTATTTACTGGTAGAGGAATCACACTAATATAGTACACTCCTTACATTTAGGAGTCCTAGTGATAGGAGTGTTTTTAGGGATCAGCATCATCAGTCTGAGATATCCCTATTCACCCTATCAAGCCTATTCTGTGGAGATTTTTAATATAATAATAATAAACTGTTTTTAGCGTACTTTATATAGGCAGTAAATATACCAGTATCCAAAGGACCAAGAAATAATAAAACATCATCCTCATATAGTGCCAATTTTTCTTCAATGTTACTATATTTAAAGCCCTGTATCTTCCTATTTTCTCTTATCAACATAGCCAATTGTTATATTGCTAATGCAAATAGCAACAGAGATAAGGGACATCACTGCCGAGTTCCTCTAGTAAGGGAAAATGGTAGGGACATTTCCCCATCTACCGATATCCTTGCCCTAGGATTCTTATATATCAACTTGATCCAATTTATAAATTTCTCCCCAAAACCAAAAGCATTAAGTACAGCCCATAAAAACTCCTATTCTATACAGTCAAAAGCTTTAACTGCATCTAAAGAAAAAATATCCTTTCCTTCCCCCTCTACACTCCCCAAAGAAACATAAAAAAAAAATCTTCTAATATTAGTCCGAAGATTCCTCCCTGGAATAAACCCAGTTTGATCATTAATTATATCACTTATTACTTTCCCTAACCTATTTGCCAAAACATTTGCAAGTATTTTAACATCAGTATTTAAGACTCAGTGATATTGGCCTATAAGATTCGGTTCCATAGAATATTTATCTACTTTGGGTAGAACTATAGTTGTTGCCTCCTCCATTGTCTTCGAAAGTTTACCCATTCTGTTGGTCTCCCCCAAAGTTTCCAACAACATCCGCAGTAACCCCTTCCCCAACTCCTTATATCTCTCAAAAGGAAGGCAGTCATTTCCCGGGGCTTTCCTATCATTTAGATTTCCCTAAGTCTATTGACACTACCACATCAAAGGTTAGTATATAAAATGAGAATGCTCGGACTGGGAGAAAACGTCTGTAAGTGGGTAAGTAACTGGCTCAATGATAGAAAACAGAGGGTGGTTATTAACGGTACATACTCAGATTGGGTCACTGTCACTAGTGGAGTACCTCAGGGGTCAGTATTGGGCCCTATTCTCTTCAATATATTTATTAATGATCTTGTAGAAGGCTTGCATAGTAAAATATCAATTTTCGCAGATGACACTAAACTGTGTAAAGTAATTAACACTGAAGAGGACAGTATACTGCTACAGAGGGATCTGGATAGATTGGAGGCTTGGGCAGATAAGTGGCAGATGAGGTTTAACACTGACAAATGTAAAGTTATGCACATGGGAAGGAATAATGCAAGTCACCTGTACATACTAAATGGTAAAACACTCGGTAACACTGACATGGAAAAGGATCTAGGAATTTTAATAAACAGCAAACTAAGCTGCAGAAACCAGTGTCAGGCAGCTGCTGCCAAGGACAATAAGATAATGGTTTGCATCAAAAGGGGCATAGATGCCCGTGATGCCCCCTTGACTTCAATAGGGTTTGGGGTCAAGTTCGGGTCCCAAAGTTGAACTTTGACCTGATTTTCGGCCGAACCCAGCGAACCCGAACTTCCACGGGTTCGCTCATCCCTACTGTCAGTGTTACCTTTCTAGGTTAGGGTACTTTCACACTTGCATTGTGAAGATCCAGCAGGTAGTTCCGTCAACAGAACTGCCTGCCGGATCTGGAAATCCGTGTGCAAACGGATAGAATTTGTAGATGGATCCGGATGCGGACCCGTCTAACAAATGCGCAGACCGGAAAACCGGATCCGTTTTGCCGGAACATTTGGTGCCGGATTTGTCATTAATGCATTTCAATGGAAATAATGCCGGATCCGGCATTCTGGCAAGTGTTCCGGAATTTTGAACAGAGAAAACACCATAGCATGC
The DNA here is from genome assembly GCF_905171765.1 of Bufo bufo. Lineage (NCBI taxonomy): Eukaryota > Metazoa > Chordata > Amphibia > Anura > Bufonidae > Bufo > Bufo bufo. The sequence goes on from NC_053395.1 coordinate 176,918,131, forward strand.
TGTGGTATTTTTTCCGGCCAAATACAGCAAGAGTAGCTGAAATGAAGACATCATGATGCATACTGAATGGATTGCTCTCCATTCAGAATGCATTAGGATAAAACTGATCAGTTTTTTTCCGGTATTAAGCTTCTGTGACGGAACTCGATACCAGAAAACTTTAGCGCTAGTGTGAAAGTACCCTTCAGTTAACATTTTGGAGTACAAATGAAATTTTAGACGTAGGTATGCAATGCTGATCATAGATTCCTGAATAAACTTTCTTGCTTTGTGTTTCTGTGATAACATAAATTTTTCACTCCCAAATGGAATAACCCAACATACTGCTTACTTTTGTAAGCAAATTCTGGAGGACAGTAAACTATGTTTCTTTAATAAACATTGAGCTCAGTATCATCTACTCACTGAAAAAAGTGGCCTAATCGGGTGGAAATGCTCCAAACCCAGACACTGTAGCGTGTCTATAACCGGGGGAGCAATTCCTCTGCATGCGGTCCGCAGAGAATGGCAATCCCCAGCAAAAAATGCATACAATGGAGGATGCCGGGGCGGACCGCATGCACCACAAGGACATCTTACACAAAATTATACATTGTGCAGATGAAAAAATATATATACACACAAATCACTGCAGAAAATGCACCAAAATGATACGAAACTGACAATACTAGCTAATTCCTCAAGCCGATGTTAAAAGCTGAGAACTTTGCCAATATCTTCCAGTCAGGAACATATCGGTGCCCCTCATGCACCACGTCACGGTGTCTCAGCGCGCATGGGGTCCTACCACTAAAACGCCTGTGGTGTGTGAAAAGGGTCTGAACAGTGCAATTAACTCACAGCCAGGCTCTCACATTCCTCCATAGTGGTATCACCAATGCACTGTGAGGTCAAATAAAGCTGTGAGCCGCACCCACAACAGACCATGTGACACAGAAGCCGCACCCACAACAGACCATGTGACACAGAAGCTACCAGGTGCAAAAGAATGTTACCAACAAAATGAAGGGCCCCATGCGTGCTGAGACACCGTGACGTGGTGCATGAGGGGCTCTGATATGTTCCTGACTGGAAGATATTGGCAAAGTTCTCAGCTTTTAACATCGGCTTGAGGAATTCTGGTATATTGGTCTGTTTCTCTTCTGTCCCCTGGACAAGGGATGGATGACACTACCAGTACCAGATGATAAAGCGAAAATATCAATCCGTGGCAATTACGGCATAAGCTCACAATAGAGGTGTACCTACACCGAGTACAACTGTATCATGCTAGTGAACACCACCATGGTAAGCACCCTGCTATATTAGCAATATTACATAAGGAAATGCACCAGGGTTACTTTAATGTAATGTACATAATTAAAAGACAAATAACAAAAACAGAAAAACATTTTGAACTATATTTTTGGGTGGAAATGTTGTTTAGGGCAATTGAATATGTTTTATATGCTGTTTGTACAATTAAGTGGAATATTTATAACATTGGTCAAAAAATGTAACATTCTTATGAAGTGCAGTTTTCTGCAGTGAAATCTTTCTCTCAGTTGTTGATAAGTAAGAGGAACAATCTTATTTTAGTCAGCTATGTTTTAAAGACAGAAAGTGAAATCTGGTTTCTAACAGAACAGTATTTCTCCTTTTACTTTTACTTTTTACACGCATTGATCACCTCACACTAGAAACCCAAGCTTCTCCAGGAACCCTCATTATAAAATTCTTGTATGCAGTGTTTTCACTCTCTTCTCCTTAGTTATTGGAATGCTAATTGATGAATTAACTAATCAATGAAAGTTAACAATATAACTGTTATATTCAAGGTAGCTGTTTGTTGTGATAGAAAATGGACAATCAAATCAAGTCAAGCCCAAAACATGAACATGTAATTCTGTCAGTACACACAGATGGGGTCTACAGAGAAATGTTCTCACCAGGAGGTCATTATAATGCTATTTCCAACCATACACAAGTGTGAAAGTATTTATTTTAGAATTTTATGTTACACTAAAGTTCATTTTAAAGATCTGACATTTTCCCTGTTACAAGCTTGCTTATAAAAAGACAAACATTTGCATGTGTTAGAAAGAATAAGATTTTTCATATAGAATTTTTTTTCCGTGCAGATATAGCAAACATTAACTATCGTAAGCAGCCTGTTGAATCTGCTAAAAAAAAAAACAGTCATCCCCGCTCCACTGCTCCATTTCAGCTCTATGGCTCCATTAAGCAGTCTTGTGGTCACCGTCCTGTAAAATTTCAGACAGTGGGGTAGCGGCATGTGAGCCAGCAGTGATGTGCTGTTTGGGGACATATATTTAAAATGTCCAAAAAGCTGGACAACTCCTTTAATGCATTAAATATGCAATTGTAGCCAACTTTAAATTGACATTTACAAATAATGATAGACCGCTCACCCTGTCAAAAATATGTAACGTATATATTGAGTACACTAATTAGTCTGGTACCCTCAGACAACACATAATTACAAAAAAGTTATAGGGGTCAGAATATGGTGATATTTTTTTTCCTCAAAGGTTTTAATTTTTTTTCAGTATTAAAACGCAAGAAGGGGGCTTGGCCGGATGCCGAGCTGAACAGACGCACACTGCTCCGAGCTCCGGCAGCCACAGCCGAATAAAGCTTTATATAGCGTTCCTCTACCCCAAAAAAACCTACCCAGACCTCCCTGCCTTCCTTCTTATCCCTCCCTACCCCTCCAATAACCTCAAGGATGACGAGGACAAGGAAAAATCTGGTGCACCGATCAAGCTGACCTCCTTCTTCCCCTCAGCGCAGAACCAAGATGGTGCCCGCTCTCCTGATGTAACAGCCACCAAAGCGCTGAGCTCCCAGCCTAAGCGCACCTCGAAGCAACATACCTCAGCAGGAACCTCAGACCAATTTTCCCCGGCAAGTAAAACTAACACATCAAATGGGGGATCACCTCAAAGCTCTCCTTTGGGTTTAAGTGCAGGCAGTGGAGGGAAGTCTGAGAGGGAGGACATGATTACATTATCTGCTATGCAGAATCTAATGGCTGAATTGAAAAGCACTATATAAGTTAAAATACAGTCGGCTCTGAACACTATTAGAGCTGACATTACAGCTATTGGAGCCCATTTAGAGGAAAAGATGGAAGAGTTCAAAGAAGCTCACAATTCCATGGTTGATTCATACAACGAAACTCAGGATGATGTAGCCGCCATAAGGTTAAAACTAGCGGATTTAGAAGATCGTACCAGAAGGAACAATATTAGACTCAGGAACATCCCTGAAACTGTCACCAATGACACCCTTCAAGAATTTTTGATTGATCTATTCACAGCCATTCTTCCAGATGCTCCTGAAAAGTATATGCTCATAGACAGAGCTCACCATGTTCCCAAACCCACATCAATGCCTGCAAGTGTGCCAAGAGATGTACTGGTGAGACTATACTTTTTTCATTTTAAAAATAACCTACTGAGAGAAGCTGGATGTAAAAAAGAGGTTCCATAGAGGTTTAAACAAATCTGTCTTTATGCTGATCTCTCCCCTGCAACATTGGCGAGAAGAAGAGAATTTGCTATATACACCGCCATACTGAGGGAAAACAACATTCCTTATCGGTGGGGCTTCCCAGTAAAATTAATAGTCACCAGGAATGAAATTAACTTCGTTTTACTATCTCCCTCACAAGCTGCAGAGCTGCTGACGAATTGGTCCCTTTACTTACCACAAGAGGGAGGAAGATCCCCAGTAAATCTGAAACCTCCTAATCTGGCACAGGAATGGACTGTAGTCAAGAGATGAAAACGGATCTTCCTTTTTTTTCTACAGAACTGTGAGTTTTTGCTCTTTCTTCTCACATAGAGACATCAACCATCTATAAGACTCTATTTTTATTTATTTATGGTTTTATTTGTTACGAGGGAAATATGTCCACCACAAGTAGTATAGATAAGCTATACATCAAGCATTTAGGGCCTACTCAGACACAACACTCCCCTAAAACTTTGAGATGACATTAAAAATATCCTCTCTAAATGTTAAGGGGTTGAACTCTCTTTGGCAAATAGAATTAAAACTTAATCAGCCAAATCCAGAATCCCCCATTTATATAACATAAACCATCAGAAAATCATCAACCCACAACCCACAAGATATCGCAAATTAATTTGCCTTCTACTACTTCAAACTATACAACCTGAACAAAGACCACCAAATCTCACAACCGGACCTTAATTCAATTAATGCATTTCTAAACAAAAATTTTCTTCCCAAACTAACACAATCCCAACTGGTAAAACTAAACCAAGACATACAAACCGACGAGATAGTGAAGGTCATATCCTCTCTTAAACTCAACAAATCCCCAGGCCCAGATGTATTAACTAGCGAATACTATAAGGTGTTCTCCCCAACTCTATTAGAACATATCAGAGAATATTTCCAACAAATTTTTGAAGGTCATCCCATTCCTAAAGAAATGTTGTCTGCTATGATAGTGACACTACCTAAAGCAGGCAAACCGCCTGACACCCGGGCCAATTTTTGCCCTATTTCCCTTCTCAACTTGGACCTAAACATTTTTTCCAAATTAATGTCCAATCGATTAATAGATAGATAAACAGACAGACATCAGATGGTATAAGAAGTTTCATAGACCTTCTAGATGTCATCAACAGTCGCAAAACACCTTCTCTGCTCCTACCTTTGGATGCGGAGAAGGCGTTTGAGTGAGTCAACTGGGACTTTTTGAAAGCTACATTAACTAAATTTGGCTTCCAGGGCAATTTTATGACAACTCTCCTGGCATTATGATCTCATTCCAATGCAGTAGTTTATTCTTCAGGTTTCTTGTCTGCTCCATTTATAACCAATGGTACCCGACAAGGATGCCCCATGTCACCATTAATTGTTACCCTAATCATGGAACCCATTGCAGAGAGCATTAGATCATCTCAAGAGATAAAAGGTATTAAGATCTATGGAGAAACTCATAAAATTGGTCTCTTTGCGGACGACACATCCTAATTATGTCACATACTGCGATCTCCCTTCCAGCTGCGGTAGAGATACTCGAACTCTTCAGTGCAGCATCCTACTACAAGATTAATGTTAATAAATCACTAATACTCCCCATAAACCTTAAATGCACGGAAATCCGTTATTTAAAATCCAAATTTCAGTTTCATTGGGTCAAAGATAAGCTCCCATATTTAGGCATAACATTATCATATCCCCCTCAACATTATTTTAATCGAATTACCCCACCTTATTGGAAGAGATTAAAAAGAAATTAGCCTCTTTCAAAATGTTTGGTATCTCATGGCTGGGCAGATTTGCAGTTTCCAAAATAATGGTCCTGCCCAGGATCCTTTATACCTTCAGGAATGTATCAATTTATGTTCCGACCTCCTACATTAAAGACCTACAGGCCAGTATTACAAAATATGTCTGGAGCGGAAAGAGAGCTAGAGGTCAGAGGTTTTGTTCTCACACCTATCTAGTGGAGGGGTGAATTGTCCTTCCCTTTCACTGTACTATAAATCAGTGATACTATCTCATTTGAGATCTCTCTGGATAAAAGATATCTCTAAAAAAATGGGTACAAATCGAACTGGGAATGCTGAAAAACTATGAAATCTCCCATTTTTTACATATACATCTCAACTTTGTACCACTACACAGATCCCCGTTCCTTACCTCTACATACCAAGCCATAATAAAATTGTGGTTGGATACAAAGATTCATGTACTTTTCATCCCAACAAACATATTAGACATACCCATAAATGTCCTTGAGTTATTTATTCCTAATTTCTCTGTACCAATTCTCTACTTTAGTCAAAAAATATCACCTCTCGGACCCAGATTTTTTCATGTATATGCAGTTAAGACACTTGGTTAAATCAAAAGTCTGCAGTCTTTCTGACACCCCCTGAATTTTAATTTCAGTATATCTAGTTGGATGAATAACGCCCACTCCAATTTGCGTAGCATCTGCTTTTGCTGCAAAAAATTATTATCAGAGGAGGAAGATGGGATAGAAGCCATTAAAAACCAATGGCACAGTGACTTAAACCAAGTTTTTCAGGACGATCAATGGTAAGCTGCTCTCTCATCTATACCAAAATTTTCTAAATGTATTTCACACCTTGAGACACACAGAAAGGTGTTTTATAGATGGTACTTCACCCGATCCTGCTTGTCTCAGATATTTCCTGACACAACCAATATGTGCTGGAGATCTGGAAAAAAAGAAGGCACCTTTATTCATTTGTGGTGGGACTGCTTTCTTATAAAAGAAGTCTGGACACAGGTATTCCAGATACTAACCAAACTCTGTCAATTTCCCCTCGATCCTGATCCAGTCCTGGCTCTACTTTTATTAGGTATAGACAAATTTACTTTCTTACATGCTACCATTATCTCTCACATGTGTATAGCAGTAAGACAAAAAATTGCTCTCTCCTGGAAACAAAATGTACCCTTATTTATTTCCACCATTATTAAATCGGTCAATGAACAACGTTCGTATGGAAAAATGTCTGCCTCAGCCTTCAGTTACCTAAACAAGCAAAATCCAAGATGGGAGGTCTGGACTTCCTCCCCCTTCTACAATTCGAACCCTTAACACGCATACAATACTGAGACTACCGCAGACACTAAGTTTTGTCACCTCTTCCCTAATCGCCTTATACATGATTAGGACCCTGATAAACCTTAAGAAAACTGACTGGATGTAGAATATACCTACTTATTTGATTACATTGATATATCCCTCTTGTTATTTTGTTACTACTACTTTATCTGTATTATGTATATTGTGTAAAACTGCTACCATCTTAAATCCATTTACTGATTTAATTTCTGTAACCGTATATGGTACATTAATAAAAACTATGTTTAAAACAAAAAACGCAAGAAAAATTATACAAGAGTGGTATCGTTATAACTGTACTGACCTGGAGAATGAAGATAACAGGTCAGTATATGGTGTAAACAAAAAATAACAACCTTCCCACTGCATGGTATGCAACCGTAAATGGCACCATTAGCAGTACAACTTGTCCCGCAAAAGATAAGCCCTCATAAGGCTACGTGAACGGAAAAATAAAAAAGTTAGGACTATGGGAAGGCGGGGAGTGAGAAACGAAAACACAAAAATGGGAAATCTCAGGGTCCTCTAAGGGTTAAACAAAAACCATAAAATCCTGCAGTTTTTCGAAAAGGCCACTAAGCCTAATAATAGGTGCCACTTCTTGGCCTGTACAGATCACTTTACTGCAGTTATATATTATTCTAATCCTACCTGTAATGAAATCACCTCTGTGTATAGATAAGACAGGATCCACCTTTCACAGTAGGCTATTGTCAAAGCTTATCTATTCTTTCCTTGTACAATGGCCTGTGCACTGGTAACAGAGCATGCCTAGAAAACTGTCTCATAGAAGTGAATTGTCCTGCTGTAAAGCAATTTTCTTAATGATTTCTAAATACTGTTATGAACAGCTTAGGCAAGATGGCAGCCCCCCATAATTATGTTCAAGAAATAAAATATCTGCAATTGAAAAATAAAAAGATTAGAAGAAAAGGATATGTGTTACTATCTGGTATTGTTGAGGGAGGCGAAGCATTCAAAGCGGAATTCGATCTGAAGTTTGGAAAAACTTTCATTTGCAGAGAGTCAGATTTTCCCAAAAGGGCGCTGCACGTGTTATAAAGCAATACTAAGTGTAGAGAAGACAAGCCCGGGAATGCAAGATCACCCATGTTGTGCCAAATAATAATAATGCCCCTACAGTTACTCCAGTAGTTACCCCAGTAGTAATAATACAACCAAGCACCTCCTGCAGTGCCCCCCTATAGTTCTACTGCCATCCCTCAGTTAAAACTCCCCTGTAGTGCCAATATATATCTACAATGCTCCTCCCATTGTTCCAGTATAAAATGCCCCTCCATCTTACTCCGTCCATAGTGCCAGCAAATATATGCCCCTAGTAGTGCCAGATATATATAATGGCACCCCTATAGTGCCAATATATATATGGCCACTCTTAGTACCCGGTATATATATATATATATAATGCTCCCACTGTAGTGCCAATATATATAATGCCCCCCTGTAGTGCCAAGAATACTTAATGCTCCCCCTTGGTGCCAGACCCCCACTGTAGTGCCAAGAATATGTAATGCTCCCCCTTGGTTCCCCCAGTAGATAAAGACCCTCCACTGTAATGCCAAGAATATGTAATGCTCCCCCTTGGTGCCCCAGGTAGATAATGAACCCCACTGTAGTGTAAAGAATATATAATGCTCCCCCTTAGTGCCCCCAGTAGATAATGACCCCCAATGTAGTGCCAAGTTAATGTAATGCTCCCCCTTGGTGCCCCCAGTAGATAACGACACTCACTGTAGTGTCAAGAATATGTAATGCCCCCCAACTGTAGAGCTAGGTATATATATATATATATATATATATATATACACTCACCTAAAGAATTATTTGGAACACCTGTTCTATTTCTCCTTAATGCAATTATCTAGTCAACCAATCACATGGCAGTTGATTCAATGCATTTAGGGGTGTGGTCCTGGTCAAGACAATCTCCTGAACTCCAAACTGAATGTCAGAATGGGAAAGAAAGGTGATTTAAGCAATTTTGAGCGTGGCATGGTTGTTGGTGCCAGACGGGCCGGTCTGAGTATTTCACAATCTGCTCAGTTACTGGGATTTTCACGCACAACCATTTCTAGGGTTTACAAAGAATGGTGTGAAAAGGGAAAAACATCCAGTATGCGGCAGTCCTGTGGGCAAAAATGCCTTGTGGATGCTAGAGGTCAGAGGAGAATGGGCCGACTGATTCAAGCTGATAGAAGAGCAACGTTGACTGAAATAACCACTCGTTACAACCGAGGTATGCAGCAAAACATTTGTGAAGCCACAACACGCACAACCTTGAGGCGGATGGGCTACAGCAGAAGACCCCACCGGGTACCACTCATCTCCACTACAAATAGGAAAAAGAGGCTACAATTTGCACGAGCTCACCAAAATTGGACTGTTGAAGACTGGAAAAATGTTGCCTGGTCTGATGAGTCTCGATTTCTGTTGAGACATTCAAATTGTAGAGTCCGAATTTGGCGTAAACAGAATGAGAACATGTATCCATCCTCTGATGGCTACTTCCAGCAGGATAATGCACCATGTCACAAAGCTCGAATCATTTCAAATTGGTTTCTTGAACATGACAATGAGTTCACTGTACTAAAATGGCCCCCACAGTCACCAGATCTCAACCCAATAGAGCATCTTTGGGATGTGGTGGAACGGGAGCTTCGTGCCCTGGATGTGCATTCCTCAAATCTCCATCAACTGCAAGATGCTATCCTATCAATATGGGCCAACATTTCTAAAGAATGCTATCAGCACCTTGTTGAATCAATGCCACGTAGAATTAAGGCAGTTCTGAAGGCAAAAGGGGGTCCAACACCGTATTAGTATGGTGTTCCTAATAATTCTTTAGGTGAGTGTATGTATATAGCATGCCCCTTTGTGCCTCCAGTGGTGGTTTAGGGTTAAGAAAAAAAAAAACACTTACCTCATTCCCATTCCCCCACTGTCATCTGTGATGCAGGCCACAGCTTGAACTGTGTTGCCACTTCCCGGCGCAGGAGGTCCCGATCATGCGAGACCCAGCGCAGGAGGTCACAGTGATATAATCGCAACCTCTTGCACCATTCTACTGCCTCATAGGCTTTCTGGCTTTGAGGCTGAACTACTGCTCTCGCGGCCTTGATTGCACCCCTCATTAAGGGTAATGAGGTGGTACCCTAAGCGGTAATTACCCTCGCTTACCCATTGTTCCAGACAGCTGGACAATCCACTGCAAGTGCAATGAGAAGGCTTCTCTTTTCAGCGAGTCTGCAGCAGCTTTATTCTTATTCTAAATAATTCAGCTCTGCTTTTTTATTTTGAGGCTCCTAGAAGATCACCCAATATATTGTTTACCATAGGAGCACTGAATAATATAGGTTACCCTCAGGCAATAGTAGGTTAAAGGTTCCTTAATAACAGAACTGTAATTTACTATATATTTGATAAAAGAGGATTTTCTTAAAAAAACTAAAATTGGAACTAAAATTGTAACTTCACAGCCCCTACAAGAATCACACCTAAAACCACACCAAAACTAGTACAACCCATTATAAAATTGTCCTCGATGCAGATGAAGTTTTAACTTTGGGAGCTGCCTGGATGAAACGGTTGGATCCTTAGTATAGATCAGGGATCCTCAAACTGTGGCCCTCCAGCTGTTGCAAAACTACAACTCCCAGCATGCCTGAACAGCCTACAGGTATCAGCCTACAGCAGGGAATTGTGGGAGTTGTAGTTTTACAACAACTGGAGGGCTGCAGTTTGAGGATGCCTGGTATAGATGATAAGTGGTTTTGAAGGTAAGAATGTTCCTAACATTTTGTTTTCTCGGAACAGATGCAAATGTTTTTGAATATTTTTTCCACTTTTTATACTAGGTATTGGTAATATTAATTTTGCATCTATCTCACTAGGTTGTTCTTTCACTTCTTCACTTCAGGGTAAAATATTAATTTTCTATCTATCTCACTAAGTTGTTCTTTCACTTCAGGGTAGGCTTAAGACAGTAGAACTCCTGCACTGGGCTTTAGAAATGTTAATTTCCACATTACACAATCAGTGAACATTATTATAGGTGTGGGCTGAACATTAAGTTCTTCTCAAAGCATGAACAATGGATTTATTTCAATAACATTTGTGTTTGCTTCTTATGCTTATATAAGACGGGCAGATCACACTGGCGATTGTCAGAAGGGAAGCCTCCCTTCCTGACAATCACCTGCTTGTCAGAGGAGAAGACTGCTGCTATTACATGCAGGGATCTCCTCCACATTATGGGGAGCAGTGATCGCTAATGCCATTGATAGTTCCCATACTGATTCATTGTTCACCGGCAGCAGATCGTGATTAGACACCACGATCTGCTGCCGGCAAACAATGAATTTTAAACCTGCTGAAAGATTCTAATTACCTAATAGACGTGCGTTTGCTTATTCATCGGGTTATCGGCGGCAGTATTACACTGCCAGATCATCACTAACGAGAGTTCCTACGAATTCTTGTTAGCGATGATCTGCACTATTATCTGCCCATCTAATAAAAGCTTAAAGAGGACCTTTCACTAGAATAAAAAATGTAAACTAAGCATACAGACATGGAGAGCGGCGCCCAGGGATCTCCTTGCACTTAATATTATCCCTGGGCGCTGCTCCGTTCTCCCAGTATAGGCTCCGGTAGCTTCATATGTTCGGTTCAACTGGGTGGAGCCTGCCAGTGTTTTTTTTTCTCTCAGGCTATGAGCTGAGCGCTAAGATTAGCCAGCACTACAGCCTGGGAGAAGGAGACGCCGGTAGGCTCCACCCAGTTGAACCGAACATATGAAGCTACCGGAGCCTATACCGGGAGAACGGAGCGGCACCTTTAACTAAAAACAGCCATTTACATTCAATAAGTCATAGAACTGGATCTTGAGCTGCCAGAGCCCTTATGCTACAGTTTCTCCTCTGCTCCACTGCAAGATAAAAGGTATTAAAGGTGTTTAACCGTCACTCTCTAGCAGTGATGGACTGGGAACTCAAAGTGGCCCTGCAAACAAACTTAAAAGTGGCCCCAGGTTGTAGACGGGTCAAAATTGACAGACAACGGGGCAAGACAAGTAGGCAGGGCCAAAACAAATAGGCAGGCACAACCGAATTAGTCAGGACCTGCAATACCATAGTGCAGCACAAAATATCACAGTGTGGTATAAAATACTGCTTCAGCAGAACCAACTACCACAATGCAGCTAAAAATTCTGCCATCCTTGTCACAATATTCAACTGTATCACCATCCTCAGGGTTAACAAGGGCACCTGGGGCCATTGGCCAGGTGCATAAGTAATTGATGCTTTCAGCATTAGTTAATGCTGAGCACATCAGGTCATTATGTAACCGGCTAGCAGACACGAGGAGGACTGGAGCGACGCCCTGGGCAATGGCCCACCCAGGAAATTTCCATGTATGGTCTATAGCCAGTCCACCCCTGCTCTCTAGGTCGGGGCCATAGAATTTATATGGGTTTAATGTGTAATGAATATAGGCAGAAGGCAATATCTAAAACTATAATTGATAGCCAATTCTGAAATTACTTAAGTGCTATAATAGATGGCACAATTGGTCTACGCCTGGGTGATCAAAGTGCACATTTGAGCCTTTATTCTTCCTATAAATATGCATTTAAGGGTCCATTCACACATCCGTGTGTGTTTTGCGGATCCACGGATCCGCAAAACACGAATAACCGCCAATGTGCGTTCTTCATTTTGAGGACCGCACATTGCCGGCACTAATAGAATATGCCTATTCTTGCCTGCAATTGCGGACAAGAATTGGGCATGTTCTATTTTTTTCGGGAACGGAAATGCGGACCCGGAAATGCGGGTCCGCATTTCCGGATCCGGGCCGCACATCGTGCGGCCCCATAGAAGTGAATGGGTTCGCAATTCCGTTCCGCAAAATGCGAAACGGAATTGCGGATGTGTGAATGGAGCCTGATTGTGTGTTTGCAGGGAAATATTGAAAAAAGGGGCAATATCGGTAACAAATAACTAACCCTTACCAGTGCCATTTTGATTCTGCTTCTGAACAGCAGCAATGGGGGGGTCAGTGAGGGTATTTGATTTTTATAAATGTTTAACACATTCTAAACTTATATTTCCAACTGATTCCTTAGACAACACCTTATATTTTTAAGTTGAAGACCTGGAAAGGTAAATTGGATTGGTTGAGGGAAATTTTAATTCTTGTATAAGTATTAGATTGATCATAATCTGAAATATTTTCTGATATTTTCAATGCATGTCAATAGAAAGGCATGGGTAGCAAAATGACATTATTTTATTTAAATGGAGGAAATGATTTTCCACCTTGCTCATTGTATTCCAAATATGCTTTATGTACATTGCTGTGCCTGTTTCCTGCCCATGAGCTAGTGATATCCCGCATTTATCAACAGCAACTAAGAAAGTTTGAAAGAAAGTGTTTTACTTTTTTGACTGATGAAAATATTCCATTGGTCAGAGCTGATTGTTTTAATGACAATTTATACCAATTTATTTAATTAATCTAACTATAGTCAATTATATTTTAATCTTGGATTCAATAATCTGGAAAATTTGATAATCCAGCATTTATTTGTAACTGCATGACAAACTTCAGATGAAGCCAAGAACAACCAAGTTTTGCAGAAAAAACTTTATACAAAAAGTAAACTGTTTAAATGATCAAACTGATCAATTCATTAGCACTTTTTGTTTTCATAATATAAACGAATCGACAACCAAGGACAATCATTTTACCATTTCTATTCAGAACAATAGGCCGATGTATTTGGTTCTAACTCAGGTGTTAAAACAGAATTTGCATTTGACTGGTAGAGAAAAGGAGGGGTTTTTGCTATCATCAATATAAGAGCACAAGATGGACTAGTAATGCTAGTACTGCCACTTGTTGCTACAGGACAGTGACGATGGGTACTCATTCAGAAACAACCCCGGATAAGGTAAGTTACAACTCTTACTGATTTCTTTTTTCACACTAAGTTTTCTGTATGTTTTAGTAATTTCCTCAGAAGTCTTCAGATACATTGGTTTTCAAATCATTTTAAATTTAACTAAATCTATTTCAAGTCCTCATAGCTCATTTGTCAGTATTTGTTCATTTTATTGTTCTCATAAGCTGATTGTCTTTTCTAGCTATTGCCAAAGCATAATTAGCAGCACTTTGAAATATAATTCATTAAATTAAAGTCTAGATAATTATTTTATGAATGTTCACTAATATATTTTGGTTATTGAATAAATAAAAATTCTCTAATATAGTCTCATTATTGGAATTTCTCCTTTTTGCAAGAGGGAATGATATAATAATGTCACAAAGCTATGGAAAATTGTGTCCTCACTTCCCTGCCATGTAAATCCATCAGAATGTAGGCTCTTGATTGATTTCACAGTCAGAAAATGATGTAAGCCTTCTAATTAGCTAACATGGATGCTCTAGAAAATTTGAATTTTCAACTACACTTTGAAATCTTCTGCTTGCAAAAAGATCCATTAACAATAATATAAAATATAATAGGGATTTGGTAATTGTGGAATTTTCTGATATAGTAACTTGAGGTTACCCTTAGGTAGTGATGGACGAACATGGGCCGGGACAGTTCGCAAACGAGATCAAATGTTCACGAAAGTTTGCGGCGGGCCCATTCACTTTAATGGCAGACGAACCTAAAAAACCTTCAGGTCATATTTGCAGCCAGCAAACACTTACTAGAAGTACACAAATAGTCCCACAACATGGACAGTGATATACCAGAGGGGGATCATTGGCAAAAAATTCCCACAAAAAATATGTATTTTAATCAGGGGCCATTTTTATGCATATTAAAGGGAAACTCTCAAAAATGTGCCCTGATGGAGCCTAGAAAAATTGTATTTCCTATCGGTTTGATGTATACAAATGTGCAGCACTCCACGTTTTTGTATCCTGCAGAGTCTATTTAAAAAATGCATACGTTAATGTAAATTTTTTTTCTACCATGGAACTGTATGGTGAACGGACGCTACTGTACGGCATCAGTCTGAGGCATCTGTTAACGCATACATTTTTGGTATGCATTAAATGGATGGCAAAAATAAGATGTGAACCCAGCCCTAGTGTCAGAATAAGCACCAGTACACAGCGGAGCAGCGTGGCGGACAGGGGAGGCCGCCATGTACTGACAGAGCGCTACTTGGTCCTGGTGGTCAGGGATGAGGACTGTGTTTCCCAAAAATCATTTTCTACTGGGAAATACAGGGCCCAGTATAATACACTAGAATCTATATAATATAAAGATATTAGCCCTACCCCCGAATGATAATACAATTAGGTGATCATTTATTATATAGAAATATGTCTATGTTAGGCTTATTTCTGACACAGATTGTGGCGCAAAGGTCCTTAGCACCGCAATCTGCATATTTTTCCCGCTCATGCCAGGTCTAAAAAAAGGATGGCGTAGGCAGAGAAAGGGATACAGTTATGGCCATCCAGATATTGGATACCACCGCCATACATTGACCGGATAACACCTCTGCACAGTGACCGGATAACACTGCCATACCGTGACCGGATAAGAGGGTATAAGAGGGTACAGTACAGTGAATGACTAGGGGCACTGCAAAGGGTGTGGTAAGAGGGCACAATGCAGGGTATAAGGGGGCACAGTACGGGGTGAGGAGCACAGTACAGGGTGGGAGGCACAGTCACATGACTTTGTGACATTAGAAGGTCCTTATGGTGAATGCGGTTCATACGCCACCATAATGAGAGGCAGAGGAGTGAGACAAGAGTGTGATCATGTAGCTAGAGATAAAAAATGTAACTGTCAGCCAGTACAGGCCCAAAAAAATAGCCAATTGCATTCA